>NW_027363293.1:600000-1186244 GCF_046119375.1 Phyllobates terribilis
CCTTTCATTCAGTCAGTAGCTTCAATCATTTCTGGACGTTTTTCAATGGCAAAAATCAATGAATATTGTAAATGCACAAACAGTAATTTCTCCGCATTGCAAGGTGCAATTCTGAAATTTTTTGCTTTTTCCTGCTCCTCTTAGCATGATAAAGAAGATTCAAAGAGAGTGAGATGCCAGCTCCTTTCATTCAGTCAGTAGCTTCAAACATTTCTGGTATATGAATAACATGATGTTTTTCAATGGCAAAAATCAATGAATATTGTAAATGCACAAACAGTAATTTCTCCGCATTGCAAGGTGCAATTCTGAAATTTTTTGCTTTTTCCTGCTCCTCTTAGCATGATAAAGAAGATTCAAAGAGAGTGAGATGCCAGCTCCTTTCATTCAGTCAGTAGCTTCAATCATTTCTGGATGTTTTTCAATGGCAAAAATCAATGAATATTGTAAATGCACAAACTGTAATTTCTCCGCATTGCAAGGTGCAATTCTGAAATTTTTTGCTTTTTCCTGATCCTCTTAGCATGATAAAGAAGATTCAAAGAGAGTGAGATGCCAGCTCCTTTCATTCAGTGAGTACCTTCAATCATTTCTGGACGTTTTTCAATGGCAAAAATCAATGAATATTGTAAATGCACAAACAGTAATTTCTCCGCATTGCAAGGTGCAATTCTGAAATGTTTTGCTTTTTCCCGCTCCTCTTAGCATGATAAAGAAGATTCAAAGAGAGTGAGGTGCCAGCTCCTTTCATTCAGTCAGTAGCTTCAAACATTTCTGGTATATGAATAACATGTTTTTCAATGGCAAAAATCAATGAATATTGTAAATGCACAAACAGTAATTTCTCCGCATTGCAAGGTGCAATTCTGAAATTTTTTGCTTTTTCCTACTCCTCTTAGCATGATAAAGAAGATTCAAAGAGAGTGAGATGCCAGCTCCTTTCATTCAGTCAGTAGCTTCAATCATTTCTGGACGTTTTTCAATGGCAAAAATCATTGAATATTGTAAATGCACAAACAGTAATTTCTCTGCATTGCAAGGTGCAATTCTGAAATTTTTTGCTTTTTCCTGCTCCTCTTATCATGATAAAGAAGATTCAAAGAGAGTGAGATGTCAGCTCCTTTCATTCAGTCAGTAGCTTCAAACATTTCTGGTATATGAATAACATGATGTTTTTCAATGGCAAAAATCAATGAATATTGTAAATGCACAAACAGTAATTTCTCCGCATTGCAAGGTGCAATTTTGAAATTTTTTGTTTTTTCCTGCTCCTCTTAGCATGATAAAGAAGATTCAAAGAGAGTGAGATGCCAGCTCCTTTCATTCAGTCAGTAGCTTCAATCATTTCTGGACGTTTTTCAATGGCAAAAATCAATGAATATTGTAAATGCACAAACAGTAATTTCTCCGCATTGCAAGGTGCAATTCTGAAATTTTTTGCTTTTTCCTGCTCCTCTTAGCATGATAAAGAAGATTCAAAGAGAGTGAGATGCCAGCTCCTTTCGTTCAGTCAGTAGCTTCAATCATTTCTGGACGTTTTTCAATGGCAAAAATCATTGAATATTATAAATGCACAAACAGTAATTTCTCCGCATTGCAAGGTGCAATTCTGAAATTTTTTACTTTTTCCTGCTCCTCTTAGCATGATAAAGAAGATTCAAAGAGAGTGAGATGCCAGCTCCTTTCATTCAGTCAGTAGCTTCAATCATTTCTGGTATATGAATAACATGATGTTTTTCAATGGCAAAAATCAATGAATATTGTAAATGCACAAACAGTAATTTCTCCGCATTGCAAGGTGCAATTCTGAAATTTTTTGCTTTTTCCTGCTCCTCTTAGCATGATAAAGAAGATTCAAAGAGAGTGAGATGCCAGCTCCTTTCATTCAGTCAGTAGCTTCAATCATTTCTGGACGTTTTTCAATGGCAAAAATCAATGAATATTGTAAATGCACAAACAGTAATTTCTCCGCATTGCAAGGTGCAATTCTGAAATTTTTTGATTTTTCCTTCTCCTCTTAGCATGATAAAGAAGATTCAAAGAGAGTGAGATGCCAGCTCCTTTCATTCAGTCAGTAGCTTCAAACATTTCTGGTATATGAATAACATGATGTTTTTCAATGGCAAAAATCAATGAATATTGTAAATGCACAAACAGTAATTTCTCCGCATTGCAAGGTGCAAGTCTGAAATTTTTTGCTTTTTCCTGCTCCTCTTAGCATGATAAAGAAGATTCAAAGAGAGTGAGATGCCAGCTACTTTCATTCAGTCAGTAGCTTCAATCATTTCTGGACGTTTTTCAATGGTAAAAATCAATGAATATTGTAAATGTACAAACAGTAATTTCTCCACATTGCAAGGTGCAATTCTGAAATTTTTTGCTTTTTCCTGCTCCTCTTAGCATGATAAAGAAGATTCAAAGAGAGTGAGATGCCAGCTCCTTTCATTCAGTCAGTAGCTTCAAACATTTCTGGTATATGAATAACATGATGTTTTTCAATGGCAAAAATCAATGAATATTGTAAATGCACAAACAGTAATTTCTCCGCATTGCAAGGTGCAATTCTGAAATTTTTTGCTTTTTCCTGCTCCTCTTAGCATGATAAAGAAGATTCAAAGAGAGTGAGATGCCAGCTCCTTTCATTCAGTCAGTAGCTTCAAACATTTCTGGTATATGAATAACATGATGTTTTTCAATGGCAAAAATCAATGAATATTGTAAATGCACAAACAGTAATTTCTCCGCATTGCAAGGTGCAAGTCTGAAATTTTTTGCTTTTTCCTGCTCCTCTTAGCATGATAAAGAAGATTCAAAGAGAGTGAGATGCCAGCTACTTTCATTCAGTCAGTAGCTTCAATCATTTCTGGACGTTTTTCAATGGTAAAAATCAATGAATATTGTAAATGCACAAACAGTAATTTCTCCACATTGCAAGGTGCAATTCTGAAATTTTTTGCTTTTTCCTGCTCCTCTTAACATGATAAAGAAGATTCAAAGAGAGTGAGATGCCAGCTCCTTTCATTCAGTCAGTAGCTTCAAACATTTCTGGTATATGAATAACATGATGTTTTTCAATGGCAAAAATCAATGAATATTGTAAATGCACAAACAGTAATTTCTCCGCATTGCAAGGTGCAATTCTGAAATTTTTTGCTTTTTCCTGCTCCTCTTAGCATGATAAAGAAGATTCCAAGAGAGTGAGATGCCAGCTCCTTTCATTCAGTCAGTAGCTTCAATCATTTCTGGATGTTTTTCAATGGCAAAAATCAATGAATATTGTAAATGCACAAACTGTAATTTCTCCGCATTGCAAGGTGCAATTCTGAAATTTTTTGCTTTTTCCTGCTCCTCTTAGCATGATAAAGAAGATTCAAAGAGAGTGAGATGCCAGCTCCTTTCATTCAGTCAGTAGCTTCAATCATTTCTGGACGTTTTTCAATGGCAAAAATCAATGAATATTGTAAATGCACAAACAGTAATTTCTCCGCATTGCAAGGTGCAATTCTGAAATTTTTTGTTTTTTCCTGCTCCTCTTAGCATGTTAAAGAAGATTCAAAGAGAGTGAGATGCCAGCTCCTTTCATTCAGTCAGTACCTTCAATCATTTCTGGACGTTTTTCAATGGCAAAAATCAATGAATATTGTAAATGCACAAACAGTAATTTCTCCGCATTGCAAGGTGCAATTCTGAAATGTTTTGCTTTTTCCCGCTCCTCTTAGCATGATAAAGAAGATTCAAAGAGAGTGAGGTGCCAGCTCCTTTCATTCAGTCAGTAGCTTCAAACATTTCTGGTATATGAATAACATGTTTTTCAATGGCAAAAATCAATGAATATTGTAAATGCACAAACAGTAATTTCTCCGCATTGCAAGGTGCAATTCTGAAATTTTTTGATTTTTCCTGCTCCTCTTAGCATGATAAAGAAGATTCAAAGAGAGTGAGATGCCAGCTACTTTCATTCAGTCAGTAGCTTCAATCATTTCTGGACGTTTTTCAATGGTAAAAATCAATGAATATTGTAAATGCACAAACAGTAATTTCTCCACATTGCAAGGTGCAATTCTGAAATTTTTTGCTTTTTCCTGCTCCTCTTAGCATGATAAAGAAGATTCAAAGAGAGTGAGATGCCAGCTCCTTTCATTCAGTCAGTAGCTTCAAACATTTCTGGTATATGAATAACATGATGTTTTCAATGGCAAAAATCAATGAATATTGTAAATGCACAAACAGTAAATTCTCCGCATTGCAAGGTGCAATTCTGAAATTTTTTGCTTTTTCCTGCTCCTCTTAGCATGATAAAGAAGATTCAAAGAGAGTGAGATGCCAGCTCCTTTCATTCAGTCAGTAGCTTCAAACATTTCTGGTATATGAATAACATGATGTTTTTCAATGGCAAAAATCAATGAATATTGTAAATGCACAAACAGTAATTTCTCCGCATTGCAAGGTGCAAGTCTGAAATTTTTTGCTTTTTCCTGCTCCTCTTAGCATGATAAAGAAGATTCAAAGAGAGTGAGATGCCAGCTACTTTCATTCAGTCAGTAGCTTCAATCATTTCTGGACGTTTTTCAATGGTAAAAATCAATGAATATTGTAAATGCACAAACAGTAATTTCTCCACATTGCAAGGTGCAATTCTGAAATTTTTTTCTTTTTCCTGCTCCTCTTAGCATGATAATGAAGATTCAAAGAGAGTGAGATGCCAGCTCCTTTCATTCAGTCAGTAGCTTCAAACATTTCTGGTATATGAATAACATGATGTTTTTCAATGGCAAAAATCAATGAATATTGTAAATGCACAAACAGTAATTTCTCCGCATTGCAAGGTGCAATTCTGAAATTTTTTGCTTTTTCCTGCTCCTCTTAGCATGATAAAGAAGATTCAAAGAGAGTGAGATGCCAGCTCCTTTCATTCAGTCAGTAGCTTCAATCATTTCTGGATGTTTTTCAATGGCAAAAATCAATGAATATTGTAAATGCACAAACTGTAATTTCTCCGCATTGCAAGGTGCAATTCTGAAATTTTTTACTTTTTCCTGCTCCTCTTAGCATGATAAAGAAGATTCAAAGAGAGTGAGATGAAAGCTCCTTTCATTCAGTCAGTAGCTTCAATCATTTCTGGACGTTTTTCAATGGCAAAAATCAATGAATATTGTAAATGCACAAACAGTAATTTCTCCGCATTGCAAGGTGCAATTCTGAAATTTTTTGCTTTTTCCTGCTCCTCTTAGCATGATAAAGAAGATTCAAAGAGAGTGAGATGCCAGCTCCTTTCATTCAGTCAGTACTTTCAATCATTTCTGGACGTTTTTCAATGGCAAAAATCAATGAATATTGTAAATGCACAAACAGTAATTTCTCCGCATTGCAAGGTGCAATTCTGAATTTTTTTGCTTTTTCCCGCTCCTCTTAGCATGATAAAGAAGATTCAAAGAGAGTGAGGTGCCAGCTCCTTTCATTCAGTCAGTAGCTTCAAACATTTCTGGTATATGAATAACATGTTTTTCAATGGCAAAAATCAATGAATATTGTAAATGCACAAACAGTAATTTCTCCGCATTGCAAGGTGCAATTCTGAAATTTTTTGCTTTTTCCTGCTCCGCTTAGCATGATAAAGAAGATTCAAAGAGAGTGAGATGCCAGCTCCTTTCATTCAGTCAGTAGCTTCAATCATTTCTGGACGTTTTTCAATGGCAAAAATCAATGGATATTGTAAATGCACAAACAGTAATTTCTCCGCATTGCAAGGTGCAATTCTGAAATTTTTTGCTTTTTCCTGCTCCTCTTAGCATGATAAAGAAGATTCAAAGAGAGTGAGATGCCAGCTCCTTTCATTCAGTCAGTAGCTTCAAACATTTCTGGTATATGAATAACATGATGTTTTTCAATGGCAAAAATCAATGAATATTGTAAATGCACAAACAGTAATTTCTCCGCATTGCAAGGTGCAAGTCTGAAATTTTTTGCTTTTTCCTGCTCCTCTTAGCATGATAAAGAAGATTCAAAGAGAGTGAGATGCCAGCTACTTTCATTCAGTCAGTAGCTTCAATCATTTCTGGACGTTTTTCAATGGTAAAAATCAATGAATATTGTAAATGCACAAACAGTAATTTCTCCACATTGCAAGGTGCAATTCTGAAATTTTTTTCTTTTTCCTGCTCCTCTTAGCATGATAATGAAGATTCAAAGAGAGTGAGATGCCAGCTCCTTTCATTCAGTCAGTAGCTTCAAACATTTCTGGTATATGAATAACATGATGTTTTTCAATGGCAAAAATCAATGAATATTGTAAATGCACAAACAGTAATTTCTCCGCATTGCAAGGTGCAATTCTGAAATTTTTTGCTTTTTCCTGCTCCTCTTAGCATGATAAAGAAGATTCAAAGAGAGTGAGATGCCAGCTCCTTTCATTCAGTCAGTAGCTTCAATCATTTCTGGATGTTTTTCAATGGCAAAAATCAATGAATATTGTAAATGCACAAACTGTAATTTCTCCGCATTGCAAGGTGCAATTCTGAAATTTTTTACTTTTTCCTGCTCCTCTTAGCATGATAAAGAAGATTCAAAGAGAGTGAGATGCCAGCTCCTTTCATTCAGTCAGTAGCTTCAATCATTTCTGGACGTTTTTCAATGGCAAAAATCAATGAATATTGTAAATGCACAAACAGTAATTTCTCCGCATTGCAAGGTGCAATTCTGAAATTTTTTGCTTTTTCCTGCTCCTCTTAGCATGATAAAGAAGATTCAAAGAGAGTGAGATGTCAGCTCCTTTCATTCAGTCAGTACTTTCAATCATTTCTGGACGTTTTTCAATGGCAAAAATCAATGAATATTGTAAATGCACAAACAGTAATTTCTCCGCATTGCAAGGTGCAATTCTGAATTTTTTTGCTTTTTCCCGCTCCTCTTAGCATGATAAAGAAGATTCAAAGAGAGTGAGGTGCCAGCTCCTTTCATTCAGTCAGTAGCTTCAAACATTTCTGGTATATGAATAACATGTTTTTCAATGGCAAAAATCAATGAATATTGTAAATGCACAAACAGTAATTTCTCCGCATTGCAAGGTGCAATTCTGAAATTTTTTGCTTTTTCCTGCTCCGCTTAGCATGATAAAGAAGATTCAAAGAGAGTGAGATGCCAGCTCCTTTCATTCAGTCAGTAGCTTCAATCATTTCTGGACATTTTTCAATGGCAAAAATCAATGGATATTGTAAATGCACAAACAGTAATTTCTCCGCATTGCAAGGTGCAATTCTGAAATTTTTTGCTTTTTCCTGCTCCTCTTAGCATGATAAAGAAGATTCAAAGAGAGTGAGATGCCAGCTCCTTTCATTCAGTCAGTAGCTTCAAACATTTCTGGTATATGAATAACATGATGTTTTTCAATGGCAAAAATCAATGAATATTGTAAATGCACAAACAGCAATTTCTCCGCATTGCAAGGTGCAAGTCTGAAATTTTTTGCTTTTTCCTGCTCCTCTTAGCATGATAAAGAAGATTCAAAGAGAGTGAGATGCCAGCTACTTTCATTCAGTCAGTAGCTTCAATCATTTCTGGACGTTTTTCAATGTTAAAAATCAATGAATATTGTAAATGCACAGTAATTTCTCCACATTGCAAGGTGCAATTCTGAAATTTTTTGCTTTTTCCTGCTCCTCTTAGCATGATAAAGAAGATTCAAAGAGAGTGAGATGCCAGCTCCTTTCATTCAGTCAGTAGCTTCAAACATTTCTGGTATATGAATAACATGATGTTTTTCAATGGCAAAAATCAATGAATATTGTAAATGCACAAACAGTAATTTCTCCGCATTGCAAGGTGCAATTCTGAAATTTTTTGCTTTTTCCTGCTCCTCTTAGCATGATAAAGAAGATTCAAAGAGAGTGAGATGCCAGCTCCTTTCATTCAGTCAGTAGCTTCAAACATTTCTGGTATATGAATAACATGATGTTTTTCAATGGCAAAAATCAATGAATATTGTAAATGCACAAACAGTAATTTCTCCGCATTGCAAGGTGCAATTCTGAAATTTTTTGCTTTTTCCTGCTCCTCTTAGCATGATAAAGAAGATTCAAAGAGAGTGAGAAGCCAGCTCCTTTCATTCAGTCAGTAGCTTCAATCATTTCTGGACGTTTTTCAATGGCAAAAATCAATGAATATTGTAAATGCACAAACAGTAATTTCTCTGCATTGCAAGGTGCAATTCTGAAATTTTTTGCTTTTTCCTGCTCCTCTTAGCATGATAAAGAAGATTCAAAGAGAGTGAGATGTCAGCTCCTTTCATTCAGTCAGTAGCTTCAAACATTTCTGGTATATGAATAACATGATGTTTTTCAATGGCAAAAATCAATGAATATTGTAAATGCACAAACAGTAATTTCTCCGCATTGCAAGGTGCAATTCTGAAATTTTTTGCTTTTTCCTGCTCCTCTTAGCATGATAAAGAAGATTCAAAGAGAGTGAGATGCCAGCTCCTTTCATTCAGTCAGTAGCTTCAATCATTTCTGGACGTTTTTCAATGGCAAAAATCAATGAATATTGTAAATGCACAAACAGTAATTTCTCTGCATTGCAAGGTGCAATTCTGAAATTTTTTGCTTTTTCCTGCTCCTCTTAGCATGATAAAGAAGATTCAAAGAGAGTGAGATGCCAGCTCCTTTCGTTCAGTCAGTAGCTTCAATCATTTCTGGACGTTTTTCAATGGCAAAAATCATTGAATATTATAAATGCACAAACAGTAATTTCTCCGCATTGCAAGGTGCAATTCTGAAATTTTTTACTTTTTCCTGCTCCTCTTAGCATGATAAAGAAGATTCAAAGAGAGTGAGATGCCAGCTCCTTTCATTCAGTCAGTAGCTTCAATCATTTCTGGTATATGAATAACATGATGTTTTTCAATGGCAAAAATCAATGAATATTGTAAATGCACAAACAGTAATTTCTCCGCATTGCAAGGTGCAATTCTGAAATTTTTTGCTTTTTCCTGCTCCTCTTAGCATGATAAAGAAGATTCAAAGAGAGTGAGATGCCAGCTCCTTTCATTCAGTCAGTACTTTCAATCATTTCTGGACGTTTTTCAATGGCAAAAATCAATGAATATTGTAAATGCACAAACAGTAATTTCTCCGCATTGCAAGGTGCAATTCTGAATTTTTTTGCTTTTTCCCGCTCCTCTTAGCATGATAAAGAAGATTCAAAGAGAGTGAGGTGCCAGCTCCTTTCATTCAGTCAGTAGCTTCAAACATTTCTGGTATATGAATAACATGTTTTTCAATGGCAAAAATCAATGAATATTGTAAATGCACAAACAGTAATTTCTCCGCATTGCAAGGTGCAATTCTGAAATTTTTTCTTTTTCCTGCTCCGCTTAGCATGATAAAGAAGATTCAAAGAGAGTGAGATGCCAGCTCCTTTCATTCAGTCAGTAGCTTCAATCATTTCTGGACGTTTTTCAATGGCAAAAATCAATGAATATTGTAAATGCACAAACAGTAATTTCTCCGCATTGCAAGGTGCAATTCTGAAATTTTTTGCTTTTTCCTGCTCCTCTTAGCATGATAAAGAAGATTCAAAGAGAGTGAGATGCCAGCTCCTTTCATTCAGTCAGTAGCTTCAAACATTTCTGGTATATGAATAACATGATGTTTTTCAATGGCAAAAATCAATGAATATTGTAAATGCACAAACAGTAATTTCTCCGCATTGCAAGGTGCAAGTCTGAAATTTTTTGCTTTTTCCTGCTCCTCTTAGCATGATAAAGAAGATTCAAAGAGAGTGAGATGCCAGCTACTTTCATTCAGTCAGTAGCTTCAATCATTTCTGGACGTTTTTCAATGGTAAAAATCAATGAATATTGTAAATGCACAGTAATTTCTCCACATTGCAAGGTGCAATTCTGAAATTTTTTGCTTTTTCCTGCTCCTCTTAGCATGATAAAGAAGATTCAAAGAGAGTGAGATGCCAGCTCCTTTCATTCAGTCAGTAGCTTCAAACATTTCTGGTATATGAATAACATGATGTTTTTCAATGGCAAAAATCAATGAATATTGTAAATGCACAAACAGTAATTTCTCCGCATTGCAAGGTGCAATTCTGAAATTTTTTGCTTTTTCCTGCTCCTCTTAGCATGATAAAGAAGATTCAAAGAGAGTGAGATGCCAGCTCCTTTCATTCAGTCAGTAGCTTCAAACATTTCTGGTATATGAATAACATGATGTTTTTCAATGGCAAAAATCAATGAATATTGTAAATGCACAAACAGTAATTTCTCCGCATTGCAAGGTGCAATTCTGAAATTTTTTGCTTTTTCCTGCTCCTCTTAGCATGATAAAGAAGATTCAAAGAGAGTGAGATGCCAGCTCCTTTCATTCAGTCAGTAGCTTCAATCATTTCTGGACGTTTTTCAATGGCAAAAATCAATGAATATTGTAAATGCACAAACAGTAATTTCTCTGCATTGCAAGGTGCAATTCTGAAATTTTTTGCTTTTTCCTGCTCCTCTTAGCATGATAAAGAAGATTCAAAGAGAGTGAGATGTCAGTTCCTTTCATTCAGTCAGTAGCTTCAAACATTTCTGGTATATGAATAACATGATGTTTTTCAATGGCAAAAATCAATGAATATTGTAAATGCACAAACAGTAATTTCTCCGCATTGCAAGGTGCAATTCTGAAATTTTTTGCTTTTTCCTGCTCCTCTTAGCATGATAAAGAAGATTCAAAGAGAGTGAGATGCCAGCTCCTTTCATTCAGTCAGTAGCTTCAATCATTTCTGGACGTTTTTCAATGGCAAAAATCAATGAATATTGTAAATGCACAAACAGTAATTTCTCTGCATTGCAAGGTGCAATTCTGAAATTTTTTGCTTTTTCCTGCTCCTCTTAGCATGATAAAGAAGATTCAAAGAGAGTGAGATGCCAGCTCCTTTCGTTCAGTCAGTAGCTTCAATCATTTCTGGACGTTTTTCAATGGCAAAAATCATTGAATATTATAAATGCACAAACAGTAATTTCTCCGCATTGCAAGGTGCAATTCTAAAATTTTTTACTTTTTCCTGCTACTCTTAGCATGATAAAGAAGATTCAAAGAGAGTGAGATGCCAGCTCCTTTCATTCAGTCAGTAGCTTCAATCAGTTCTGGTATATGAATAACATGATGTTTTTCAATGGCAAAAATCAATGAATATTGTAAATGCACAAACAGTAATTTCTCCGCATTGCAAGGTGCAATTCTGAAATTTTTTGCTTTTTCCTGCTCCTCTTAGCATGATAAAGAAGATTCAAAGAGAGTGAGATGCCAGCTCCTTTCATTCAGTCAGTAGCTTCAATCATTTCTGGACGTTTTTCAATGGCAAAAATCAATGAATATTGTAAATGCACAAACAGTAATTTCTCCGCATTGCAAGGTGCAATTCTGAAATTTTTTGATTTTTCCTGCTCCTCTTAGCATGATAAAGAAGATTCAAAGAGAGTGAGATGCCAACTACTTTCATTCAGTCAGTAGCTTCAAACATTTCTGGTATATGAATAACATGATGTTTTTCAATGGCAAAAATCAATGAATATTGTAAATGCACAAACAGTAATTTCTCCGCATTGCAAGGTGCAAGTCTGAAATTTTTTGCTTTTTCCTGCTCCTCTTAGCATGATAAAGAAGATTCAAAGAGAGTGAGATGCCAGCTACTTTCATTCAGTCAGTAGCTTCAATCATTTCTGGACGTTTTTCAATGGTAAAAATCAATGAATATTGTAAATGTACAAACAGTAATTTCTCCACATTGCAAGGTGCAATTCTGAAATTTTTTGCTTTTTCCTGCTCCTCTTAGCATGATAAAGAAGATTCAAAGAGAGTGAGATGCCAGCTCCTTTCATTCAGTCAGTAGCTTCAAACATTTCTGGTATATGAATAACATGATTTTTTTCAATGGCAAAAATCAATGAATATTGTAAATGCACAAACAGTAATTTCTCCGCATTGCAAGGTGCAATTCTGAAATTTTTTGCTTTTTCCTGCTCCTCTTAGCATGATAAAGAAGATTCAAAGAGAGTGAGATGCCAGCTCCTTTCATTCAGTCAGTAGCTTCAAACATTTCTGGTATATGAATAACATGATGTTTTTCAATGGCAAAAATCAATGAATATTGTAAATGCACAAAACAGTAATTTCTCCGCATTGCAAGGTGCAAGTCTGAAATTTTTTGCTTTTTCCTGCTCCTCTTAGCATGATAAAGAAGATTCAAAGAGAGTGAGATGCCAGCTACTTTCATTCAGTCAGTAGCTTCAATCATTTCTGGACGTATTTCAATGGTAAAAATCAATGAATATTGTAAATGCACAAACAGTAATTTCTCCACATTGCAAGGTGCAATTCTGAAATTTTTTGCTTTTACCTGCTCCTCTTAGCATGATAAAGAAGATTCAAAGAGAGTGAGATGCCAGCTCCTTTCATTCAGTCAGTAGCTTCAAACATTTCTGGTATATGAATAACATGATGTTTTTCAATGGCAAAAATCAATGAATATTGTAAATGCACAAACAGTAATTTCTCCGCATTGCAAGGTGCAATTCTGAAATTTTTTGCTTTTTCCTGCTCCTCTTAGCATGATAAAGAAGATTCAAAGAGAGTGAGATGCCAGCTCCTTTCATTCAGTCAGTAGCTTCAATCATTTCTGGATGTTTTTCAATGGCAAAAATCAACGAATATTGTAAATGCACAAACTGTAATTTCTCCGCATTGCAAGGTGCAATTCTGAAATTTTTTGCTTTTTCCTGCTCCTCTTAGCATGATAAAGAAGATTCAAAGAGAGTGAGATGCCAGCTCCTTTCATTCAGTCAGTAGCTTCAATCATTTCTGGACGTTTTTCAATGGCAAAAATCAATGAATATTGTAAATGCACAAACAGTAATTTCTCCGCATTGCAAGGTGCAATTCTGAAATTTTTTGCTTTTTCCTGCTCCTCTTAGCATGATAAAGAAGATTCAAAGAGAGTGAGATGCCAGCTCCTTTCATTCAGTCAGTAGCTTCAAACATTTCTGGTATATGAATAACATGATGTTTTTCAATGGCAAAAATCAATGAATATTGTAAATGCACAAACAGTAATTTCTCCGCATTGCAAGGTGCAATTCTGAAATTTTTTGCTTTTTCCTGCTCCTCTTAGCATGATAAAGAAGATTCAAAGAGAGTGAGATGCCAGCTCCTTTCATTCAGTCAGTAGCTTCAATCATTTCTGGATGTTTTTCAATGGCAAAAATCAATGAATATTGTAAATGCACAAACTGTAATTTCTCCGCATTGCAAGGTGCAATTCTGAAATTTTTTGCTTTTTCCTGCTCCTCTTAGCATGATAAAGAAGATTCAAAGAGAGTGAGATGCCAGCTCCTTTCATTCAGTGAGTACCTTCAATCATTTCTGGACGTTTTTCAATGGCAAAAATCAATGAATATTGTAAATGCACAAACAGTAATTTCTCCGCATTGCAAGGTGCAATTCTGAAATGTTTTGCTTTTTCCCGCTCCTCTTAGCATGATAAAGAAGATTCAAAGAGAGTGAGGTGCCAGCTCCTTTCATTCAGTCAGTAGCTTCAAACATTTCTGGTATATGAATAACATGTTTTTCAATGGCAAAAATCAATGAATATTGTAAATGCACAAACAGTAATTTCTCCGCATTGCAAGGTGCAATTCTGAAATTTTTTGCTTTTTCCTGCTCCTCTTAGCATGATAAAGAAGATTCAAAGAGAGTGAGATGCCAGCTCCTTTCATTCAGTCAGTAGCTTCAATCATTTCTGGACGTTTTTCAATGGCAAAAATCAATGAATATTGTAAATGCACAAACAGTAATTTCTCCGCATTGCAAGGTGCAATTCTGAAATTTTTTGCTTTTTCCTACTCCTCTTAGCATGATAAAGAAGATTCAAAGAGAGTGAGATGCCAGCTCCTTTCATTCAGTCAGTAGCTTCAATCATTTCTGGACGTTTTTCAATGGCAAAAATCATTGAATATTGTAAATGCACAAACAGTAATTTCTCTGCATTGCAAGGTGCAATTCTGAAATTTTTTGCTTTTTCCTGCTCCTCTTAGCATGATAAAGAAGATTCAAAGAGAGTGAGATGTCAACTCCTTTCATTCAGTCAGTAGCTTCAAACATTTCTGGTATATGAATAACATGATGTTTTTCAATGGCAAAAATCAATGAATATTGTAAATGCACAAACAGTAATTTCTCCGCATTGCAAGGTGCAATTCTGAAATTTTTCGCTTTTTCCTGCTCCTCTTAGCATGATAAAGAAGATTCAAAGAGAGTGAGATGCCAGCTCCTTTCGTTCAGTCAGTAGCTTCAATCATTTCTGGACGTTTTTCAATGGCAAAAATCATTGAATATTATAAATGCACAAACAGTAATTTCTCCGCATTGCAAGGTGCATTTCTGAAATTTTTTACTTTTTCCTGCTCCTCTTAGCATGATAAAGAAGATTCAAAGAGAGTGAGATGCCAGCTCCTTTCATTCAGTCAGTAGCTTCAATCATTTCTGGTATATGAATAACATGATGTTTTTCAATGGCAAAAATCAATGAATATTGTAAATGCACAAACAGTAATTTCTCCGCATTGCAAGGTGCAATTCTGAAATTTTTTGCTTTTTCCTGCTCCTCTTAGCATGATAAAGAAGATTCAAAGAGAGTGAGATGCCAGCTCCTTTCATTCAGTCAGTAGCTTCAATCATTTCTGGACGTTTTTCAATGGCAAAAATCAATGAATATTGTAAATGCACAAACAGTAATTTCTCCGCATTGCAAGGTGCAATTCTGAAATTTTTTGATTTTTCCTTCTCCTCTTAGCATGATAAAGAAGATTCAAAGAGAGTGAGATGCCAGCTCCTTTCATTCAGTCAGTAGCTTCAAACATTTCTGGTATATGAATAACATGATGTTTTTCAATGGCAAAAATCAATGAATATTGTAAATGCACAAACAGTAATTTCTCCGCATTGCAAGGTGCAAGTCTGAAATTTTTTGCTTTTTCCTGCTCCTCTTAGCATGATAAAGAAGATTCAAAGAGAGTGAGATGCCAGCTCCTTTCGTTCAGTCAGTAGCTTCAATCATTTCTGGACGTTTTTCAATGGCAAAAATCATTGAATATTATAAATGCACAAACAGTAATTTCTCCGCATTGCAAGGTGCATTTCTGAAATTTTTTACTTTTTCCTGCTCCTCTTAGCATGATAAAGAAGATTCAAAGAGAGTGAGATGCCAGCTCCTTTCATTCAGTCAGTAGCTTCAATCATTTCTGGTATATGAATAACATGATGTTTTTCAATGGCAAAAATCAATGAATATTGTAAATGCACAAACAGTAATTTCTCCGCATTGCAAGGTGCAATTCTGAAATTTTTTGCTTTTTCCTGCTCCTCTTAGCATGATAAAGAAGATTCAAAGAGAGTGAGATGCCAGCTCCTTTCATTCAGTCAGTAGCTTCAATCATTTCTGGACGTTTTTCAATGGCAAAAATCAATGAATATTGTAAATGCACAAACAGTAATTTCTCCGCATTGCAAGGTGCAATTCTGAAATTTTTTGATTTTTCCTTCTCCTCTTAGCATGATAAAGAAGATTCAAAGAGAGTGAGATGCCAGCTCCTTTCATTCAGTCAGTAGCTTCAAACATTTCTGGTATATGAATAACATGATGTTTTTCAATGGCAAAAATCAATGAATATTGTAAATGCACAAACAGTAATTTCTCCGCATTGCAAGGTGCAAGTCTGAAATTTTTTGCTTTTTCCTGCTCCTCTTAGCATGATAAAGAAGATTCAAAGAGAGTGAGATGCCAGCTACTTTCATTCAGTCAGTAGCTTCAATCATTTCTGGACGTTTTTCAATGGTAAAAATCAATGAATATTGTAAATGTACAAACAGTAATTTCTCCACATTGCAAGGTGCAATTCTGAAATTTTTTGCTTTTTCCTGCTCCTCTTAGCATGATAAAGAAGATTCAAAGAGAGTGAGATGCCAGCTCCTTTCATTCAGTCAGTAGCTTCAAACATTTCTGGTATATGAATAACATGATGTTTTTCAATGGCAAAAATCAATGAATATTGTAAATGCACAAACAGTAATTTCTCCGCATTGCAAGGTGCAATTCTGAAATTTTTTGCTTTTTCCTGCTCCTCTTAGCATGATAAACAAGATTCAAAGAGAGTGAGATGCCAGCTCCTTTCATTCAGTCAGTAGCTTCAAACATTTCTGGTATATGAATAACATGATGTTTTTCAATGGCAAAAATCAATGAATATTGTAAATGCACAAACAGTAATTTCTCCGCATTGCAAGGTGCAAGTCTGAAATTTTTTGCTTTTTCCTGCTCCTCTTAGCATGATAAAGAAGATTCAAAGAGAGTGAGATGCCAGCTACTTTCATTCAGTCAGTAGCTTCAATCATTTCTGGACGTTTTTCAATGGTAAAAATCAATGAATATTGTAAATGCACAAACAGTAATTTCTCCGCATTGCAAGGTGCAATTCTGAAATTTTTTGCTTTTTCCTGCTCCTCTTAGCATGATAAAGAAGATTCAAAGAGAGTGAGATGCCAGCTCCTTTCATTCAGTCAGTAGCTTCAATCATTTCTGGATGTTTTTCAATGGCAAAAATCAATGAATATTGTAAATGCACAAACTGTAATTTCTCCGCATTGCAAGGTGCAATTCTGAAATTTTTTGCTTTTTCCTGCTCCTCTTAGCATGATAAAGAAGATTCAAAGAGAGTGAGATGCCAGCTCCTTTCATTCAGTCAGTAGCTTCAATCATTTCTGGACGTTTTTCAATGGCAAAAATCAATGAATATTGTAAATGCACAAACAGTAATTTCTCCGCATTGCAAGGTGCAATTCTGAAATTTTTTGTTTTTTCCTGCTCCTCTTAGCATGATAAAGAAGATTCAAAGAGAGTGAGATGCCAGCTCCTTTCATTCAGTCAGTACCTTCAATCATTTCTGGACGTTTTTCAATGGCAAAAATCAATGAATATTGTAAATGCACAAACAGTAATTTCTCCGCATTGCAAGGTGCAATTCTGAAATGTTTTGCTTTTTCCCGCTCCTCTTAGCATGATAAAGAAGATTCAAAGAGAGTGAGGTGCCAGCTCCTTTCATTCAGTCAGTAGCTTCAAACATTTCTGGTATATGAATAACATGTTTTTCAATGGCAAAAATCAATGAATATTGTAAATGCACAAACAGTAATTTCTCCGCATTGCAAGGTGCAATTCTGAAATTTTTTGATTTTTCCTGCTCCTCTTAGCATGATAAAGAAGATTCAAAGAGAGTGAGATGCCAGCTCCTTTCATTCAGTCAGTAGCTTCAATCATTTCTGGACGTTTTTCAATGGCAAAAATCTATGAATATTGTAAATGCACAAACAGTAATTTCTCCGCATTGCAAGGTGCAATTCTGAAATTTTTTGCTTTTTCCTGCTCCTCTTAGCATGATAAAGAAGATTCAAAGAGAGTGAGATGCCAGCTCCTTTCATTCAGTCTGTAGCTTCAAACATTTCTGGTATATGAATAACATGATGTTTTTCAATGGCAAAAATCAATGAATATTGTAAATGCACAAACTGTAATTTCTCCGCATTGCAAGGTGCAATTCTGAAATTTTTTGCTTTTTCCTGCTCCTCTTAGCATGATAAAGAAGATTCAAAGAGAGTGAGATGCCAGCTCCTTTCATTCAGTGAGTACCTTCAATCATTTCTGGACGTTTTTCAATGGCAAAAATCAATGAATATTGTAAATGCACAAACAGTAATTTCTCCGCATTGCAAGGTGCAATTCTGAAATGTTTTGCTTTTTCCCGCTCCTCTTAGCATGATAAAGAAGATTCAAAGAGAGTGAGGTGCCAGCTCCTTTCATTCAGTCAGTAGCTTCAAACATTTCTGGTATATGAATAACATGTTTTTCAATGGCAAAAATCAATGAATATTGTAAATGCACAAACAGTAATTTCTCCGCATTGCAAGGTGCAATTCTGAAATTTTTTGCTTTTTCCTGCTCCTCTTAGCATGATAAAGAAGATTCAAAGAGAGTGAGATGCCAGCTCCTTTCATTCAGTCAGTAGCTTCAATCATTTCTGGACGTTTTTCAATGGCAAAAATCAATGAATATTGTAAATGCACAAACAGTAATTTCTCCGCATTGCAAGGTGCAATTCTGAAATTTTTTGCTTTTTCCTACTCCTCTTAGCATGATAAAGAAGATTCAAAGAGAGTGAGATGCCAGCTCCTTTCATTCAGTCAGTAGCTTCAATCATTTCTGGACGTTTTTCAATGGCAAAAATCATTGAATATTGTAAATGCACAAACAGTAATTTCTCTGCATTGCAAGGTGCAATTCTGAAATTTTTTGCTTTTTCCTGCTCCTCTTAGCATGATAAAGAAGATTCAAAGAGAGTGAGATGTCAGCTCCTTTCATTCAGTCAGTAGCTTCAAACATTTCTGGTATATGAATAACATGATGTTTTTCAATGGCAAAAATCAATGAATATTGTAAATGCACAAACAGTAATTTCTCCGCATTGCAAGGTGCAATTCTGAAATTTTTCGCTTTTTCCTGCTCCTCTTAGCATGATAAAGAAGATTCAAAGAGAGTGAGATGCCAGCTCCTTTCGTTCAGTCAGTAGCTTCAATCATTTCTGGACGTTTTTCAATGGCAAAAATCATTGAATATTATAAATGCACAAACAGTAATTTCTCCGCATTGCAAGGTGCATTTCTGAAATTTTTTACTTTTTCCTGCTCCTCTTAGCATGATAAAGAAGATTCAAAGAGAGTGAGATGCCAGCTCCTTTCATTCAGTCAGTAGCTTCAATCATTTCTGGTATATGAATAACATGATGTTTTTCAATGGCAAAAATCAATGAATATTGTAAATGCACAAACAGTAATTTCTCCGCATTGCAAGGTGCAATTCTGAAATTTTTTGCTTTTTCCTGCTCCTCTTAGCATGATAAAGAAGATTCAAAGAGAGTGAGATGCCAGCTCCTTTCATTCAGTCAGTAGCTTCAATCATTTCTGGACGTTTTTCAATGGCAAAAATCAATGAATATTGTAAATGCACAAACAGTAATTTCTCCGCATTGCAAGGTGCAATTCTGAAATTTTTTGATTTTTCCTTCTCCTCTTAGCATGATAAAGAAGATTCAAAGAGAGTGAGATGCCAGCTCCTTTCATTCAGTCAGTAGCTTCAAACATTTCTGGTATATGAATAACATGATGTTTTTCAATGGCAAAAATCAATGAATATTGTAAATGCACAAACAGTAATTTCTCCGCATTGCAAGGTGCAAGTCTGAAATTTTTTGCTTTTTCCTGCTCCTCTTAGCATGATAAAGAAGATTCAAAGAGAGTGAGATGCCAGCTCCTTTCGTTCAGTCAGTAGCTTCAATCATTTCTGGACGTTTTTCAATGGCAAAAATCATTGAATATTATAAATGCACAAACAGTAATTTCTCCGCATTGCAAGGTGCATTTCTGAAATTTTTTACTTTTTCCTGCTCCTCTTAGCATGATAAAGAAGATTCAAAGAGAGTGAGATGCCAGCTCCTTTCATTCAGTCAGTAGCTTCAATCATTTCTGGTATATGAATAACATGATGTTTTTCAATGGCAAAAATCAATGAATATTGTAAATGCACAAACAGTAATTTCTCCGCATTGCAAGGTGCAATTCTGAAATTTTTTGCTTTTTCCTGCTCCTCTTAGCATGATAAAGAAGATTCAAAGAGAGTGAGATGCCAGCTCCTTTCATTCAGTCAGTAGCTTCAATCATTTCTGGACGTTTTTCAATGGCAAAAATCAATGAATATTGTAAATGCACAAACAGTAATTTCTCCGCATTGCAAGGTGCAATTCTGAAATTTTTTGATTTTTCCTTCTCCTCTTAGCATGATAAAGAAGATTCAAAGAGAGTGAGATGCCAGCTCCTTTCATTCAGTCAGTAGCTTCAAACATTTCTGGTATATGAATAACATGATGTTTTTCAATGGTAAAAATCAATGAATATTGTAAATGTACAAACAGTAATTTCTCCACATTGCAAGGTGCAATTCTGAAATTTTTTGCTTTTTCCTGCTCCTCTTAGCATGATAAAGAAGATTCAAAGAGAGTGAGATGCCAGCTCCTTTCATTCAGTCAGTAGCTTCAAACATTTCTGGTATATGAATAACATGATGTTTTTCAATGGCAAAAATCAATGAATATTGTAAATGCACAAACAGTAATTTCTCCGCATTGCAAGGTGCAATTCTGAAATTTTTTGCTTTTTCCTGCTCCTCTTAGCATGATAAACAAGATTCAAAGAGAGTGAGATGCCAGCTCCTTTCATTCAGTCAGTAGCTTCAAACATTTCTGGTATATGAATAACATGATGTTTTTCAATGGCAAAAATCAATGAATATTGTAAATGCACAAACAGTAATTTCTCCGCATTGCAAGGTGCAAGTCTGAAATTTTTTGCTTTTTCCTGCTCCTCTTAGCATGATAAAGAAGATTCAAAGAGAGTGAGATGCCAGCTACTTTCATTCAGTCAGTAGCTTCAATCATTTCTGGACGTTTTTCAATGGTAAAAATCAATGAATATTGTAAATGCACAAACAGCAATTTCTCCGCATTGCAAGGTGCAATTCTGAAATTTTTTGCTTTTTCCTGCTCCTCTTAGCATGATAAAGAAGATTCAAAGAGAGTGAGATGCCAGCTCCTTTCATTCAGTCAGTAGCTTCAATCATTTCTGGATGTTTTTCAATGGCAAAAATCAATGAATATTGTAAATGCACAAACTGTAATTTCTCCGCATTGCAAGGTGCAATTCTGAAATTTTTTGCTTTTTCCTGCTCCTCTTAGCATGATAAAGAAGATTCAAAGAGAGTGAGATGCCAGCTCCTTTCATTCAGTCAGTAGCTTCAATCATTTCTGGACGTTTTTCAATGGCAAAAATCAATGAATATTGTAAATGCACAAACAGTAATTTCTCCGCATTGCAAGGTGCAATTCTGAAATTTTTTGTTTTTTCCTGCTCCTCTTAGCATGATAAAGAAGATTCAAAGAGAGTGAGATGCCAGCTCCTTTCATTCAGTCAGTACCTTCAATCATTTCTGGACGTTTTTCAATGGCAAAAATCAATGAATATTGTAAATGCACAAACAGTAATTTCTCCGCATTGCAAGGTGCAATTCTGAAATGTTTTGCTTTTTCCCGCTCCTCTTAGCATGATAAAGAAGATTCAAAGAGAGTGAGGTGCCAGCTCCTTTCATTCAGTCAGTAGCTTCAAACATTTCTGGTATATGAATAACATGTTTTTCAATGGCAAAAATCAATGAATATTGTAAATGCACAAACAGTAATTTCTCCGCATTGCAAGGTGCAATTCTGAAATTTTTTGCTTTTTCCTGCTCCTCTTAGCATGATAAAGAAGATTCAAAGAGAGTGAGATGCCAGCTCCTTTCATTCAGTCAGTAGCTTCAATCATTTCTGGACGTTTTTCAATGGCAAAAATCAATGAATATTGTAAATGCACAAACAGTAATTTCTCCGCATTGCAAGCTGCAATTCTGAAATTTTTTGCTTTTTCCTACTCCTCTTAGCATGATAAAGAAGATTCAAAGAGAGTGAGATGCCAGCTCCTTTCATTCAGTCAGTAGCTTCAATCATTTCTGGACGTTTTTCAATGGCAAAAATCATTGAATATTGTAAATGCACAAACAGTAATTTCTCTGCATTGCAAGGTGCAATTCTGAAATTTTTTGCTTTTTCCTGCTCCTCTTAGCATGATAAAGAAGATTCAAAGAGAGTGAGATGTCAGCTCCTTTCATTCAGTCAGTAGCTTCAAACATTTCTGGTATATGAATAACATGATGTTTTTCAATGGCAAAAATCAATGAATATTGTAAATGCACAAACAGTAATTTCTCCGCATTGCAAGGTGCAATTCTGAAATTTTTCGCTTTTTCCTGCTCCTCTTAGCATGATAAAGAAGATTCAAAGAGAGTGAGATGCCAGCTCCTTTCGTTCAGTCAGTAGCTTCAATCATTTCTGGACGTTTTTCAATGGCAAAAATCATTGAATATTATAAATGCACAAACAGTAATTTCTCCGCATTGCAAGGTGCATTTCTGAAATTTTTTACTTTTTCCTGCTCCTCTTAGCATGATAAAGAAGATTCAAAGAGAGTGAGATGCCAGCTCCTTTCATTCAGTCAGTAGCTTCAATCATTTCTGGTATATGAATAACATGATGTTTTTCAATGGCAAAAATCAATGAATATTGTAAATGCACAAACAGTAATTTCTCCGCATTGCAAGGTGCAATTCTGAAATTTTTTGCTTTTTCCTGCTCCTCTTAGCATGATAAAGAAGATTCAAAGAGAGTGAGATGCCAGCTCCTTTCATTCAGTCAGTAGCTTCAATCATTTCTGGACGTTTTTCAATGGCAAAAATCAATGAATATTGTAAATGCACAAACAGTAATTTCTCCGCATTGCAAGGTGCAATTCTGAAATTTTTTGATTTTTCCTTCTCCTCTTAGCATGATAAAGAAGATTCAAAGAGAGTGAGATGCCAGCTCCTTTCATTCAGTCAGTAGCTTCAAACATTTCTGGTATATGAATAACATGATGTTTTTCAATGGCAAAAATCAATGAATATTGTAAATGCACAAACAGTAATTTCTCCGCATTGCAAGGTGCAAGTCTGAAATTTTTTGCTTTTTCCTGCTCCTCTTAGCATGATAAAGAAGATTCAAAGAGAGTGAGATGCCAGCTCCTTTCGTTCAGTCAGTAGCTTCAATCATTTCTGGACGTTTTTCAATGGCAAAAATCATTGAATATTATAAATGCACAAACAGTAATTTCTCCGCATTGCAAGGTGCATTTCTGAAATTTTTTACTTTTTCCTGCTCCTCTTAGCATGATAAAGAAGATTCAAAGAGAGTGAGATGCCAGCTCCTTTCATTCAGTCAGTAGCTTCAATCATTTCTGGTATATGAATAACATGATGTTTTTCAATGGCAAAAATCAATGAATATTGTAAATGCACAAACAGTAATTTCTCCGCATTGCAAGGTGCAATTCTGAAATTTTTTGCTTTTTCCTGCTCCTCTTAGCATGATAAAGAAGATTCAAAGAGAGTGAGATGCCAGCTCCTTTCATTCAGTCAGTAGCTTCAATCATTTCTGGACGTTTTTCAATGGCAAAAATCAATGAATATTGTAAATGTACAAACAGTAATTTCTCCACATTGCAAGGTGCAATTCTGAAATTTTTTGCTTTTTCCTGCTCCTCTTAGCATGATAAAGAAGATTCAAAGAGAGTGAGATGCCAGCTCCTTTCATTCAGTCAGTAGCTTCAAACATTTCTGGTATATGAATAACATGATGTTTTTCAATGGCAAAAATCAATGAATATTGTAAATGCACAAACAGTAATTTCTCCGCATTGCAAGGTGCAATTCTGAAATTTTTTGCTTTTTCCTGCTCCTCTTAGCATGATAAACAAGATTCAAAGAGAGTGAGATGCCAGCTCCTTTCATTCAGTCAGTAGCTTCAAACATTTCTGGTATATGAATAACATGATGTTTTTCAATGGCAAAAATCAATAAATATTGTAAATGCACAAACAGTAATTTCTCCGCATTGCAAGGTGCAAGTCTGAAATTTTTTGCTTTTTCCTGCTCCTCTTAGCATGATAAAGAAGATTCAAAGAGAGTGAGATGCCAGCTACTTTCATTCAGTCAGTAGCTTCAATCATTTCTGGACGTTTTTCAATGGTAAAAATCAATGAATATTGTAAATGCACAAACAGTAATTTCTCCGCATTGCAAGGTGCAATTCTGAAATTTTTTGCTTTTTCCTGCTCCTCTTAGCATGATAAAGAAGATTCAAAGAGAGTGAGATGCCAGCTCCTTTCATTCAGTCAGTAGCTTCAATCATTTCTGGATGTTTTTCAATGGCAAAAATCAATGAATATTGTAAATGCACAAACTGTAATTTCTCCGCATTGCAAGGTGCAATTCTGAAATTTTTTGCTTTTTCCTGCTCCTCTTAGCATGATAAAGAAGATTCAAAGAGAGTGAGATGCCAGCTCCTTTCATTCAGTCAGTAGCTTCAATCATTTCTGGACGTTTTTCAATGGCAAAAATCAATGAATATTGTAAATGCACAAACAGTAATTTCTCCGCATTGCAAGGTGCAATTCTGAAATTTTTTGTTTTTTCCTGCTCCTCTTAGCATGATAAAGAAGATTCAAAGAGAGTGAGATGCCAGCTCCTTTCATTCAGTCAGTACCTTCAATCATTTCTGGACGTTTTTCAATGGCAAAAATCAATGAATATTGTAAATGCACAAACAGTAATTTCTCCGCATTGCAAGGTGCAATTCTGAAATGTTTTGCTTTTTCCCGCTCCTCTTAGCATGATAAAGAAGATTCAAAGAGAGTGAGGTGCCAGCTCCTTTCATTCAGTCAGTAGCTTCAAACATTTCTGGTATATGAATAACATGTTTTTCAATGGCAAAAATCAATGAATATTGTAAATGCACAAACAGTAATTTCTCCGCATTGCAAGGTGCAATTCTGAAATTTTTTGATTTTTCCTGCTCCTCTTAGCATGATAAAGAAGATTCAAAGAGAGTGAGATGCCAGCTCCTTTCATTCAGTCAGTAGCTTCAATCATTTCTGGACGTTTTTCAATGGCAAAAATCTATGAATATTGTAAATGCACAAACAGTAATTTCTCCGCATTGCAAGGTGCAATTCTGAAATTTTTTGCTTTTTCCTGCTCCTCTTAGCATGATAAAGAAGATTCAAAGAGAGTGAGATGCCAGCTCCTTTCATTCAGTCTGTAGCTTCAAACATTTCTGGTATATGAATAACATGATGTTTTTCAATGGCAAAAATCAATGAATATTGTAAATGCACAAACAGTAATTTCTCCGCATTGCAAGGTGCAATTCTGAAATTTTTTGCTTTTTCCTGCTCCTCTTAGCATGATAAAGAAGATTCAAAGAGAGTGAGATGCCAGCTCCTTTCATTCAGTCAGTAGCTTCAATCATTTCTGGATGTTTTTCAATGGCAAAAATCAATGAATATTGTAAATGCACAAACTGTAATTTCTCCGCATTGCAAGGTGCAATTCTGAAATTTTTTGCTTTTTCCTGCTCCTCTTAGCATGATAAAGAAGATTCAAAGAGAGTGAGATGCCAGCTCCTTTCATTCAGTCAGTAGCTTCAATCATTTCTGGACGTTTTTCAGTGGCAAAAATCAATGAATATTGTAAATGCACAAACAGTAATTTCTCCGCATTGCAAGGTGCAATTCTGAAATTTTTTGCTTTTTCCTGCTCCTCTTAGCATGATAAAGAAGATTCAAAGAGAGTGAGATGCCAGCTCCTTTCATTCAGTCAGTACCTTCAATCATTTCTGGACGTTTTTCAATGGCAAAAATCAATGAATATTGTAAATGCACAAACAGTAATTTCTCAGCATTGCAAGGTGCAAGTCTGAAATTTTTTGCTTTTTCCTGCTCCTCTTAGCATGATAAAGAAGATTCAAAGAGAGTGAGATGCCAGCTACTTTCTTTCAGTCAGTAGCTTCAATCATTTCTGGACGTTTTTCAATGGTAAAAATCAATGAATATTGTAAATGCACAAACAGTAATTTCTCCACATTGCAAGGTGCAATTCTGAAATTTTTTGCTTTTTCCTGCTCCTCTTAGCATGATAAAGAAGATTCAAAGAGAGTGAGATGCCAGCTCCTTTCATTCAGTCAGTAGCTTCAAACATTTCTGGTATATGAATAACATGATGTTTTTCAATGGCAAAAATCAATGAATATTGTAAATGCACAAACAGTAATTTCTCCGCATTGCAAGGTGCAATTCTGAAATTTTTTGCTTTTTCCTGCTCCTCTTAGCATGATAAAGAAGATTCAAAGAGAGTGAGATGCCAGCTCCTTTCATTCAGTCAGTAGCTTCAATCATTTCTGGATGTTTTTCAATGGCAAAAATCAATGAATATTGTAAATGCACAAACTGTAATTTCTCCGCATTGCAAGGTGCAATTCTGAAATTTTTTGCTTTTTCCTGCTCCTCTTAGCATGATAAAGAAGATTCAAAGAGAGTGAGATGCCAGCTCCTTTCATTCAGTCAGTAGCTTCAATCATTTCTGGACGTTTTTCAATGGCAAAAATCAATGAATATTGTAAATGCACAAACAGTAATTTCTCCGCATTGCAAGGTGCAATTCTGAAATTTTTTGCTTTTTCCTGCTCCTCTTAGCATGATAAAGAAGATTCAAAGAGAGTGAGATGCCAGCTCCTTTCATTTAGTCAGTACCTTCAATCATTTCTAGACGTTTTTCAATGGCAAAAATCAATGAATATTGTAAATGCACAAACAGTAATTTCTCCGCATTGCAAGGTGCAATTCTGAAATTTTTTGCTTTTTCCCGCTCCTCTTAGCATGATAAAGAAGATTCAAAGAGAGTGAGGTGCCAGCTCCTTTCATTCAGTCGGTAGCTTCAAACATTTCTGGTATATGAATAACATGTTTTTCAATGGCAAAAATCAATGAATATTGTAAATGCACAAACAGTAATTTCTCCGCATTGCAAGGTGCAATTCTGAATTTTTTTTTTTTTCCTGCTCCTCTTAGCATGATAAAGAAGATTCAAAGAGAGTGAGATGCCAGCTCCTTTCATTCAGTCAGTAGCTTCAATCATTTCTGGACGTTTTTCAATGGCAAAAATCAATGAATATTGTAAATGCACAAACAGTAATTTCTCCGCATTGCAAGGTGCAATTCTGAAATTTTTTGCTTTTTCCTGCTCCTCTTAGCATGATAAAGAAGATTCAAAGAGAGTGAGATGCCAGCTCCTTTCATTCAGTCAGTAGCTTCAAACATTTCTGGTATATGAATAACATGATGTTTTTCAATGGCAAAAATCAATGAATATTGTAAATGCACAAACAGTAATTTCTCCGCATTGCAAGGTGCAAGTCTGAAATTTTTTGCTTTTTCCTGCTCCTCTTAGCATGATAAAGAAGATTCAAAGAGAGTGAGATGCCAGCTCCTTTCATTCAGTCAGTAGCTTCAATCATTTCTGGATGTTTTTCAATGGCAAAAATCAATGAATATTGTAAATGCACAAACTGTAATTTCTCCGCATTGCAAGGTGCAATTCTGAAATTTTTTGCTTTTTCCTGCTCCTCTTAGCATGATAAAGAAGATTCAAGAGAGTGAGATGCCAGCTCCTTTCATTCAGTCAGTAGCTTCAATCATTTCTGGACGTTTTTCAGTGGCAAAAATCAATGAATATTGTAAATGCACAAACAGTAATTTCTCCGCATTGCAAGGTGCAATTCTGAAATTTTTTGCTTTTTCCTGCTCCTCTTAGCATGATAAAGAAGATTCAAAGAGAGTGAGATGCCAGCTCCTTTCATTCAGTCAGTAGCTTCAATCATTTCTGGATGTTTTTCAATGGCAAAAATCAATGAATATTGTAAATGCACAAACTGTAATTTCTCCGCATTGCAAGGTGCAATTCTGAAATTTTTTGCTTTTTCCTGCTCCTCTTAGCATGATAAAGAAGATTCAAAGAGAGTGAGATGCCAGCTCCTTTCATTCAGTCAGTAGCTTCATTCATTTCTGGACGTTTTTCAGTGGCAAAAATCAATGAATATTGTAAATGCACAAACAGTAATTTCTCCGCATTGCAAGGTGCAATTCTGAAATTTTTTGCTTTTTCCTGCTCCTCTTAGCATGATAAAGAAGATTCAAAGAGAGTGAGATGCCAGCTCCTTTCATTCAGTCAGTACCTTCAATCATTTCTGGACGTTTTTCAATGGCAAAAATCAATGAATATTGTAAATGCACAAACAGTAATTTCTCCGCATTGCAAGGTGCAAGTCTGAAATTTTTTGCTTTTTCCTGCTCCTCTTAGCATGATAAAGAAGATTCAAAGAGAGTGAGATGCCAGCTACTTTCATTCAGTCAGTAGCTTCAATCATTTCTGGACGTTTTTCAATGGTAAAAATCAATGAATATTGTAAATGCACAAACAGTAATTTCTCCACATTGCAAGGTGCAATTCTGAAATTTTTTGCTTTTTCCTACTCCTCTTAGCATGATAAAGAAGATTCAAAGAGAGTGAGTTGCCAGCTCCTTTCATTCAGTCAGTAGCTTCAAACATTTCTGGTATATGAATAACATGATGTTTTTCAATGGCAAAAATCAATGAATATTGTAAATGCACAAACAGTAATTTCTCCGCATTGCAAGGTGCAATTCTGAAATTTTTTGCTTTTTCCTGCTCCTCTTAGCATGATAAAGAAGATTCAAAGAGAGTGAGATGCCAGCTCCTTTCATTCAGTCAGTAGCTTCAATCATTTCTGGATGTTTTTCAATGGCAAAAATCAATGAATATTGTAAATGCACAAACTGTAATTTCTCCGCATTGCAAGGTGCAATTCTGAAATTTTTTGCTTTTTCCTGCTCCTCTTAGCATGATAAAGAAGATTCAAAGAGAGTGAGATGCCAGCTCCTTTCATTCAGTCAGTAGCTTCAATCATTTCTGGACGTTTTTCAATGGCAAAAATCAATGAATATTGTAAATGCACAAACAGTAATTTCTCCGCATTGCAAGGTGCAATTCTGAAATTTTTTGCTTTTTCCTGCTCCTCTTAGCATGATAAAGAAGATTCAAAGAGAGTGAGATGCCAGCTCCTTTCATTCAGTCAGTACCTTCAATCATTTCTGGACGTTTTTCAATGGCAAAAATCAATGAATATTGTAAATGCACAAACAGTAATTTCTCCGCATTGCAAGGTGCAATTCTGAAATTTTTTGCTTTTTCCCGCTCCTCTTAGCATGATAAAGAAGATTCAAAGAGAGTGAGGTGCCAGCTCCTTTCATTCAGTCAGTAGCTTCAAACATTTCTGGTATATGAATAACATGTTTTTCAATGGCAAAAATCAATGAATATTGTAAATGCACAAACAGTAATTTCTCCGCATTGCAAGGTGCAATTCTGAAATTTTTTGATTTTTCCTGCTCCTCTTAGCATGATAAAGAAGATTCAAAGAGAGTGAGATGCCAGCTCCTTTCATTCAGTCAGTAGCTTCAATCATTTCTGGACGTTTTTCAATGGCAAAAATCAATGAATATTGTAAATGCACAAACAGTAATTTCTCCGCATTCCAAGGTGCAATTCTGAAATTTTTTGCTTTTTCCTGCTCCTCTTAGCATGATAAAGAAGATTCAAAGAGAGTGAGATGCCAGCTCCTTTCATTCAGTCAGTAGCTTCAAACATTTCTGGTATATGAATAACATGATGTTTTTCAATGGCAAAAATCAATGAATATTGTAAATGCACAAACAGTAATTTCTCCGCATTGCAAGGTGCAATTCTGAAATTTTTTGCTTTTTCCTGCTCCTCTTAGCATGATAAAGAAGATTCAAAGAGAGTGAGATGCCAGCTCCTTTCATTCAGTCAGTAGCTTCAAACATTTCTGGTATATGAATAACATGATGTTTTTCAATGGCAAAAATCAATGAATATTGTAAATGCACAAACAGTAATTTCTCCGCATTGCAAGGTGCAATTCTGAAATTTTTTGCTTTTTCCTGCTCCTCTTAGCATGATAAAGAAGATTCAAAGAGAGTGAGATGCCAGCTCCTTTCATTCAGTCAGTAGCTTCAAACATTTCTGGTATATGAATAACATGATGTTTTTCAATGGCAAAAATCAATGAATATTGTAAATGCACAAACAGTAATTTCTCCGCATTGCAAGGTGCAAGTCTGAAATTTTTTGCTTTTTCCTGCTCCTCTTAGCATGATAAAGAAGATTCAAAGAGAGTGAGATGCCAGCTCCTTTCATTCAGTCAGTAGCTTCAATCATTTCTGGACGTTTTTCAATGGCAAAAATCAATGAATATTGTAAATGCACAAACAGTAATTTCTCCGCATTGCAAGGTGCAATTCTGAAATTTTTTGCTTTTTCCTGCTCCTCTTAGCATGATAAAGAAGATTCAAAGAGAGTGAGATGCCAGCTCCTTTCATTCAGTCAGTACCTTCAATCATTTCTGGACGTTTTTCAATGGCAAAAATCAATGAATATTGTAAATGCACAAACAGTAATTTCTCCGCATTGCAAGGTGCAATTCTGAAATTTTTTGCTTTTTCCCGCTCCTCTTAGCATGATAAAGAAGATTCAAAGAGAGTGAGGTGCCAGCTCCTTTCATTCAGTCGGTAGCTTCAAACATTTCTGGTATATGAATAACATGTTTTTCAATGGCAAAAATCAATGAATATTGTAAATGCACAAACAGTAATTTCTCCGCATTGCAAGGTGCAATTCTGAAATTTTTTTTTTTTCCTGCTCCTCTTAGCATGATAAAGAAGATTCAAAGAGAGTGAGATGCCAGCTCCTTTCATTCAGTCAGTAGCTTCAATCATTTCTGGACGTTTTTCAATGGCAAAAATCAATGAATATTGTAAATGCACAAACAGTAATTTCTCCGCATTGCAAGGTGCAATTCTGAAATTTTTTGCTTTTTCCTGCTCCTCTTAGCATGATAAAGAAGATTCAAAGAGAGTGAGATGCCAGCTCCTTTCATTCAGTCAGTAGCTTCAAACATTTCTGGTATATGAATAACATGATGTTTTTCAATGGCAAAAATCAATGAATATTGTAAATGCACAAACAGTAATTTCTCCGCATTGCAAGGTGCAAGTCTGAAATTTTTTGCTTTTTCCTGCTCCTCTTAGCATGATAAAGAAGATTCAAAGAGAGTGAGATGCCAGCTCCTTTCATTCAGTCAGTAGCTTCAATCATTTCTGGATGTTTTTCAATGGCAAAAATCAATGAATATTGTAAATGCACAAACTGTAATTTCTCCGCATTGCAAGGTGCAATTCTGAAATTTTTTGCTTTTTCCTGCTCCTCTTAGCATGATAAAGAAGATTCAAGAGAGTGAGATGCCAGCTCCTTTCATTCAGTCAGTAGCTTCAATCATTTCTGGACGTTTTTCAGTGGCAAAAATCAATGAATATTGTAAATGCACAAACAGTAATTTCTCCGCATTGCAAGGTGCAATTCTGAAATTTTTTGCTTTTTCCTGCTCCTCTTAGCATGATAAAGAAGATTCAAAGAGAGTGAGATGCCAGCTCCTTTCATTCAGTCAGTAGCTTCAAACATTTCTGGTATATGAATAACATGATGTTTTTCAATGGCAAAAATCAATGAATATTGTAAATGCACAAACAGTAATTTCTCCGCATTGCAAGGTGCAATTCTGAAATTTTTTGCTTTTTCCTGCTCCTCTTAGCATGATAAAGAAGATTCAAAGAGAGTGAGATGCCAGCTCCTTTCATTCAGTCAGTAGCTTCAATCATTTCTGGATGTTTTTCAATGGCAAAAATCAATGAATATTGTAAATGCACAAACTGTAATTTCTCCGCATTGCAAGGTGCAATTCTGAAATTTTTTGCTTTTTCCTGCTCCTCTTAGCATGATAAAGAAGATTCAAAGAGAGTGAGATGCCAGCTCCTTTCATTCAGTCAGTAGCTTCATTCATTTCTGGACGTTTTTCAGTGGCAAAAATCAATGAATATTGTAAATGCACAAACAGTAATTTCTCCGCATTGCAAGGTGCAATTCTGAAATTTTTTGCTTTTTCCTGCTCCTCTTAGCATGATAAAGAAGATTCAAAGAGAGTGAGATGCCAGCTCCTTTCATTCAGTCAGTACCTTCAATCATTTCTGGACGTTTTTCAATGGCAAAAATCAATGAATATTGTAAATGCACAAACAGTAATTTCTCCGCATTGCAAGGTGCAAGTCTGAAATTTTTTGCTTTTTCCTGCTCCTCTTAGCATGATAAAGAAGATTCAAAGAGAGTGAGATGCCAGCTACTTTCATTCAGTCAGTAGCTTCAATCATTTCTGGACGTTTTTCAATGGTAAAAATCAATGAATATTGTCAATGCACAAACAGTAATTTCTCCACATTGCAAGGTGCAATTCTGAAATTTTTTGCTTTTTCCTACTCCTCTTAGCATGATAAAGAAGATTCAAAGAGAGTGAGTTGCCAGCTCCTTTCATTCAGTCAGTAGCTTCAAACATTTCTGGTATATGAATAACATGATGTTTTTCAATGGCAAAAATCAATGAATATTGTAAATGCACAAACAGTAATTTCTCCGCATTGCAAGGTGCAATTCTGAAATTTTTTGCTTTTTCCTGCTCCTCTTAGCATGATAAAGAAGATTCAAAGAGAGTGAGATGCCAGCTCCTTTCATTCAGTCAGTAGCTTCAATCATTTCTGGATGTTTTTCAATGGCAAAAATCAATGAATATTGTAAATGCACAAACTGTAATTTCTCCGCATTGCAAGGTGCAATTCTGAAATTTTTTGCTTTTTCCTGCTCCTCTTAGCATGATAAAGAAGATTCAAAGAGAGTGAGATGCCAGCTCCTTTCATTCAGTCAGTAGCTTCAATCATTTCTGGACGTTTTTCAATGGCAAAAATCAATGAATATTGTAAATGCACAAACAGTAATTTCTCCGCATTGCAAGGTGCAATTCTGAAATTTTTTGCTTTTTCCTGCTCCTCTTAGCATGATAAAGAAGATTCAAAGAGAGTGAGATGCCAGCTCCTTTCATTCAGTCAGTACCTTCAATCATTTCTGGACGTTTTTCAATGGCAAAAATCAATGAATATTGTAAATGCACAAACAGTAATTTCTCCGCATTGCAAGGTGCAATTCTGAAATTTTTTGCTTTTTCCCGCTCCTCTTAGCATGATAAAGAAGATTCAAAGAGAGTGAGGTGCCAGCTCCTTTCATTCAGTCAGTAGCTTCAAACATTTCTGGTATATGAATAACATGTTTTTCAATGGCAAAAATCAATGAATATTGTAAATGCACAAACAGTAATTTCTCCGCATTGCAAGGTGCAATTCTGAAATTTTTTGATTTTTCCTGCTCCGCTTAGCATGATAAAGAAGATTCAAAGAGAGTGAGATGCCAGCTCCTTTCATTCAGTCAGTAGCTTCAATCATTTCTGGACGTTTTTCAATGGCAAAAATCAATGAATATTGTAAATGCACAAACAGTAATTTCTCCGCATTCCAAGGTGCAATTCTGAAATTTTTTGCTTTTTCCTGCTCCTCTTAGCATGATAAAGAAGATTCAAAGAGAGTGAGATGCCAGCTCCTTTCATTCAGTCAGTAGCTTCAAACATTTCTGGTATATGAATAACATGATGTTTTTCAATGGCAAAAATCAATGAATATTGTAAATGCACAAACAGTAATTTCTCCGCATTGCAAGGTGCAATTCTGAAATTTTTTGCTTTTTCCTGCTCCTCTTAGCATGATAAAGAAGATTCAAAGAGAGTGAGATGCCAGCTCCTTTCATTCAGTCAGTAGCTTCAAACATTTCTGGTATATGAATAACATGATGTTTTTCAATGGCAAAAATCAATGAATATTGTAAATGCACAAACAGTAATTTCTCCGCATTGCAAGGTGCAAGTCTGAAATTTTTTGCTTTTTCCTGCTCCTCTTAGCATGATAAAGAAGATTCAAAGAGAGTGAGATGCCAGCTCCTTTCATTCAGTCAGTAGCTTCAATCATTTCTGGATGTTTTTCAATGGCAAAAATCAATGAATATTGTAAATGCACAAACTGTAATTTCTCCGCATTGCAAGGTGCAATTCTGAAATTTTTTGCTTTTTCCTGCTCCTCTTAGCATGATAAAGAAGATTCAAGAGAGTGAGATGCCAGCTCCTTTCATTCAGTCAGTAGCTTCAATCATTTCTGGACGTTTTTCAGTGGCAAAAATCAATGAATATTGTAAATGCACAAACAGTAATTTCTCCGCATTGCAAGGTGAAATTCTGAAATTTTTTGCTTTTTCCTGCTCCTCTTAGCATGATAAAGAAGATTCAAAGAGAGTGAGATGCCAGCTCCTTTCATTCAGTCAGTACCTTCAATCATTTCTGGACGTTTTTCAATGGCAAAAATCAATGAATATTGTAAATGCACAAACAGTAATTTCTCCGCATTGCAAGGTGCAATTCTGAAATTTTTTGCTTTTTCCCGCTCCTCTTAGCATGATAAAGAAGATTCAAAGAGAGTGAGGTGCCAGCTCCTTTCATTCAGTCAGTAGCTTCAAACATTTCTGGTATATGAATAACATGTTTTTCAATGGCAAAAATCAATGAATATTGTAAATGCACAAACAGTAATTTCTCCGCATTGCAAGGTGCAATTCTGAAATTTTTTGATTTTTCCTGCTCCTCTTAGCATGATAAAGAAGATTCAAAGAGAGTGAGATGCCAGCTCCTTTCATTCAGTCAGTAGCTTCAATCATTTCTGGACGTTTTTCAATGGCAAAAATCAATGAATATTGTAAATGCACAAACAGTAATTTCTCCGCATTGCAAGGTGCAATTCTGAAATTTTTTGCTTTTTCCTGCTCCTCTTAGCATGATAAAGAAGATTCAAAGAGAGTGAGATGCCAGCTCCTTTCATTCAGTCAGTAGCTTCAATCATTTCTGGACGTTTTTCAATGGCAAAAATCAATGAATATTGTAAATGCACAAACAGTAATTTCTCCGCATTGCAAGGTGCAATTCTGAAATTTTTTGCTTTTTCCTGCTCCTCTTAGCATGATAAAGAAGATTCAAAGAGAGTGAGATGCCAGCTCCTTTCATTCAGTCAATAGCTTCAAACATTTCTGGTATATGAATAACATGATGTTTTTCAATGGCAAAAATCAATGAATATTGTAAATGCACAAACAGTAATTTCTCCGCATTGCAAGGTGCAAGTCTGAAATTTTTTGCTTTTTCCTGCTCCTCTTAGCATGATAAAGAAGATTCAAAGAGAGTGAGATGCCAGTTACTTTCATTCAGTCAGTAGCTTCAATCATTTCTGGACGTTTTTCAATGGTAAAAATCAATGAATATTGTAAATGCACAAACAGTAATTTCTCCACATTGCAAGGTGCAATTCTGAAATTTTTTGCTTTTTCCTGCTCCTCTTAGCATGATAAAGAAGATTCAAAGAGAGTGAGATGCCAGCTCCTTTCATTCAGTCAGTAGCTTCAAACATTTCTGGTATATGAATAACATGATGTTTTTCAATGGCAAAAATCAATGAATATTGTAAATGCACAAACAGTAATTTCTCCGCATTGCAAGGTGCAATTCTGAAATTTTTTGCTTTTTCCTGCTCCTCTTAGCATGATAAAGAAGATTCAAAGAGAGTGAGATGCCAGCTCCTTTCATTCAGTCAGTAGCTTCAAACATTTCTGGTATATGAATAACATGATGTTTTTCAATGGCAAAAATCAATGAATATTGTAAATGCACAAACAGTAATTTCTCCGCATTGCAAGGTGCAATTCTGAAATTTTTTGCTTTTTCCTGCTCCTCTTAGCATGATAAAGAAGATTCAAAGAGAGTGAGATGCCAGCTCCTTTCATTCAGTCAGTAGCTTCAATCATTTCTGGATGTTTTTCAATGGCAAAAATCAATGAATATTGTAAATGCACAAACAGTAATTTCTCCGCATTGCAAGGTGCAATTCTGAAATTTTTTACTTTTTCCTGCTCCTCTTAGCATGATAAAGAAGATTCAAAGAGAGTGAGATGCCAGCTCCTTTCATTCAGTCAGTAGCTTCAATCATTTCTGGTATATGAATAACATGATGTTTTTCAATGGCAAAAATCAATGAATATTGTAAATGCACAAACAGTAATTTCTCCGCATTGCAAGGTGCAATTCTGAAATTTTTTGCTTTTTCCTGCTCCTCTTAGCATGGTAAAGAAGATTCAAAGAGAGTGAGATGCCAGCTCCTTTCATTCAGTCAGTAGCTTCAATCATTTCTGGACGTTTTTCAATGGCAAAAATCAATGAATATTGTAAATGCACAAACAGTAATTTCTCCGCATTGCAAGGTGCAATTCTGAAATTTTTTGCTTTTTCCTGCTCCTCTTAGCATGATAAACAAGATTCAAAGAGAGTGAGATGCCAGCTCCTTTCATTCAGTCAGTAGCTTCAATCATTTCTGGACGTTTTTCAATGGCAAAAATCAATGAATATTGTAAATGCACAAACAGTAATTTCTCCGCATTGCAAGGTGTAATTCTGAAATTTTTTGCTTTTTCCTGCTCCTCTTAGCATGATAAAGAAGATTCAAAGAGAGTGAGATGCCAGCTCCTTTCATTCAGTCAGTAGCTTCAAACATTTCTGGTATATGAATAACATGATGTTTTTCAATGGCAAAAATCAATGAATATTGTAAATGCACAAACAGTAATTTCTCCGCATTGCAAGGTGCAATTCTGAAATTTTTTGCTTTTTCCTGCTCCTCTTAGCATGATAAAGAAGATTCAAAGAGAGTGAGATGCCAGCTCCTTTCGTTCAGTCAGTAGCTTCAATCATTTCTGGACGTTTTTCAATGGCAAAAATCATTGAATATTATAAATGCACAAACAGTAATTTCTCCGCATTGCAAGGTGCAATTCTGAAATTTTTTACTTTTTCCTGCTCCTCTTAGCATGATAAAGAAGATTCAAAGAGAGTGAGATGCCAGCTCCTTTCATTCAGTCAGTAGCTTCAATCATTTCTGGTATATGAATAACATGATGTTTTTCAATGGCAAAAATCAATGAATATTATTTATGCACAAACAGTAATTTCTCCGCATTGCAAGGTGCAATTCTGAAATTTTTTGCTTTTTCCTGCTCCTCTTAGCATGATAAAGAAGATTCAAAGAGAGTGAGATGCCAGCTCCTTTCATTCAGTCAGTAGCTTCAATCATTTCTGGATGTTTTTCAATGGCAAAAATCAATGAATATTGTAAATGCACAAACAGTAATTTCTCCGCATTGCAAGGTGCAATTCTGAAATTTTTTGCTTTTTCCTGCTCCTCTTAGCATGATAAACAAGATTCAAAGAGAGTGAGATGCCAGCTCCTTTCATTCAGTCAGTAGCTTCAATCATTTCTGGACGTTTTTCAATGGCAAAAATCAATGAATATTGTAAATGCACAAACAGTAATTTCTCCGCATTGCAAGGTGCAATTCTGAAATTTTTTGCTTTTTCCTGCTCCTCTTAGCATGATAAAGAAGATTCAAAGAGAGTGAGATGCCAGCTCCTTTCATTCAGTCAGTAGCTTCAATCATTTCTGGACGTTTTTCAATGGCAAAAATCAATGAATATTGTAAATGCACAAACAGTAATTTCTCCGCATTGCAAGGTGCAATTCTGAAATTTTTTGCTTTTTCCTGCTCCTCTTAGCATGATAAAGAAGATTCAAAGAGAGTGAGATGCCAGCTCCTTTCATTCAGTCAGTAGCTTCAAACATTTCTGGTATATGAATAACATGATGTTTTTCAATGGCAAAAATCAATGAATATTGTAAATGCACAAACAGTAATTTCTCCGCATTGCAAGGTGCAATTCTGAAATTTTTTGCTTTTTCCTGCTCCTCTTAGCATGATAAAGAAGATTCAAAGAGAGTGAGATGCCAGCTCCTTTCGTTCAGTCAGTAGCTTCAATCATTTCTGGACGTTTTTCAATGGCAAAAATCATTTAATATTATAAATGCACAAACAGTAATTTCTCCGCATTGCAAGGTGCAATTCTGAAATTTTTTGCTTTTTCCTGCTCCTCTTAGCATGATAAAGAAGATTCAAAGAGAGTGAGATGCCAGCTCCTTTCATTCAGTCAGTAGCTTCAAACATTTCTGGTATATGAATAACATGATGTTTTTCAATGGCAAAAATCAATGAATATTGTAAATGCACAAACAGTAATTTCTCCGCATTGCAAGGTGCAATTCTGAAATTTTTTGCTTTTTCCTGCTCCTCTTAGCATGATAAAGAAGATTCAAAGAGAGTGAGATGCCAGCTCCTTTCATTCAGTCAGTAGCTTCAATCATTTCTGGATGTTTTTCAATGGCAAAAATCAATGAATATTGTAAATGCACAAACAGTAATTTCTCCGCATTGCAAGGTGCAATTCTGAAATTTTTTACTTTTTCCTGCTCCTCTTAGCATGATAAAGAAGATTCAAAGAGAGTGAGATGCCAGCTCCTTTCATTCAGTCAGTAGCTTCAATCATTTCTGGTATATGAATAACATGATGTTTTTCAATGGCAAAAATCAATGAATATTGTAAATGCACAAACAGTAATTTCTCCGCATTGCAAGGTGCAATTCTGAAATTTTTTGCTTTTTCCTGCTCCTCTTAGCATGGTAAAGAAGATTCAAAGAGAGTGAGATGCCAGCTCCTTTCATTCAGTCAGTAGCTTCAATCATTTCTGGACGTTTTTCAATGGCAAAAATCAATGAATATTGTAAATGCACAAACAGTAATTTCTCCGCATTGCAAGGTGCAATTCTGAAATTTTTTGCTTTTTCCTGCTCCTCTTAGCATGATAAACAAGATTCAAAGAGAGTGAGATGCCAGCTCCTTTCATTCAGTCAGTAGCTTCAATCATTTCTGGACGTTTTTCAATGGCAAAAATCAATGAATATTGTAAATGCACAAACAGTAATTTCTCCGCATTGCAAGGTGTAATTCTGAAATTTTTTGCTTTTTCCTGCTCCTCTTAGCATGATAAAGAAGATTCAAAGAGAGTGAGATGCCAGCTCCTTTCATTCAGTCAGTAGCTTCAAACATTTCTGGTATATGAATAACATGATGTTTTTCAATGGCAAAAATCAATGAATATTGTAAATGCACAAACAGTAATTTCTCCGCATTGCAAGGTGCAATTCTGAAATTTTTTGCTTTTTCCTGCTCCTCTTAGCATGATAAAGAAGATTCAAAGAGAGTGAGATGCCAGCTCCTTTCGTTCAGTCAGTAGCTTCAATCATTTCTGGACGTTTTTCAATGGCAAAAATCATTGAATATTATAAATGCACAAACAGTAATTTCTCCGCATTGCAAGGTGCAATTCTGAAATTTTTTACTTTTTCCTGCTCCTCTTAGCATGATAAAGAAGATTCAAAGAGAGTGAGATGCCAGCTCCTTTCATTCAGTCAGTAGCTTCAATCATTTCTGGTATATGAATAACATGATGTTTTTCAATGGCAAAAATCAATGAATATTATTTATGCACAAACAGTAATTTCTCCGCATTGCAAGGTGCAATTCTGAAATTTTTTGCTTTTTCCTGCTCCTCTTAGCATGATAAAGAAGATTCAAAGAGAGTGAGATGCCAGCTCCTTTCATTCAGTCAGTAGCTTCAATCATTTCTGGATGTTTTTCAATGGCAAAAATTAATGAATATTGTAAATGCACAAACAGTAATTTCTCCGCATTGCAAGGTGCAATTCTGAAATTTTTTGCTTTTTCCTGCTCCTCTTAGCATGATAAACAAGATTCAAAGAGAGTGAGATGCCAGCTCCTTTCATTCAGTCAGTAGCTTCAATCATTTCTGGACGTTTTTCAATGGCAAAAATCAATGAATATTGTAAATGCACAAACAGTAATTTCTCCGCATTGCAAGGTGCAATTCTGAAATTTTTTGCTTTTTCCTGCTCCTCTTAGCATGATAAAGAAGATTCAAAGAGAGTGAGATGCCAGCTCCTTTCATTCAGTCAGTAGCTTCAATCATTTCTGGACGTTTTTCAATGGCAAAAATCAATGAATATTGTAAATGCACAAACAGTAATTTCTCCGCATTGCAAGGTGCAATTCTGAAATTTTTTGCTTTTTCCTGCTCCTCTTAGCATGATAAAGAAGATTCAAAGAGAGTGAGATGCCAGCTCCTTTCGTTCAGTCAGTAGCTTCAATCATTTCTGGACGTTTTTCAATGGCAAAAATCATTTAATATTATAAATGCACAAACAGTAATTTCTCCGCATTGCAAGGTGCAATTCTGAAATTTTTTGCTTTTTCCTGCTCCTCTTAGCATGATAAAGAAGATTCAAAGAGAGTGAGATGCCAGCTCCTTTCATTCAGTCAGTAGCTTCAAACATTTCTGGTATATGAATAACATGATGTTTTTCAATGGCAAAAATCAATGAATATTGTAAATGCACAAACAGTAATTTCTCCGCATTGCAAGGTGCAATTCTGAAATTTTTTGCTTTTTCCTGCTCCTCTTAGCATGATAAAGAAGATTCAAAGAGAGTGAGATGCCAGCTCCTTTCATTCAGTCAGTAGCTTCAATCATTTCTGGACGTTTTTCAATGGCAAAAATCAATGAATATTGTAAATGCACAAACAGTAATTTCTCCGCATTGCAAGGTGCAATTCTGAAATTTTTTGCTTTTTCCTGCTCCTCTTAGCATGATAAAGAAGATTCAAAGAGAGTGAGATGCCAGCTCCTTTCATTCAGTCAGTAGCTTCAAACATTTCTGGTATATGAATAACATGATGTTTTTCAATGGCAAAAATCAATGAATATTGTAAATGCACAAACAGTAATTTCTCCGCATTGCAAGGTGCAAGTCTGAAATTTTTTGCTTTTTCCTGCTCCTCTTAGCATGATAAAGAAGATTCAAAGAGAGTGAGATGCCAGCTACTTTCATTCAGTCAGTAGCTTCAATCATTTCTGAACGTTTTTCAATGGTAAAAATCAATGAATATTGTAAATGCACAAACAGTAATTTCTCCACATTGCAAGGTGCAATTCTGAAATTTTTTGCTTTTTCCTGCTCCTCTTAGCATGATAAAGAAGATTCAAAGAGAGTGAGATGCCAGCTCCTTTCATTCAGTCAGTAGCTTCAAACATTTCTGGTATATGAATAACATGATGTTTTTCAATGGCAAAAATCAATGAATATTGTAAATGCACAAACAGTAATTTCTCCGCATTGCAAGGTGCAATTCTGAAATTTTTTGCTTTTTCTTGCTCCTCTTAGCATGATAAAGAAGATTCAAAGAGAGTGAGATGCCAGCTCCTTTCATTCAGTCAGTAGCTTCAATCATTTCTGGACGTTTTTCAATGGCAAAAATCAATGAATATTGTAAATGCACAAACAGTAATTTCTCCGCATTGCAAGGTGCAATTCTGAAATTTTTTGCTTTTTCCTGCTCCTCTTAGCATGATAAAGAAGATTCAAAGAGAGTGAGATGCCAGCTCCTTTCATTCAGTCAGTAGCTTCAAACATTTCTGGTATATGAATAACATGATGTTTTTCAATGGCAAAAATCAATGAATATTGTAAATGCACAAACAGTAATTTCTCCGCATTGCAAGGTGCAAGTCTGAAATTTTTTGCTTTTTCCTGCTCCTCTTAGCATGATAAAGAAGATTCAAAGAGAGTGAGATGCCAGCTACTTTCATTCAGTCAGTAGCTTCAATCATTTCTGAACGTTTTTCAATGGTAAAAATCAATGAATATTGTAAATGCACAAACAGTAATTTCTCCACATTGCAAGGTGCAATTCTGAAATTTTTTGCTTTTTCCTGCTCCTCTTAGCATGATAAAGAAGACTCAAAGAGAGTGAGATGCCAGCTCCTTTCATTCAGTCAGTAGCTTCAAACATTTCTGGTATATGAATAACATGATGTTTTTCAATGGCAAAAATCAATGAATATTGTAAATGCACAAACAGTAATTTCTCCGCATTGCAAGGTGCAATTCTGAAATTTTTTGCTTTTTCCTGCTCCTCTTAGCATGATAAAGAAGATTCAAAGAGAGTGAGATGCCAGCTCCTTTCATTCAGTCAGTAGCTTCAAACATTTCTGGTATATGAATAACATGATGTTTTTCAATGGCAAAAATCAATGAATATTGTAAATGCACAAACAGTAATTTCTCCGCATTGCAAGGTGCAAGTCTGAAATTTTTTGCTTTTTCCTGCTCCTCTTAGCATGATAAAGAAGATTCAAAGAGAGTGAGATGCCAGCTACTTTCATTCAGTCAGTAGCTTCAATCATTTCTGGACGTTTTTCAATGGTAAAAATCAATGAATATTGTAAATGCACAAACAGTAATTTCTCCACATTGCAAGGTGCAATTCTGAAATTTTTTGCTTTTTCCTGCTCCTCTTAGCATGATAAAGAAGATTCAAAGAGAGTGAGATGCCAGCTCCTTTCATTCAGTCAGTAGCTTCAAACATTTCTGGTATATGAATAACATGATGTTTTTCAATGGCAAAAATCAATGAATATTGTAAATGCACAAACAGTAATTTCTCCGCATTGCAAGGTGCAATTCTGAAATTTTTTGCTTTTTCCTGCTCCTCTTAGCATGATAAAGAAGATTCAAAGAGAGTGAGATGCCAGCTCCTTTCATTCAGTCAGTAGCTTCAATCATTTCTGGACGTTTTTCAATTTCAAAAATCAATGAATATTGTAAATGCACAAACAGTAATTTCTCCGCATTGCAAGGTGCAATTCTGAAATTTTTTGCTTTTTCCTGCTCCTCTTAGCATGATAAAGAAGATTCAAAGAGAGTGAGATGCCAGCTCCTTTCATTCAGTCAGTAGCTTCAACCATTTCTGGTATATGAATAACATGATGTTTTTCAATGGCAAAAATCAATGAATATTGTAAATGCACAAACAGTAATTTCTCCGCATTGCAAGGTGCAAGTCTGAAATTTTTTGCTTTTTCCTGCTCCTCTTAGCATGATAAAGAAGATTCAAAGAGAGTGAGATGCCAGCTACTTTCATTCAGTCAGTAGCTTCAATCATTTCTGAACGTTTTTCAATGGTAAAAATCAATGAATATTGTAAATGCACAAAAAGTAATTTCTCCACATTGCAAGGTGCAATTCTGAAATTTTTTGCTTTTTCCTGCTCCTCTTAGCATGATAAAGAAGATTCAAAGAGAGTGAGATGCCAGCTCCTTTCATTCAGTCAGTAGCTTCAAACATTTCTGGTATATGAATAACATGATGTTTTTCAATGGCAAAAATCAATGAATATTGTAAATGCACAAACAGTAATTTCTCCGCATTGCAAGGTGCAATTCTGAAATTTTTTGCTTTTTCCTGCTCCTCTTAGCATGATAAAGAAGATTCAAAGAGAGTGAGATGCCAGCTCCTTTCATTCAGTCAGTAGCTTCAAACATTTCTGGTATATGAATAACATGATGTTTTTCAATGGCAAAAATCAATGAATATTGTAAATGCACAAACAGTAATTTCTCCGCATTGCAAGGTGCAAGTCTGAAATTTTTTGCTTTTTCCTGCTCCTCTTAGCATGATAAAGAAGATTCAAAGAGAGTGAGATGCCAGCTACTTTCATTCAGTCAGTAGCTTCAATCATTTCTGGACGTTTTTCAATGGTAAAAATCAATGAATATTGTAAATGCACAAACAGTAATTTCTCCACATTGCAAGGTGCAATTCTGAAATTTTTTGCTTTTTCCTGCTCCTCTTAGCATGATAAAGAAGATTCAAAGAGAGTGAGATGCCAGCTCCTTTCATTCAGTCAGTAGCTTCAAACATTTCTGGTATATGAATAACATGATGTTTTTCAATGGCAAAAATCAATGAATATTGTAAATGCACAAACAGTAATTTCTCCGCATTGCAAGGTGCAAGTCTGAAATTTTTTGCTTTTTCCTGCTCCTCTTAGCATGATAAAGAAGATTCAAAGAGAGTGAGATGCCAGCTACTTTCATTCAGTCAGTAGCTTCAATCATTTCTGGACGTTTTTCAATGGTAAAAATCAATGAATATTGTAAATGCACAAACAGTAATTTCTCCACATTGCAAGGTGCAATTCTGAAATTTTTTGCTTTTTCCTGCTCCTCTTAGCATGATAAAGAAGATTCAAAGAGAGTGAGATGCCAGCTCCTTTCATTCAGTCAGTAGCTTCAAACATTTCTGGTATATGAATAACATGATGTTTTTCAATGGCAAAAATCAATGAATATTGTAAATGCACAAACAGTAATTTCTCCGCATTGCAAGGTGCAATTCTGAAATTTTTTGCTTTTTCCTGCTCCTCTTAGCATGATAAAGAAGATTCAAAGAGAGTGAGATGCCAGCTCCTTTCATTCAGTCAGTAGCTTCAATCATTTCTGGACGTTTTTCAATGGCAAAAATCAATGAATATTGTAAATGCACAAACAGTAATTTCTCCGCATTGCAAGGTGCAATTCTGAAATTTTTTGCTTTTTCCTGCTCCTCTTAGCATGATAAAGAAGATTCAAAGAGAGTGAGATGCCAGCTCCTTTCATTCAGTCAGTAGCTTCAACCATTTCTGGTATATGAATAACATGATGTTTTTCAATGGCAAAAATCAATGAATATTGTAAATGCACAAACAGTAATTTCTCCGCATTGCAAGGTGCAAGTCTGAAATTTTTTGCTTTTTCCTGCTCCTCTTAGCATGATAAAGAAGATTCAAAGAGAGTGAGATGCCAGCTACTTTCATTCAGTCAGTAGCTTCAATCATTTCTGAACGTTTTTCAATGGTAAAAATCAATGAATATTGTAAATGCACAAACAGTAATTTCTCCACATTGCAAGGTGCAATTCTGAAATTTTTTGCTTTTTCCTGCTCCTCTTAGCATGATAAAGAAGATTCAAAGAGAGTGAGATGCCAGCTCCTTTCATTCAGTCAGTAGCTTCAAACATTTCTGGTATATGAATAACATGATGTTTTTCAATGGCAAAAATCAATGAATATTGTAAATGCACAAACAGTAATTTCTCCGCATTGCAAGGTGCAATTCTGAAATTTTTTGCTTTTTCCTGCTCCTCTTAGCATGATAAAGAAGATTCAAAGAGAGTGAGATGCCAGCTCCTTTCATTCAGTCAGTAGCTTCAAACATTTCTGGTATATGAATAACATGATGTTTTTCAATGGCAAAAATCAATGAATATTGTAAATGCACAAACAGTAATTTCTTCGCATTGCAAGGTGCAAGTCTGAAATTTTTTGCTTTTTCCTGCTCCTCTTAGCATGATAAAGAAGATTCAAAGAGAGTGAGATGCCAGCTACTTTCATTCAGTCAGTAGCTTCAATCATTTCTGGACGTTTTTCAATGGTAAAAATCAATGAATATTGTAAATGCACAAACAGTAATTTCTCCACATTGCAAGGTGCAATTCTGAAATTTTTTGCTTTTTCCTGCTCCTCTTAGCATGATAAAGAAGATTCAAAGAGAGTGAGATGCCAGCTCCTTTCATTCAGTCAGTAGCTTCAAACATTTCTGGTATATGAATAACATGATGTTTTTCAATGGCAAAAATCAATGAATATTGTAAATGCACAAACAGTAATTTCTCCGCATTGCAAGGTGCAATTCTGAAATTTTTTGCTTTTTCCTGCTCCTCTTAGCATGATAAAGAAGATTCAAAGAGAGTGAGATGCCAGCTCCTTTCATTCAGTCAGTAGCTTCAAACATTTCTGGTATATGAATAACATGATGTTTTTCAATGGCAAAAATCAATGAATATTGTAAATGCACAAACAGTAATTTCTCCGCATTGCAAGGTGCAATTCTGAAATTTTTTGCTTTTTCCTGCTCCTCTTAGCATGATAAAGAAGATTCAAAGAGAGTGAGATGCCAGCTCCTTTCATTCAGTCAGTAGCTTCAATCATTTCTGGACGTTTTTCAATGGCAAAAATCAATGAATATTGTAAATGCACAAACAGTAATTTCTCCGCATTGCAAGGTGCAATTCTGAAATTTTTTGCTTTTTCCTGCTCCTCTTAGCATGATAAAGAAGATTCAAAGAGAGTGAGATGCCAGCTCCTTTCGTTCAGTCAGTAGCTTCAATCATTTCTGGACGTTTTTCAATGGCAAAAATCATTTAATATTATAAATGCACAAACAGTAATTTCTCCGCATTGCAAGGTGCAATTCTGAAATTTTTTGCTTTTTCCTGCTCCTCTTAGCATGATAAAGAAGATTCAAAGAGAGTGAGATGCCAGCTCCTTTCATTCAGTCAGTAGCTTCAAACATTTCTGGTATATGAATAACATGATGTTTTTCAATGGCAAAAATCAATGAATATTGTAAATGCACAAACAGTAATTTCTCCGCATTGCAAGGTGCAATTCTGAAATTTTTTGCTTTTTCCTGCTCCTCTTAGCATGATAAAGAAGATTCAAAGAGAGTGAGATGCCAGCTACTTTCATTCAGTCAGTAGCTTCAATCATTTCTGGACGTTTTTCAAGGGTAAAAATCAATGAATATTGTAAATGCACAAACAGTAATTTCTCCACATTGCAAGGTGCAATTCTGAAATTTTTTGCTTTTTCCTGCTCCTCTTAGCATGATAAAGAAGATTCAAAGAGAGTGAGATGCCAGCTCCTTTCATTCAGTCAGTAGCTTCAAACATTTCTGGTATATGAATAACATGATGTTTTTCAATGGCAAAAATCAATGAATATTGTAAATGCACAAACAGTAATTTCTCCGCATTGCAAGGTGCAATTCTGAAATTTTTTGCTTTTTCCTGCTCCTCTTAGCATGATAAAGAAGATTCAAAGAGAGTGAGATGCCAGCTCCTTTCATTCAGTCAGTAGCTTCAATCATTTCTGGACGTTTTTCAATGGCAAAAATCAATGAATATTGTAAATGCACAAACAGTAATTTCTCCGCATTGCAAGGTGCAATTCCGAAATTTTTTGCTTTTTCCTGCTCCTCTTAGCATGATAAAGAAGATTCAAAGAGAGTGAGATGCCAGCTCCTTTCATTCAGTCAGTAGCTTCAAACATTTCTGGTATATGAATAACATGATGTTTTTCAATGGCAAAAATCAATGAATATTGTAAATGCACAAACAGTAATTTCTCCGCATTGCAAGGTGCAAGTCTGAAATTTTTTGCTTTTTCCTGCTCCTCTTAGCATGATAAAGAAGATTCAAAGAGAGTGAGATGCCAGCTACTTTCATTCAGTCAGTAGCTTCAATCATTTCTGAACGTTTTTCAATGGTAAAAATCAATGAATATTTTAAATGCACAAACAGTAATTTCTCCACATTGCAAGGTGCAATTCTGAAATTTTTTGCTTTTTCCTGCTCCTCTTAGCATGATAAAGAAGATTCAAAGAGAGTGAGATGCCAGCTCCTTTCATTCAGTCAGTAGCTTCAAACATTTCTGGTATATGAATAACATGATGTTTTTCAATGGCAAAAATCAATGAATATTGTAAATGCACAAACAGTAATTTCTCCGCATTGCAAGGTGCAATTCTGAAATTTTTTGCTTTTTCCTGCTCCTCTTAGCATGATAAAGAAGATTCAAAGAGAGTGAGATGCCAGCTCCTTTCATTCAGTCAGTAGCTTCAAACATTTCTGGTATATGAATAACATGATGTTTTTCAATGGCAAAAATCAATGAATATTGTAAATGCACAAACAGTAATTTCTCCGCATTGCAAGGTGCAAGTCTGAAATTTTTTGCTTTTTCCTGCTCCTCTTAGCATGATAAAGAAGATTCAAAGAGAGTGAGATGCCAGCTACTTTCATTCAGTCAGTAGCTTCAATCATTTCTGGATGTTTTTCAATGGTAAAAATCAATGAATATTGTAAATGCACAAACAGTAATTTCTCCACATTGCAAGGTGCAATTCTGAAATTTTTTGCTTTTTCCTGCTCCTCTTAGCATGATAAAGAAGATTCAAAGAGAGTGAGATGCCAGCTCCTTTCATTCAGTCAGTAGCTTCAAACATTTCTGGTATATGAATAACATGATGTTTTTCAATGGCAAAAATCAATGAATATTGTAAATGCACAAACAGTAATTTCTCCGCATTGCAAGGTGCAATTCTGAAATTTTTTGCTTTTTCCTGCTCCTCTTAGCATGATAAAGAAGATTCAAAGAGAGTGAGATGCCAGCTCCTTTCATTCAGTCAGTAGCTTCAAACATTTCTGGTATATGAATAACATGATGTTTTTCAATGGCAAAAATCAATGAATATTGTAAATGCACAAACAGTAATTTCTCCGCATTGCAAGGTGCAATTCTGAAATTTTTTGCTTTTTCCTGCTCCTCTTAGCATGATAAAGAAGATTCAAAGAGAGTGAGATACCAGCTCCTTTCATTCAGTCAGTAGCTTCAATCATTTCTGGACGTTTTTCAATGGCAAAAATCAATGAATATTGTAAATGCACAAACAGTAATTTCTCCGCATTGCAAGGTGCAATTCTGAAATTTTTTGCTTTTTCCTGCTCCTCTTAGCATGATAAAGAAGACTCAAAGAGAGTGAGATGTCAGCTCCTTTCATTCAGTCAGTAGCTTCAAACATTTCTGGTATATGAATAACATGATGTTTTTCAATGGCAAAAATCAATGAATATTGTAAATGCACAAAAAATAATTTCTCCGCATTGCAAGGTGCAATTCTGAAATTTTTTGCTTTTTCCTGCTCCTCTTAGCATGATAAAGAAGATTCAAAGAGAGTGAGATGCCAGCTCCTTTCATTCAGTCAGTAGCTTCAATCATTTCTGGACGTTTTTCAATGGCAAAAATCAATGAATATTGTAAATGCACAAACAGTAATTTCTCCGCATTGCAAGGTTCAATTCTGAAATTTTTTGCTTTTTCCTGCTCCTCTTAGCATGATAAAGAAGATTCAAAGAGAGTGAGATGCCAGCTCCTTTCATTCAGTCAGTAGCTTCAATCATTTCTGGTATATGAATAACATGATGTTTTTCAATGGCAAAAATCAATGAATATTGTAAATGCACAAACAGTAATTTCTCCGCATTGCAAGGTGCAATTCTGAAATTTTTTGCTTTTTCCTGCTCCTATTAGCATGATAAAGAAGATTCAAAGAGAGTGAGATGCCAGCTCCTTTCATTCAGTCAGTAGCTTCAATCATTTCTGGACGTTTTTCAATGGCAAAAATCAATGAATATTGTAAATGCACAAACAGTAATTTCTCCGCATTGCAAGGTGCAATTCTGAAATTTTTTGCTTTTTCCTGCTCCTCTTAGCATGATAAACAAGATTCAAAGAGAGTGAGATGCCAGCTTCTTTCATTCAGTCAGTAGCTTCAATCATTTCTGGACGTTTTTCAATGGCAAAAATCAATGAATATTGTAAATGCACAAACAGTAATTTCTCCGCATTGCAAGGTGCAATTCTGAAATTTTTTGCTTTTTCCTGCTCCTCTTAGCATGATAAAGAAGATTCAAAGAGAGTGAGATGCCAGCTCCTTTCATTCAGTCAGTAGCTTCAATCATTTCTGGACGTTTTTCAATGGCAAAAATCAATGAATATTGTAAATGCACAAACAGTAATTTCTCCACATTGCAAGGTGCAATTCGGAAATTTTTTGCTTTTTCCTGCTAATCCTAGCATGATAAAGAAGATTCAAAGAGAGTGAGATGCCAGCTCCTTTCATTCAGTCAGTAGCTTCAAACATTTCTGGTATATGAATAACATGATGTTTTTCAATGGCAAAAATCAATGAATATTGTAAATGCACAAACAGTAATTTCTCCGCATTGCAAGGTGCAATTCTGAAATTTTTTGCTTTTTCCTGCTCCTCTTAGCATGATAAAGAAGATTCAAAGAGAGTGAGATGCCAGCTCCTTTCATTCAGTCAGTAGCTTCAATCATTTCTGGACGTTTTTCAATGGCAAAAATCAATGAATATTGTAAATGCACAAACAGTAATTTCTCCACATTGCAAGGTGCAATTCTGAAATTTTTTGCTTTTTCCTGCTCCTCTTAGCATGATAAACAAGATTCAAAGAGAGTGAGATGCCAGCTCCTTTCATTCAGTCAGTAGCTTCAATCATTTCTGGACGTTTTTCAATGGCAAAAATCAATGAATATTGTAAATGCACAAACAGTAATTTCTCCGCATTGCAAGGTGCAATTCTGAAATTTTTTGCTTTTTCCTGCTCCTCTTAGCATGATAAAGAAGATTCAAAGAGAGTGAGATGCCAGCTCCTTTCATTCAGTCAGTAGCTTCAATCATTTCTGGACGTTTTTCAATGGCAAAAATCAATGAATATTGTAAATGCACAAACAGTAATTTCTCCGCATTGCAAGGTGCAATTCTGAAATTTTTTGCTTTTTCCTGCTCCTCTTAGCATGATAAAGAAGATTCAAAGAGAGTGAGATGCCAGCTCCTTTCATTCAGTCAGTAGCTTCAAACATTTCTGGTATATGAATAACATGATGTTTTTCAATGGCAAAAATCAATGAATATTGTAAATGCACAAACAGTAATTTCTCCGCATTGCAAGGTGCAATTCTGAAATTTTTTGCTTTTTCCTGCTCCTCTTAGCATGATAAAGAAGATTCAAAGAGAGTGAGATGCCAGCTACTTTCATTCAGTCAGTAGCTTCAATCATTTCTGGACGTTTTTCAATGGTAAAAATCAATGAATATTGTAAATGCACAAACAGTAATTTCTCCACATTGCAAGGTGCAATTCTGAAATTTTTTGCTTTTTCCTGCTCCTCTTAGCATGATAAAGAAGATTCAAAGAGAGTGAGATGCCAGCTCCTTTCATTCAGTCAGTAGCTTCAAACATTTCTGGTATATGAATAACATGATGTTTTTCAATGGCAAAAATCAATGAATATTGTAAATGCACAAACAGTAATTTCTCCGCATTGCAAGGTGCAATTCTGAAATTTTTTGCTTTTTCCTGCTCCTCTTAGCATGATAAAGAAGATTCAAAGAGAGTGAGATGCCAGCTCCTTTCATTCAGTCAGTAGCTTCAAACATTTCTGGTATATGAATAACATGATGTTTTTCAATGGCAAAAATAAATGAATATTGTAAATGCACAAACAGTAATTTCTCCGCATTGCAAGGTGCAAGTCTGAAATTTTTTGCTTTTTCCTGCTCCTCTTAGCATGATAAAGAAGATTCAAAGAGAGTGAGATGCCAGCTACTTTCATTCAGTCAGTAGCTTCAATCATTTCTGGACGTTTTTCAATGGTAAAAATCAATGAATATTGTAAATGCACAAACAGTAATTTCTCCACATTGCAAGGTGCAATTCTGAAATTTTTTGCTTTTTCCTGCTCCTCTTAGCATGATAAAGAAGATTCAAAGAGAGTGAGATGCCAGCTCCTTTCATTCAGTCAGTAGCTTCAAACATTTCTGGTATATGAATAACATGATGTTTTTCAATGGCAAAAATCAATGAATATTGTAAATGCACAAACAGTAATTTCTCCGCATTGCAAGGTGCAATTCTGAAATTTTTTGCTTTTTCCTGCTCCTCTTAGCATGATAAAGAAGATTCAAAGAGAGTGAGATGCCAGCTCCTTTCATTCAGTCAGTAGCTTCAATCATTTCTGGATGTTTTTCAATGGCAAAAATCAATGAATATTGTAAATGCACAAACTGTAATTTCTCCGCATTGCAAGGTGCAATTCTGAAATTTTTTGCTTTTTCCTGCTCCTCTTAGCATGATAAAGAAGATTCAAAGAGAGTGAGATGCCAGCTCCTTTCATTCAGTCAGTAGCTTCAATCATTTCTGGACGTTTTTCAATGGCAAAAATCAATGAATATTGTAAATGCACAAACAGTAATTTCTCCGCATTGCAAGGTGCAATTCTGAAATTTTTTGCTTTTTCCTGCTCCTCTTAGCATGATAAACAAGATTCAAAGAGAGTGAGATGCCAGCTCCTTTCATTCAGTCAGTAGCTTCAAACATTTCTGGTATATGAATAACATGATGTTTTTCAATGGCAAAAATCAATGAATATTGTAAATGCACAAACAGTAATTTCTCCGCATTGCAAGGTGCAATTCTGAAATTTTTTGCTTTTTCCTGCTCCTCTTAGCATGATAAAGAAGATTCAAAGAGAGTGAGATGCCAGCTCCTTTCATTCAGTCAGTAGCTTCAAACATTTCTGGTATATGAATAACATGATGTTTTTCAATGGCAAAAATCAATGAATATTGTAAATGCACAAACAGTAATTTCTCCGCATTGCAAGGTGCAAGTCTGAAATTTTTTGCTTTTTCCTGCTCCTCTTAGCATGATAAAGAAGATTCAAAGAGAGTGAGATGCCAGCTACTTTCATTCAGTCAGTAGCTTCAATCATTTCTGGACGTTTTTCAATGGTAAAAATCAATGAATATTGTAAATGCACAAACAGTAATTTCTCCACATTGCAAGGTGCAATTCTGAAATTTTTTGCTTTTTCCTGCTCCTCTTAGCATGATAAAGAAGATTCAAAGAGAGTGAGATGCCAGCTCCTTTCATTCAGTCAGTAGCTTCAAACATTTCTGGTATATGAATAACATGATGTTTTTCAATGGCAAAAATCAATGAATATTGTAAATGCACAAACAGTAATTTCTCCGCATTGCAAGGTGCAATTCTGAAATTTTTTGCTTTTTCCTGCTCCTCTTAGCATGATAAAGAAGATTCAAAGAGAGTGAGATGCCAGCTCCTTTCATTCAGTCAGTAGCTTCAAACATTTCTGGTATATGAATAACATGATGTTTTTCAATTGGAAAAATCAATGAATATTGTAAATGCACAAACAGTAATTTCTCCGCATTGCAAGGTGCAAGTCTGAAATTTTTTGCTTTTTCCTGCTCCTCTTAGCATGATAAAGAAGATTCAAAGAGAGTGAGATGCCAGCTACTTTCATTCAGTCAGTAGCTTCAATCATTTCTGGACGTTTTTCAATGGTAAAAATCAATGAATATTGTAAATGCACAAACAGTAATTTCTCCACATTTCAAGGTGCAATTCTGAAATTTTTTGCTTTTTCCTGCTCCTCTTAGCATGATAAAGAAGATTCAAAGAGAGTGAGATGCCAGCTCCTTTCATTCAGTCAGTAGCTTCAAACATTTCTGGTATATGAATAACATGATGTTTTTCAATGGCAAAAATCAATGAATATTGTAAATGCACAAACAGTAATTTCTCCGCATTGCAAGGTGCAATTCTGAAATTTTTTGCTTTTTCCTGATCCTCTTAGCATGATAAAGAAGATTCAAAGAGAGTGAGATGCCAGCTCCTTTCATTCAGTCAGTAGCTTCAATCATTTCTGGATGTTTTTCAATGGCAAAAATCAATGAATATTGTAAATGCACAAACTGTAATTTCTCCGCATTGCAAGGTGCAATTCTGAAATTTTTTGCTTTTTCCTGCTCCTCTTAGCATGATAAAGAAGATTCAAAGAGAGTGAGATGCCAGCTCCTTTCATTCAGTCAGTAGCTTCAATCATTTCTGGACGTTTTTCAATGGCAAAAATCAATGAATATTGTAAATGCACAAACAGTAATTTCTCCGCATTGCAAGGTGCAATTCTGAAATTTTTTGCTTTTTCCTGCTCCTCTTAGCATGATAAACAAGATTCAAAGAGAGTGAGATGCCAGCTCCTTTCATTTAGTCAGTAGCTTCAATCATTTCTGGACGTTTTTCAATGGCAAAAATCAATGAATATTGTAAATGCACAAACAGTAATTTCTCCGCATTGCAAGGTGCAATTCTGAAATTTTTTGCTTTTTCCTGCTCCTCTTAGCATGATAAAGAAGATTCAAAGAGAGTGAGATGCCAGCTCCTTTCATTCAGTCAGTAGCTTCAATCATTTCTGGACGTTTTTCAATGGCAAAAATCAATGAATATTGTAAATGCACAAACAGTAATTTCTCCGCATTGCAAGGTGCAATTCTGAAATTTTTTGCTTTTTCCTGCTCCTCTTAGCATGATAAAGAAGATTCAAAGAGAGTGAGATGCCAGCTCCTTTCATTCAGTCAGTAGCTTCAAGCATTTCTGGTATATGAATAACATGATGTTTTTCAATGGCAAAAATCAATGAATATTGTAAATGCACAAACAGTAATTTCTCCGCATTGCAAGGTGCATTCTGAAATTTTTTGCTTTTTCCTGCTCCTCTTAGCATGATAAAGAAGATTCAAAGAGAGTGAGATGCCAGCTCCTTTCGTTCAGTCAGTAGCTTCAATCATTTCTGGATGTTTTTCAATGGCAAAAATCATTGAATATTATAAATGCACAAACAGTAATTTCTCCGCATTGCAAGGTGCAATTCTGAAATTTTTTGCTTTTTCCTGCTCCTCTTAGCATGATAAAGAAGATTCAAAGAGAGTGAGATGCCAGCTCCTTTCATTCAGTCAGTAGCTTCAAACATTTCTGGTATATGAATAACATGATGTTTTTCAATGGCAAAAATCAATGAATATTGTAAATGCACAAACAATAATTTCTCCGCATTGCAAGGTGCAATTCTGAAATTTTTTGCTTTTTCCTGCTCCTCTTAGCATGATAAAGAAGATTCAAAGAGAGTGAGATGCCAGCTCCTTTCATTCAGTCAGTAGCTTCAATCATTTCTGGACGTTTTTCAGTGGCAAAAATCAATGAATATTGTAAATGCACAAACAGTAATTTCTCCGCATTGCAAGGTGCAATTCTGAAATTTTTTGCTTTTTCCTGCTCCTCTTAGCATGATAAAGAAGATTCAAAGAGAGTGAGATGCCAGCTCCTTTCATTCAGTCAGTAGCTTCAAACATTTCTGGTATATGAATAACATGATGTTTTTCAATGGCAAAAATCAATGAATATTGTAAATGCACAAACAGTAATTTCTCCGCATTGCAAGGTGCAAGTCTGAAATTTTTTGCTTTTTCCTGCTCCTCTTAGCATGATAAAGAAGATTCAAAGAGAGTCAGATGCCAGCTACTTTCATTCAGTCAGTAGCTTCAATCATTTCTGGACGTTTTTCAATGGTAAAAATCAATGAATATTGTAAATGCACAAACAGTAATTTCTCCACATTTCAAGGTGCAATTCTGAAATTTTTTGCTTTTTCCTGCTCCTCTTAGCATGATAAAGAAAATTCAAAGAGAGTGAGATGCCAGCTCCTTTCATTCAGTCAGTAGCTTCAAACATTTCTGGTATATGAATAACATGATGTTTTTCAATGGCAAAAATCAATGAATATTGTAAATGCACAAACAGTAATTTCTCCGCATTGCAAGGTGCAATTCTGAAATTTTTTGCTTTTTCCTGCTCCTCTTAGCATGATAAAGAAGATTCAAAGAGAGTGAGATGCCAGCTCCTTTCATTCAGTCAGTAGCTTCAATCATTTCTGGATGTTTTTCAATGGCAAAAATCAATGAATATTGTAAATGCACAAACTGTAATTTCTCCGCATTGCAAGGTGCAATTCTGAAATTTTTTGCTTTTTCCTGCTCCTCTTAGCATGATAAAGAAGATTCAAAGAGAGTGAGATGCCAGCTCCTTTCATTCAGTCAGTAGCTTCAATCATTTCTGGACGTTTTTCAATGGCAAAAATCAATGAATATTGTAAATGCACAAACAGTAATTTCTCCGCATTGCAAGGTGCAATTCTGAAATTTTTTGCTTTTTCCTGCTCCTCTTAGCATGATAAACAAGATTCAAAGAGAGTGAGATGCCAGCTCCTTTCATTTAGTCAGTAGCTTCAATCATTTCTGGACGTTTTTCAATGGCAAAAATCAATGAATATTGTAAATGCACAAACAGTAATTTCTCCGCATTGCAAGGTGCAATTCTGAAATTTTTTGCTTTTTCCTGCTCCTCTTAGCATGATAAAGAAGATTCAAAGAGAGTGAGATGCCAGCTCCTTTCATTCAGTCAGTAGCTTCAATCATTTCTGGACGTTTTTCAATGGCAAAAATCAATGAATATTGTAAATGCACAAACAGTAATTTCTCCGCATTGCAAGGTGCAATTCTGAAATTTTTTGCTTTTTCCTGCTCCTCTTAGCATGATAAAGAAGATTCAAAGAGAGTGAGATGCCAGCTCCTTTCATTCAGTCAGTAGCTTCAAGCATTTCTGGTATATGAATAACATGATGTTTTTCAATGGCAAAAATCAATGAATATTGTAAATGCACAAACAGTAATTTCTCCGCATTGCAAGGTGCATTCTGAAATTTTTTGCTTTTTCCTGCTCCTCTTAGCATGATAAAGAAGATTCAAAGAGAGTGAGATGCCAGCTCCTTTCGTTCAGTCAGTAGCTTCAATCATTTCTGGATGTTTTTCAATGGCAAAAATCATTGAATATTATAAATGCACAAACAGTAATTTCTCCGCATTGCAAGGTGCAATTCTGAAATTTTTTGCTTTTTCCTGCTCCTCTTAGCATGATAAAGAAGATTCAAAGAGAGTGAGATGCCAGCTCCTTTCATTCAGTCAGTAGCTTCAAACATTTCTGGTATATGAATAACATGATGTTTTTCAATGGCAAAAATCAATGAATATTGTAAATGCACAAACAATAATTTCTCCGCATTGCAAGGTGCAATTCTGAAATTTTTTGCTTTTTCCTGCTCCTCTTAGCATGATAAAGAAGATTCAAAGACAGTGAGATGCCAGCTCCTTTCATTCAGTCAGTAGCTTCAATCATTTCTGGACGTTTTTCAGTGGCAAAAATCAATGAATATTGTAAATGCACAAACAGTAATTTCTCCGCATTGCAAGGTGCAATTCTGAAATTTTTTGCTTTTTCCTGCTCCTCTTAGCATGATAAAGAAGATTCAAAGAGAGTGAGATGCCAGCTCCTTTCATTCAGTCAGTAGCTTCAAACATTTCTGGTATATGAATAACATGATGTTTTTCAATGGCAAAAATCAATGAATATTGTAAATGCACAAACAGTAATTTCTCCGCATTGCAAGGTGCAAGTCTGAAATTTTTTGCTTTTTCCTGCTCCTCTTAGCATGATAAAGAAGATTCAAAGAGAGTCAGATGCCAGCTACTTTCATTCAGTCAGTAGCTTCAATCATTTCTGGACGTTTTTCAATGGTAAAAATCAATGAATATTGTAAATGCACAAACAGTAATTTCTCCACATTGCAAGGTGCAATTCTGAAATTTTTTGCTTTTTCCTGCTCCTCTTAGCATGATAAAGAAGATTCAAAGAGAGTGAGATGCCAGCTCCTTTCATTCAGTCAGTAGCTTCAAACATTTCTGGTATATGAATAACATGATGTTTTTCAATGGCAAAAATCAATGAATATTGTAAATGCACAAACAGTAATTTCTCCGCATTGCAAGGTGCAATTCTGAAATTTTTTGCTTTTTCCTGCTCCTCTTAGCATGATAAAGAAGATTCAAAGAGAGTGAGATGCCAGCTCCTTTCATTCAGTCAGTAGCTTCAAACATTTCTGGTATATGAATAACATGATGTTTTTCAATGGCAAAAATCAATGAATATTGTAAATGCACAAACAGTAATTTCTCCGCATTGCAAGGTGCAAGTCTGAAATTTTTTGCTTTTTCCTGCTCCTCTTAGCATGATAAAGAAGATTCAAAGAGAGTGAGATGCCAGCTACTTTCATTCAGTCAGTAGCTTCAATCATTTCTGGACGTTTTTCAATGGTAAAAATCAATGAATATTGTAAATGCACAAACAGTAATTTCTCCACATTGCAAGGTGCAATTCTGAAATTTTTTGCTTTTTCCTGCTCCTCTTAGCATGATAAAGAAGATTCAAAGAGAGTGAGATGCCAGCTCCTTTCATTCAGTCAGTAGCTTCAATCATTTCTGGACGTTTTTCAATGGCAAAAATCAATGAATATTGTAAATGCACAAACAGTAATTTCTCCGCATTGCAAGGTGCAATTCTGAAATTTTTTGCTTTTTCCTGCTCCTCTTAGCATGATAAAGAAGATTCAAAGAGAGTGAGATGCCAGCTCCTTTCATTCAGTCAGTAGCTTCAATCATTTCTGGACGTTTTTCAATGGCAAAAATCAATGAATATTGTAAATGCACAAACAGTAATTTCTCCGCATTGCAAGGTGCAATTCTGAAATTTTTTGCTTTTTCCTGCTCCTCTTAGCATGATAAAGAAGATTCAAAGAGAGTGAGATGCCATCTCCTTTCATTCAGTCAGTACCTTCAATCATTTCAGGACGTTTTTCAATGGCAAAAATCAATGAATATTGTAAATGCACAAACAGTAATTTCTCCGCATTGCAAGGTGCAATTCTGTAATTTTTTGCTTTTTCCCGCTCCTCTTAGCAAGATAAAGAAGATTCAAAGAGAGTGAGGTGCCAGCTCCTTTCATTCAGTCAGTAGCTTCAAACATTTCTGGTATATGAATAACATGTTTTTCAATGGCAAAAATCAATGAATATTGTAAATGCACAAACAGTAATTTCTCCGCATTGCAAGGTGCAATTCTGAAATTTTTTGCTTTTTCCTGCTCCTCTTAGCATGATAAAGAAGATTCAAAGAGAGTGAGATGCCAGCTCCTTTCATTCAGTCAGTAGCTTCAATCATTTCTGGACGTTTTTCAATGGCAAAAATCAATGAATATTGTAAATGCACAAACAGTAATTTCTCCGCATTGCAAGGTGCAATTCTGAAATTTTTTGCTTTTTCCTGCTCCTCTTAGCATGATAAAGAAGATTCAAAGAGAGTGAGATGCCAGCTCCTTTCATTCAGTCAGTAGCTTCAATCATTTCTGGACGTTTTTCAATGGCAAAAATCAATGAATATTGTAAATGCACAAACAGTAATTTCTCCGCATTGCAAGGTGCAATTCTGAAATTTTTTGCTTTTTCCTGCTCCTCTTAGCATGATAAAGAAGATTCAAAGAGAGTGAGATGCCAGCTCCTTTCATTCAGTCAGTAGCTTCAAACATTTCTGGTATATGAATAACATGATGTTTTTCAATGGCAAAAATCAATGAATATTGTAAATGCACAAACAGTAATTTCTCCGCATTGCAAGGTGCAAGTCTGAAATTTTTTGCTTTTTCCTGCTCCTCTTAGCATGATAAAGAAGATTCAAAGAGAGTGAGATGCCAGCTACTTTCATTCAGTCAGTAGCTTCAATCATTTCTGGACGTTTTTCAATGGTAAAAATCAATGAATATTGTAAATGCACAAACAGTAATTTCTCCACATTGCAAGGTGCAATTCTGAAATTTTTTGCTTTTTCCTGCTCCTCTTAGCATGATAAAGAAGATTCAAAGAGAGTGAGATGCCAGCTCCTTTCATTCAGTCAGTAGCTTCAAACATTTCTGGTATATGAATAACATGATGTTTTTCAATGGCAAAAATCAATGAATATTGTAAATGCACAAACAGTAATTTCTCCGCATTGCAAGGTGCAATTCTGAAATTTTTTGCTTTTTCCTACTCCTCTTAGCATGATAAAGAAGATTCAAAGAGAGTGAGATGCCAGCTCCTTTCATTCAGTCAGTAGCTTCAAACATTTCTGGTATATGAATAACATGATGTTTTTCAATGGCAAAAATCAATGAATATTGTAAATGCACAAACAGTAATTTCTCCGCATTGCAAGGTGGAATTCTGAAATTTTTTGCTTTTTCCTGCTCCTCTTAGCATGATAAAGAAGATTCAAAGAGAGTGAGATGCCAGCTCCTTTCATTCAGTCAGTAGCTTCAATCATTTCTGGACGTTTTTCAATGGTAAAAATCAATGAATATTGTAAATGCACAAACAGTAATTTCTCCACATTGCAAGGTGCAATTCTGAAATTTTTTGCTTTTTCCTGCTCCTCTTAGCATGATAAAGAAGATTCAAAGAGAGTGAGATGCCAGCTCCTTTCATTCAGTCAGTAGCTTCAAACATTTCTGGTATATGAATAACATGATGTTTTTCAATGGCAAAAATCAATGAATATTGTAAATGCACAAACAGTAATTTCTCCGCATTGCAAGGTGCAATTCTGAAATTTTTTGCTTTTTCCTGCTCCTCTTAGCATGATAAAGAAGATTCAAAGAGAGTGAGATGCCAGCTCCTTTCATTCAGTCAGTAGCTTCAAACATTTCTGGTATATGAATAACATGATGTTTTTCAATGGCAAAAATCAATGAATATTGTAAATGCACAAACAGTAATTTCTCCGCATTGCAAGGTGCAATTCTGAAATTTTTTGCTTTTTCCTGCTCCACTTAGCATGATAAAGAAGATTCAAAGAGAGTGAGATGCCAGCTCCTTTCATTCAGTCAGTAGCTTCAATCATTTCTGGACGTTTTTCAATGGCAAAAATCAACGAATATTGTAAATGCACAAACAGTAATTTCTCCGCATTGCAAGGTGCAATTCTGAAATTTTTTGCTTTTTCCTGCTCCTCTTAGCATGATAAAGAAGATTCAAAGAGAGTGAGATGCCAGCTCCTTTCATTCAGTCAGTAGCTTCAATCATTTCTGGATGTTTTTCAATGGCAAAAATCAATGAATATTGTAAATGCACAAACTGTAATTTCTCCGCATTGCAAGGTGCAATTCTGAAATTTTTTGCTTTTTCCTGCTCCTCTTAGCATGATAAAGAAGATTCAAAGAGAGTGAGATGCCAGCTCCTTTCATTCAGTCAGTAGCTTCAATCATTTCTGGACGTTTTTCAATGGCAAAAATCAATGAATATTGTAAATGCACAAACAGTAATTTCTCCGCATTGCAAGGTGCAATTCTGAAATTTTTTGCTTTTTCCTGCTCCTCTTAGCATGATAAAGAAGATTCAAAGAGAGTGAGATGCCAGCTCCTTTCATTCAGTCAGTACCTTCAATCATTTCTGGACGTTTTTCAATGGCAAAAATCAATGAATATTGTAAATGCACAAACAGTAATTTCTCCGCATTGCAAGGTGCAATTCTGAAATTTTTTGCTTTTTCCTGCTCCTCTTAGCATGATAAAGAAGATTCAAAGAGAGTGAGATGCCAGCTCCTTTCATTCAGTCAGTAGCTTCAAACATTTCTGGTATATGAATAACATGATGTTTTTCAATGGCAAAAATCAATGAATATTGTAAATGCACAAACAGTAATTTCTCCGCATTGCAAGGTGCAAGTCTGAAATTTTTTGCTTTTTCCTGCTCCTCTTAGCATGATAAAGAAGAATCAAAGAGAGTGAGATGCCAGCTCCTTTCATTCAGTCAGTAGCTTCAAACATTTCTGGTATATGAATAACATGATGTTTTTCAATGGCAAAAATCAATGAATATTGTAAATGCACAAACAGTAATTTCTCCACATTGCAAGGTGCAATTCTGAAATTTTTTGCTTTTTCCTGCTCCTCTTAGCATGATAAAGAAGATTCAAAGAGATTGAGATGCCAGCTCCTTTCATTCAGTCAGTAGCTTCAAACATTTCTGGTATATGAATAACATGATGTTTTTCAATGGCAAAAATCAATGAATATTGTAAATGCACAAACAGTAATTTCTCCGCATTGCAAGGTGCAATTCTGAAATTTTTTGCTTTTTCCTGCTCCTCTTAGCATGATAAAGAAGATTCAAAGAGAGTGAGATGCCAGCTCCTTTCATTCAGTCAGTAGCTTCAATCATTTCTGGATGTTTTTCAATGGCAAAAATCAATGAATATTGTAAATGCACAAACTGTAATTTCTCCGCATTGCAAGGTGCAATTCTGAAATTTTTTGCTTTTTCCTGCTCCTCTTAGCATGATAAAGAAGATTCAAAGAGAGTGAGATGCCAGCTCCTTTCATTCAGTCAGTAGCTTCAATCATTTCTGGACGTTTTTCAATGGCAAAAATCAATGAATATTGTAAATGCACAAACAGTAATTTCTCCGCATTGCAAGGTGCAATTCTGAATTTTTTTGCTTTTTCCTGCTCCTCTTAGCATGATAAAGAAGATTCAAAGAGAGTGAGATGCCAGCTACTTTCATTCAGTCAGTAGCTTCAATCATTTCTGGACGTTTTTCATTGGTAAAAATCAATGAATATTGTAAATGCACAAACAGTAATTTCTCCACATTGCAAGGTGCAATTCTGAAATTTTTTGCTTTTTCCTGCTCCTCTTAGCATGATAAAGAAGATTCAAAGAGAGTGAGATGCCAGCTCCTTTCATTCAGTCAGTAGCTTCAAACATTTCTGGTATATGAATAACATGATGTTTTTCAATGGCAAAAATCAATGAATATTGTAAATGCACAAACAGTAATTTCTCCGCATTGCAAGGTGCAATTCTGAAATTTTTTGCTTTTTCCTGCTCCTCTTAGCATGATAAAGAAGATTCAAAGAGAGTGAGATGCCAGCTCCTTTCATTCAGTCAGTAGCTTCAAACATTTCTGGTATATGAATAACATGATGTTTTTCAATGGCAAAAATCAATGAATATTGTAAATGCACAAACAGTAATTTCTCCGCATTGCAAGGTGCAATTCTGAAATTTTTTTGCTTTTTCCTGCTCCTCTTAGCATGATAAAGAAGATTCAAAGAGAGTGAGATGCCAGCTCCTTTCATTCAGTCAGTAGCTTCAAACATTTCTGGTATATGAATAACATGATGTTTTTCAATGGCAAAAATCAATGAATATTGTAAATGCACAAACAGTAATTTCTCCGCATTGCAAGGTGCAATTCTGAAATTTTTTCCTTTTTCCTGCTCCTCTTAGCATGATAAAGAAGATTCACAGAGAGTGAGATGCCAGCTCCTTTCATTCAGTCAGTAGCTTCAAACATTTCTGGTATATGAATAACATGATGTTTTTCAATGGCAAAAATCAATGAATATTGTAAATGCACAAACAGTAATTTCTCTGCATTGCAAGGTGCAATTCTGAAATTTTTTGCTTTTTCCTGCTCCACTTAGCATGATAAAGAAGATTCAAAGAGAGTGAGATGCCAGCTCCTTTCATTCAGTCAGTAGCTTCAATCATTTCTGGACGTTTTTCAATGGCAAAAATCAATGAATATTGTAAATGCACAAACAGTAATTTCTCCGCATTGCAAGGTGCAATTCTGAATTTTTTTGCTTTTTCCTGCTCCTCTTAGCATGATAAAGAAGATTCAAAGAGAGTGAGATGCCAGCTACTTTCATTCAGTCAGTAGCTTCAATCATTTCTGGACGTTTTTCATTGGTAAAAATCAATGAATATTGTAAATGCACAAACAGTAATTTCTCCACATTGCAAGGTGCAATTCTGAAATTTTTTGCTTTTTCCTGCTCCTCTTAGCATGATAAAGAAGATTCAAAGAGAGTGAGATGCCAGCTCCTTTCATTCAGTCAGTAGCTTCAAACATTTCTGGTATATGAATAACATGATGTTTTTCAATGGCAAAAATCAATGAATATTGTAAATGCACAAACAGTAATTTCTCCGCATTGCAAGGTGCAATTCTGAAATTTTTTGCTTTTTCCTGCTCCTCTTAGCATGATAAAGAAGATTCAAAGAGAGTGAGATGCCAGCTCCTTTCATTCAGTCAGTAGCTTCAAACATTTCTGGTATATGAATAACATGATGTTTTTCAATGGCAAAAATCAATGAATATTGTAAATGCACAAACAGTAATTTCTCCGCATTGCAAGGTGCAATTCTGAAATTTTTTTGCTTTTTCCTGCTCCTCTTAGCATGATAAAGAAGATTCAAAGAGAGTGAGATGCCAGCTCCTTTCATTCAGTCAGTAGCTTCAAACATTTCTGGTATATGAATAACATGATGTTTTTCAATGGCAAAAATCAATGAATATTGTAAATGCACAAACAGTAATTTCTCCGCATTGCAAGGTGCAATTCTGAAATTTTTTCCTTTTTCCTGCTCCTCTTAGCATGATAAAGAAGATTCACAGAGAGTGAGATGCCAGCTCCTTTCATTCAGTCAGTAGCTTCAAACATTTCTGGTATATGAATAACATGATGTTTTTCAATGGCAAAAATCAATGAATATTGTAAATGCACAAACAGTAATTTCTCTGCATTGCAAGGTGCAATTCTGAAATTTTTTGCTTTTTCCTGCTCCACTTAGCATGATAAAGAAGATTCAAAGAGAGTGAGATGCCAGCTCCTTTCATTCAGTCAGTAGCTTCAATCATTTCTGGACGTTTTTCAATGGCAAAAATCAATGAATATTGTAAATGCACAAACAGTAATTTCTCCGCATTGCAAGGTGCAATTCTGAATTTTTTTGCTTTTTCCTGCTCCTCTTAGCATGATAAAGAAGATTCAAAGAGAGTGAGATGCCAGCTACTTTCATTCAGTCAGTAGCTTCAATCATTTCTGGACGTTTTTCATTGGTAAAAATCAATGAATATTGTAAATGCACAAACAGTAATTTCTCCACATTGCAAGGTGCAATTCTGAAATTTTTTGCTTTTTCCTGCTCCTCTTAGCATGATAAAGAAGATTCAAAGAGAGTGAGATGCCAGCTCCTTTCATTCAGTCAGTAGCTTCAAACATTTCTGGTATATGAATAACATGATGTTTTTCAATGGCAAAAATCAATGAATATTGTAAATGCACAAACAGTAATTTCTCCGCATTGCAAGGTGCAATTCTGAAATTTTTTGCTTTTTCCTGCTCCTCTTAGCATGATAAAGAAGATTCAAAGAGAGTGAGATGCCAGCTCCTTTCATTCAGTCAGTAGCTTCAAACATTTCTGGTATATGAATAACATGATGTTTTTCAATGGCAAAAATCAATGAATATTGTAAATGCACAAACAGTAATTTCTCCGCATTGCAAGGTGCAATTCTGAAATTTTTTTGCTTTTTCCTGCTCCTCTTAGCATGATAAAGAAGATTCAAAGAGAGTGAGATGCCAGCTCCTTTCATTCAGTCAGTAGCTTCAAACATTTCTGGTATATGAATAACATGATGTTTTTCAATGGCAAAAATCAATGAATATTGTAAATGCACAAACAGTAATTTCTCCGCATTGCAAGGTGCAATTCTGAAATTTTTTCCTTTTTCCTGCTCCTCTTAGCATGATAAAGAAGATTCACAGAGAGTGAGATGCCAGCTCCTTTCATTCAGTCAGTAGCTTCAAACATTTCTGGTATATGAATAACATGATGTTTTTCAATGGCAAAAATCAATGAATATTGTAAATGCACAAACAGTAATTTCTCTGCATTGCAAGGTGCAATTCTGAAATTTTTTGCTTTTTCCTGCTCCACTTAGCATGATAAAGAAGATTCAAAGAGAGTGAGATGCCAGCTCCTTTCATTCAGTCAGTAGCTTCAATCATTTCTGGACGTTTTTCAATGGCAAAAATCAACGAATATTGTAAATGCACAAACAGTAATTTCTCCGCATTGCAAGGTGCAATTCTGAAATTTTTTGCTTTTTCCTGCTCCTCTTAGCATGATAAAGAAGATTCAAAGAGAGTGAGATGCCAGCTCCTTTCATTCAGTCAGTAGCTTCAATCATTTCTGGACGTTTTTCAATGGCAAAAATCAATGAATATTGTAAATGCACAAACTGTAATTTCTCCGCATTGCAAGGTGCAATTCTGAAATTTTTTGCTTTTTCCTGCTCCTCTTAGCATGATAAAGAAGATTCAAAGAGAGTGAGATGCCAGCTCCTTTCATTCAGTCAGTAGCTTCAATCATTTCTGGACGTTTTTCAATGGCAAAAATCAATGAATATTGTAAATGCACAAACAGTAATTTCTCCGCATTGCAAGGTGCAATTCTGAAATTTTTTGCTTTTTCCTGCTCCTCTTAGCATGATAAAGAAGATTCAAAGAGAGTGAGATGCCAGCTCCTTTCATTCAGTCAGTACCTTCAATCATTTCTGGACGTTTTTCAATGGCAAAAATCAATGAATATTGTAAATGCACAAACAGTAATTTCTCCGCATTGCAAGGTGCAATTCTGAAATTTTTTGCTTTTTCCTGCTCCTCTTAGCATGATAAAGAAGATTCAAAGAGAGTGAGATGCCAGCTCCTTTCATTCAGTCAGTAGCTTCAAACATTTCAGGTATATGAATAACATGATGTTTTTCAATGGCAAAAATCAATGAATATTGTAAATGCACAAACAGTAATTTCTCCGCATTGCAAGGTGCAAGTCTGAAATTTTTTGCTTTTTCCTGCTCCTCTTAGCATGATAAAGAAGATTCAAAGAGAGTGAGATGCCAGCTCCTTTCATTCAGTCAGTAGCTTCAAACATTTCTGGTATATGAATAACATGATGTTTTTCAATGGCAAAAATCAATGAATATTGTAAATGCACAAACAGTAATTTCTCCGCATTGCAAGGTGCAAGTCTGAAATTTTTTGCTTTTTCCTGCTCCTCTTAGCATGATAAAGAAGATTCAAAGAGAGTGAGATGCCAGCTACTTTCATTCAGTCAGTAGCTTCAATCATTTCTGGACGTTTTTCAATGGTAAAAATCAATGAATATTGTAAATGCACAAACAGTAATTTCTCCACATTGCAAGGTGCAATTCTGAAATTTTTTGCTTTTTCCTGCTCCTCTTAGCATGATAAAGAAGATTCAAAGAGATTGAGATGCCAGCTCCTTTCATTCAGTCAGTAGCTTCAAACATTTCTGGTATATGAATAACATGATGTTTTTCAATGGCAAAAATCAATGAATATTGTAAATGCACAAACAGTAATTTCTCCGCATTGCAAGGTGCAATTCTGAAATTTTTTGCTTTTTCCTGCTCCTCTTAGCATGATAAAGAAGATTCAAAGAGAGTGAGATGCCAGCTCCTTTCATTCAGTCAGTAGCTTCAATCATTTCTGGATGTTTTTCAATGGCAAAAATCAATGAATATTGTAAATGCACAAACTGTAATTTCTCCGCATTGCAAGGTGCAATTCTGAAATTTTTTGCTTTTTCCTGCTCCTCTTAGCATGATAAAGAAGATTCAAAGAGAGTGAGATGCCAGCTCCTTTCATTCAGTCAGTAGCTTCAATCATTTCTGGACGTTTTTCAATGGCAAAAATCAATGAATATTGTAAATGCACAAACAGTAATTTCTCCGCATTGCAAGGTGCAATTCTGAAATTTTTTGCTTTTTCCTGCTCCTCTTAGCATGATAAAGAAGATTCAAAGAGAGTGAGATGCCAGCTCCTTTCATTCAGTCAGTACCTTCAATCATTTCTGGACGTTTTTCAATGGCAAAAATCAATGAATATTGTAAATGCACAAACAGTAATTTCTCCGCATTGCAAGGTGCAATTCTGAAATTTTTTGCTTTTTCCCGCTCCTCTTAGCATGATAAAGAAGATTCAAAGAGAGTGAGGTGCCAGCTCCTTTCATTCAGTCAGTAGCTTCAAACATTTCTGGTATATGAATAACATGTTTTTCAATGGCAAAAATCAATGAATATTGTAAATGCACAAACAGTAATTTCTCCGCATTGCAAGGTGCAATTCTGAAATTTTTTGCTTTTTCCTGCTCCTCTTAGCATGATAAAGAAGATTCAAAGAGAGTGAGATGCCAGCTCCTTTCATTCAGTCAGTAGCTTCAATCATTTCTGGACGTTTTTCAATGGCAAAAATCAATGAATATTGTAAATGCACAAACAGTAATTTCTCCGCATTGCAAGGTGCAATTCTGAAATTTTTTGCTTTTTCCTGCTCCTCTTAGCATGATAAAGAAGATTCAAAGAGAGTGAGATGCCAGCTCCTTTCATTCAGTCAGTAGCTTCAATCATTTCTGGACGTTTTTCAATGGCAAAAATCAATGAATATTGTAAATGCACAAACAGTAATTTCTCCGCATTGCAAGGTGCAATTCTGAAATTTTTTGCTTTTTCCTGCTCCTCTTAGCATGATAAAGAAGATTCAAAGAGAGTGAGATGCCAGCTCCTTTCATTCAGTCAGTAGCTTCAAACATTTCTGGTATATGAATAACATGATGTTTTTCAATGGCAAAAATCAATGAATATTGTAAATGCACAAACAGTAACTTCTCCGCATTGCAAGGTGCAAGTCTGAAATTTTTTGCTTTTTCCTGCTCCTCTTAGCATGATAAAGAAGATTCAAAGAGAGTGAGATGCCAGCTACTTTCATTCAGTCAGTAGCTTCAATCATTTCTGGACGTTTTTCAATGGTAAAAATCAATGAATATTGTAAATGCACAAACAGTAATTTCTCCACATTGCAAGGTGCAATTCTGAAATTTTTTGCTTTTTCCTGCTCCTCTTAGCATGATAAAGAAGATTCAAAGAGAGTGAGATGCCAGCTCCTTTCATTCAGTCAGTAGCTTCAAACATTTCTGGTATATGAATAACATGATGTTTTTCAATGGCAAAAATCAATGAATATTGTAAATGCACAAACAGTAATTTCTCCGCATTGCAAGGTGCAATTCTGAAATTTTTTGCTTTTTCCTGCTCCTCTTAGCATCATAAAGAAGATTCAAAGAGAGTGAGATGCCAGCTCCTTTCATTCAGTCAGTAGCTTCAAACATTTCTGGTATATGAATAACATGATGTTTTTCAATGGCAAAAATCAATGAATATTGTAAATGCACAAACAGTAATTTCTCCGCATTGCAAGGTGCAATTCTGAAATTTTTTGCTTTTTCCTGCTCCTCTTAGCATGATAAAGAAGATTCAAAGAGAGTGAGATGCCAGCTCCTTTCATTCAGTCAGTAGCTTCAATCATTTCTGGACGTTTTTCAATGGCAAAAATCAATGAATATTGTAAATGCACAAACAGTAATTTCTCCGCATTGCAAGGTGCAATTCTGAAATTTTTTGCTTTTTCCTGCTCCTCTTAGCATGATAAAGAAGATTCAAAGAGAGTGAGATGTCAGCTCCTTTCATTCAGTCAGTAGCTTCAAACATTTCTGGTATATGAATAACATGATGTTTTTCAATGGCAAAAATCAATGAATATTGTAAATGCACAAACAGTAATTTATCCGCATTGCAAGGTGCAATTCTGAAATTTTTTGCTTTTTCCTGCTCCTCTTAGCATGATAAAGAAGATTCAAAGAGAGTGAGATGCCAGCTCCTTTCATTCAGTCAGTAGCTTCAATCATTTCTGGACGTTTTTCAATGGCAAAAATCAATGAATATTGTAAATGCACAAACAGTAATTTCTCCGCATTGCAAGGTGCAATTCTGAATTTTTTTGCTTTTTCCTGCTCCTCTTAGCATGATAAAGAAGATTCAAAGAGAGTGAGATGCCAGCTCCTTTCATTCAGTCAGTAGCTTCAATCATTTCTGGTATATGAATAACATGATGTTTTTCAATGGCAAAAATCAATGAATATTGTAAATGCACAAACAGTAATTTCTCCGCATTGCAAGGTGCAATTCTGAAATGTTTTGCTTTTTCCTGCTCCTCTTTGCATGATAAAGAAGATTCAAAGAGAGTGAGATGCCAGCTCCTTTCATTCAGTCAGTAGCTTCAATCATTTCTGACGTTTTTCAATGGCAAAAATCAATGAATATTGTAAATGCACAAACAGTAATTTCTCCGCATTGCAAGGTGCAATTCTGAAATATTTTGCTTTTTCCTGCTCCTCTTAGCATGATAAACAAGATTCAAAGAGAGTGAGATGCCAGCTCCTTTCATTCAGTCAGTAGCTTCAATCATTTCTGGACGTTTTTCAATGGCAGAAATCAATGAATATTGTAAATGCACAAACAGTAATTTCTCCGCATTGCAAGGTGCAATTCTGAAATTTTTTGCTTTTTCCTGCTCCTCTTAGCATGATAAAGAAGATTCAAAGAGAGTGAGATGCCAGCTCCTTTCATTCAGTCAGTAGCTTCAAACATTTCTGGTATATGAATAACATGATGTTTTTCAATGGCAAAAATCAATGAATATTGTAAATGCACAAACAGTAATTTCTACGCATTGCAAGGTGCAAGTCTGAAATTTTTTGCTTTTTCCTGCTCCTCTTAGCATGATAAAGAAGATTCAAGGAGAGTGAGATGCCAGCTACTTTCATTCAGTCAGTAGCTTCAATCATTTCTGGACGTTTTTCAATGGTAAAAATCAATGAATTTTGTAAATGCACAAACAGTAATTTCTCCACATTGCAAGGTGCAATTCTGAAATTTTTTGCTTTTTCCTGCTCCTCTTAGCATGATAAAGAAGATTCAAAGAGAGTGAGATGCCAGCTCCTTTCATTCAGTCAGTAGCTTCAAACATTTCTGGTATATGAATAACATGATGTTTTTCAATGGCAAAAATCAATGAATATTGTAAATGCACAAACAGTAATTTCTCCGCATTGCAAGGTGCAATTCTGAAATTTTTTGCTTTTTCCTGCTCCTCTTAGCATGATAAAGAAGATTCAAAGAGAGTGAGATGCCAGCTCCTTTCATTCAGTCAGTAGCTTCAAACATTTCTGGTATATGAATAACATGATGTTTTTCAATGGCAAAAATCAATGAATATTGTAAATGCACAAACAGTAATTTCTCCGCATTGCAAGGTGCAATTCTGAAATTTTTTGCTTTTTCCTGCTCCTCTTAGCATCATAAAGAAGATTCAAAGAGAGTGAGATGCCAGCTCCTTTCATTCAGTCAGTAGCTTCAAACATTTCTGGTATATGAATAACATGATGTTTTTCAATGGCAAAAATCAATGAATATTGTAAATGCACAAACAGTAATTTCTCCGCATTGCAAGGTGCAATTCTGAAATTTTTTGCTTTTTCCTGCTCCTCTTAGCATGATAAAGAAGATTCAAAGAGAGTGAGATGCCAGCTCCTTTCATTCAGTCAGTAGCTTCAATCATTTCTGGACGTTTTTCAATGTCAAAAATCAATGAATATTGTAAATGCACAAACAGTAATTTCTCCGCATTGCAAGGTGCAATTCTGAAATTTTTAGCTTTTTCCTGCTCCTCTTAGCATGATAAAGAAGATTCAAAGAGAGTGAGATGTCAGCTCCTTTCATTCAGTCAGTAGCTTCAAACATTTCTGGTATATGAATAACATGATGTTTTTCAATGGCAAAAATCAATGAATATTGTAAATGCACAAACAGTAATTTATCCGCATTGCAAGGTGCAATTCTGAAATTTTTTGCTTTTTCCTGCTCCTCTTAGCATGATAAAGAAGATTCAAAGAGAGTGAGATGCCAGCTCCTTTCATTCAGTCAGTAGCTTCAATCATTTCTGGACGTTTTTCAATGGCAAAAATCAATGAATATTGTAAATGCACAAACAGTAATTTCTCCGCATTGCAAGGTGCAATTCTGAAATTTTTTGCTTTTTCCTGCTCCTCTTAGCATGATAAAGAAGATTCAAAGAGAGTGAGATGCCAGCTCCTTTCATTCAGTCAGTAGCTTCAATCATTTCTGGTATATGAATAACATGATGTTTTTCAATGGCAAAAATCAATGAATATTGTAAATGCACAAACAGTAATTTCTCCGAATTGCAAGGTGCAATTCTGAAATTTTTTGCTTTTTCCTGCTCCTCTTAGCATGATAAAGAAGATTCAAAGAGAGTGAGATGCCAGCTCCTTTCATTCAGTCAGTAGCTTCAATCATTTCTGGACGTTTTTCAATGGCAAAAATCAATGAATATTGTAAATGCACAAACAGTAATTTCTCCGCATTGCAAGGTGCAATTCTGAAATTTTTTGCTTTTTCCTGCTCCTCTTAGCATGATAAACAAGATTCAAAGAGAGTGAGATGCCAGCTCCTTTCATTCAGTCAGTAGCTTCAATCATTTCTGGATGTTTTTCAATGGCAAAAATCAATGAATATTGTAAATGCACAAACAGTAATTTCTCCGCATTGCAAGGTGCAATTCTGAAATTTTTTGCTTTTTCCTGCTCCTCTTAGCATGATAAAGACGATTCAAAGAGAGTGAGATGCCAGCTCCTTTCATTCAGTCAGTAGCTTCAAACATTTCTGGTATATGAATAACATGATGTTTTTCAATGGCAAAAATCAATGAATATTGTAAATGCACAAACAGTAATTTCTCCGCATTGCAAGGTGCAAGTCTGAAATTTTTTGCTTTTTCCTGCTCCTCTTAGCATGATAAAGAAGATTCAAGGAGAGTGAGATGCCAGCTACTTTCATTCAGTCAGTAGCTTCAATCATTTCTGGACGTTTTTCAATGGTAAAAATCAATGAATATTGTAAATGCACAAACAGTAATTTCTCCACATTGCAAGGTGCAATTCTGAAATTTTTTGCTTTTTCCTGCTCCTCTTAGCATGATAAAGAAGATTCAAAGAGAGTGAGATGCCAGCTCCTTTCATTCAGTCAGTAGCTTCAAACATTTCTGGTATATGAATAACATGATGTTTTTCAATGGCAAAAATCAATGAATATTGTAAATGCACAAACAGTAATTTCTCCGCATTGCATTGTGCAATTCTGAAATTTTTTGCGTTTTCCTGCTCCTCTTAGCATGATAAAGAAGATTCAAAGAGAGTGAGATGCCAGCTCCTTTCATTCAGTCAGTAGCTTCAAACATTTCTGGTATATGAATAACATGATGTTTTTCAATGGCAAAAATCAATGAATATTGTAAATGCACAAACAGTAATTTCTCCGCATTGCAAGGTGCAAGTCTGAAATTTTTTGCTTTTTCCTGCTCCTCTTAGCATGATAAAGAAGATTCAAAGAGAGTGAGATGCCAGCTACTTTCATTCAGTCAGTAGCTTCAATCATTTCTGGACGTTTTTCAATGGTAAAAATCAATGAATATTGTAAATGCACAAACAGTAATTTCTCCACATTGCAAGGTGCAATTCTGAAATTTTTTGCTTTTTCCTGCTCCTCTTAGCATGATAAAGAAGATTCAAAGAGAGTGAGATGCCAGCTCCTTTCATTCAGTCAGTAGCTTCAAACATTTCTGGTATATGAATAACATGATGTTTTTCAATGGCAAAAATCAATGAATATTGTAAATGCACAAACAGTAATTTCTCCGCATTGCAAGGTGCAATTCTGAAATTTTTTGCTTTTTCCTGCTCCTCTTAGCATGATAAAGAAGATTCAAAGAGAGTGAGATGCCAGCTCCTTTCATTCAGTCAGTAGCTTCAATCATTTCTGGACGTTTTTCAATGGCAAAAATCAATGAATATTGTAAATGCACAAACAGTAATTTCTCCGCATTGCAAGGTGCAATTCTGAAATTTTTTGCTTTTTCCTGCTCCTCTTAGCATGATAAACAAGATTCAAAGAGAGTGAGATGCCAGCTCCTTTCATTCAGTCAGTAGCTTCAATCATTTCTGGACGTTTTTCAATGGCAAAAATCAATGAATATTGTAAATGCACAAACAGTAATTTCTCCGCATTGCAAGGTGCAATTCTGAAATTTTTTGCTTTTTCCTGCTCCTCTTAGCATGATAAAGAAGATTCAAAGAGAGTGAGATGCCAGCTCCTTTCATTCAGTCAGTAGCTTCAAACATTTCTGGTATATGAATAACATGATGTTTTTCAATGGCAAAAATCAATGAATATTGTAAATGCACAAACAGTAATTTCTCCGCATTGCAAGGTGCAAGTCTGAAATTTTTTGCTTTTTCCTGCTCCTCTTAGCATGATAAAGAAGATTCAAGGAGAGTGAGATGCCAGCTACTTTCATTCAGTCAGTAGCTTCAATCATTTCTGGACGTTTTTCAATGGTAAAAATCAATGAATATTGTAAATGCACAAACAGTAATTTCTCCACATTGCAAGGTGCAATTCTGAAATTTTTTGCTTTTTCCTGCTCCTCTTAGCATGATAAAGAAGATTCAAAGAGAGTGAGATGCCAGCTCCTTTCATTCAGTCAGTAGCTTCAAACATTTCTGGTATATGAATAACATGATGTTTTTCAATGGCAAAAATCAATGAATATTGTAAATGCACAAACAGTAATTTCTCCGCATTGCAAGGTGCAATTCTGAAATTTTTTGCGTTTTCCTGCTCCTCTTAGCATGATAAAGAAGATTCAAAGAGAGTGAGATGCCAGCTCCTTTCATTCAGTCAGTAGCTTCAAACATTTCTGGTATATGAATAACATGATGTTTTTCAATGGCAAAAATCAATGAATATTGTAAATGCACAAACAGTAATTTCTCCGCATTGCAAGGTGCAAGTCTGAAATTTTTTGCTTTTTCCTGCTCCTCTTAGCATGATAAAGAAGATTCAAAGAGAGTGAGATGCCAGCTACTTTCATTCAGTCAGTAGCTTCAATCATTTCTGGACGTTTTTCAATGGTAAAAATCAATGAATATTGTAAATGCACAAACAGTAATTTCTCCACATTGCAAGGTGCAATTCTGAAATTTTTTGCTTTTTCCTGCTCCTCTTAGCATGATAAAGAAGATTCAAAGAGAGTGAGATGCCAGCTCCTTTCATTCAGTCAGTAGCTTCAAACATTTCTGGTATATGAATAACATGATGTTTTTCAATGGCAAAAATCAATGAATATTGTAAATGCACAAACAGTAATTTCTCCGCATTGCAAGGTGCAATTCTGAAATTTTTTGCTTTTTCCTGCTCCTCTTAGCATGATAAAGAATATTCAAAGAGAGTGAGATGCCAGCTCCTTTCGTTCAGTCAGTAGCTTCAATCATTTCTGGACGTTTTTCAATGGCAAAAATCATTGAATATTATAAATGCACAAACAGTAATTTCTCTGCATTGCAAGGTGCAATTCTGAAATTTTTTACTTTTTCCTGCTCCTCTTAGCATGATAAAGAAGATTCAAAGATAGTGAGATGCCAGCTCCTTTCATTCAGTCAGTAGCTTCAATCATTTCTGGTATATGAATAACATGATGTTTTTCAATGGGAAAAATCAATGAATATTGTAAATGCACAAACAGTAATTTCTCCGCATTGCAAGGTGCAATTCTGAAATTTTTTGCTTTTTCCTGCTCCTCTTAGCATGATAAAGAAGATTCAAAGAGAGTGAGATGCCAGCTTCTTTCATTCAGTCAGTAGCTTCAATCATTTCTGGACGTTTTTCAATGGCAAAAATCAATGAATATTGTAAATGCACAAACAGTAATTTCTCCGCATTGCAAGGTGCAATTCTGAAATTTTTTGCTTTTTCCTGCTCCTCTTAGCATGATAAACAAGATTCAAAGAGAGTGAGATGCCAGATCCTTTCATTCAGTCAGTAGCTTCAATCATTTCTGGACGTTTTTCAATGGCAAAAATCAATGAATATTGTAAATGCACAAACAGTAATTTCTCCGCATTGCAAGGTGCAATTCTGAAATTTTTTGCTTTTTCCTGCTCCTCTTAGCATGATAAAGAAAATTCAAAGAGAGTGGGATGCCAGCTCCTTTCATTCAGTCAGTAGCTTCAAACATTTCTGGTATATGAATAACATGATGTTTTTCAATGGCAAAAATCAATGAATATTGTAAATGCACAAACAGTAATTTCTCCGCATTGCAAGGTGCAAGTCTGAAATTTTTTGCTTTTTCCTGCTCCTCTTAGCATGATAAAGAATATTCAAGGAGAGTGAGATGCCAGCTACTTTCATTCAGTCAGTAGCTTCAATCATTTCTGGACGTTTTTCAATGGTAAAAATCAATGAATATTGTAAATGCACAAACAGTAATTTCTCCACATTGCAAGGTGCAATTCTGAAATTTTTTGCTTTTTCCTGCTCCTCTTAGCATGATAAAGAAGATTCAAAGAGAGTGAGATGCCAGCTCCTTTCATTCAGTCAGTAGCTTCAAACATTTCTGGTATATGAATAACATGATGTTTTTCAATGGCAAAAATCAATGAATATTGTAAATGCACAAACAGTAATTTCTCCGCATTGCAAGGTGCAATTCTGAAATTTTTTGCTTTTTCCTGCTCCTCTTAGCATGATAAAGAAGATTCAAAGAGAGTGAGATGCCAGCTCCTTTCATTCAGTCAGTAGCTTCAAACATTTCTGGTATATGAATAACATGATGTTTTTCAATGGCAAAAATCAATGAATATTGTAAATGCACAAACAGTAATTTCTCCGCATTGCAAGGTGCAAGTCTGAAATTTTTTGCTTTTTCCTGCTCCTCTTAGCATGATAAAGAAGATTCAAAGAGAGTGAGATGCCAGCTACTTTCATTCAGTCAGTAGCTTCAATCATTTCTGGACGTTTTTCAATGGTAAAAATCAATGAATATTGTAAATGCACAAACAGTAATTTCTCCACATTGCAAGGTGCAATTCTGAAATTTTTTGCTTTTTCCTGCTCCTCTTAGCATGATAAAGAAGATTCAAAGAGAGTGAGATGCCAGCTCCTTTCATTCAGTCAGTAGCTTCAAACATTTCTGGTATATGAATAACATGATGTTTTTCAATGGCAAAAATCAATGAATATTGTAAATGCACAAACAGTAATTTCTCCGCATTGCAAGGTGCAAGTCTGAAATTTTTTGCTTTTTCCTGCTCCTCTTAGCATGATAAAGAAGATTCAAAGAGAGTGAGATGCCAGCTACTTTCATTCAGTCAGTAGCTTCAATCATTTCTGGACGTTTTTCAATGGTAAAAATCAATGAATATTGTAAATGCACAAACAGTAATTTCTCCACATTGCAAGGTGCAATTCTGAAATTTTTTGCTTTTTCCTGCTCCTCTTAGCATGATAAAGAAGATTCAAAGAGAGTGAGATGCCAGCTCCTTTCATTCAGTCAGTAGCTTCAAACATTTCTGGTATATGAATAACATGATGTTTTTCAATGGCAAAAATCAATGAATATTGTAAATGCACAAACAGTAATTTCTCCGCATTGCAAGGTGCAATTCTGAAATTTTTTGCTTTTTCCTGCTTCTCTTAGCATGATAAAGAAGATTCAAAGAGAGTGAGATGCCAGCTCCTTTCATTCAGTCAGTAGCTTCAATCATTTCTGGATGTTTTTCAATGGCAAAAATCAATGAATATTGTAAATGCACAAACTGTAATTTCTCCGCATTGCAAGGTGCAATTCTGAAATTTTTTGCTTTTTCCTGCTCCTCTTAGCATGATAAAGAAGATTCAAAGAGAGTGAGATGCCAGCTCCTTTCATTCAGTCAGTAGCTTCAATCATTTCTGGACGTTTTTCAATGGCAAAAATCAATGAATATTGTAAATGCACAAACAGTAATTTCTCCGCATTGCAAGGTGCAATTCTGAAATTTTTTGCTTTTTCCTGCTCCTCTTAGCATGATAAAGAAGATTCAAAGAGAGTGAGATGCCAGCTCCTTTCATTCAGTCAGTACCTTCAATCATTTCTGGACGTTTTTCAATGGCAAAAATCAATGAATATTGTAAATGCACAAACAGTAATTTCTCCGCATTGCAAGGTGCAATTCTGAAATTTTTTGCTTTTTCCTGCTCCACTTAGCATGATAAAGAAGATTCAAAGAGAGTGAGATGCCAGCTCCTTTCATTCAGTCAGTAGCTTCAATCATTTCTGGACGTTTCTCAATGGCAAAAATCAATGAATATTGTAAATGCACAAACAGTAATTTCTCCGCATTGCAAGGTGCAATTCTGAAATTTTTTGCTTTTTCCTGCTCCTCTTAGCATGATAAAGAATATTCAAAGAGAGTGAGATGCCAGCTCCTTTCATTCAGTCAGTAGCTTCAATCATTTCTGGACGTTTTTCAATGGCAAAAATCAATGAATATTGTAAATGCACAAACAGTAATTTCTCCGCATTGCAAGGTGCAATTCTGAAATTTTTTGCTTTTTCCTGCTCCTCTTAGCATGATAAAGAAGATTCAAAGAGAGTGAGATGCCAGCTCCTTTCATTCAGTCAGTAGCTTCAAACATTTCTGGTATATGAATAACATGATGTTTTTCAATGGCAAAAATCAAAGAATATTGTAAATGCACAAACAGTAATTTCTCCGCATTGCAAGGTGCAAGTCTGAAATTTTTTGCTTTTTCCTGCTCCTCTTAGCATGATAAAGAAGATTCAAAGAGAGTGAGATGCCAGCTACTTTCATTCAGTCAGTAGCTTCAATCATTTCTGGACGTTTTTCAATGGTAAAAATCAATGAATATTGTAAATGCACAAACAGTAATTTCTCCACATTGCAAGGTGCAATTCTGAAATTTTTTGCTTTTTCCTGCTCCTCTTAGCATGATAAAGAAGATTCAAAGAGAGTGAGATGCCAGCTCCTTTCATTCAGTCAGTAGCTTCAAACATTTCTGGTATATGAATAACATGATGTTTTTCAATGGCAAAAATCAATGAATATTGTAAATGCACAAACAGTAATTTCTCCGCATTGCAAGGTGCAATTCTGAAATTTTTTGCTTTTTCCTGCTCCTCTTAGCATGATAAAGAAGATTCAAAGAGAGTGAGATGCCAGCTCCTTTCATTCAGTCAGTAGCTTCAAACATTTCTGGTATATGAATAACATGATGTTTTTCAATGGCAAAAATCAATGAATATTGTAAATGCACAAACAGTAATTTCTCCGCATTGCAAGCTGCAATTCTGAAATTTTTTGCTTTTTCCTGCTCCTCTTAGCATGATAAAGAAGATTCAAAGAGAGTGAGATGCCAGCTCCTTTCATTCAGTCAGTAGCTTCAATCATTTCTGGACGTTTTTCAATGGCAAAAATCAATGAATATTGTAAATGCACAAACAGTAATTTCTCCGCATTGCAAGGTGCAATTCTGAAATTTTTTGCTTTTTCCTGCTCCTCTTAGCATGATAAAGAAGATTCAAAGAGAGTGAGATGTCAGCTCCTTTCATTCAGTCAGTAGCTTCAAACATTTCTGGTATATGAATAACATGATGTTTTTCAATGGCAAAAGTCAATGAATATTGTAAATGCACAAACAGTAATTTCTCCGCATTGCAAAGTGCAATTCTGAAATTTTTTGCTTTTTCCTGCTCCTCTTAGCATGATAAAGAAGATTCAAAGAGAGTGAGATGCCAGCTCCTTTCATTCAGTCAGTAGCTTCAATCATTTCTGGACGTTTTTCAATGGCAAACATCAATGAATATTGTAAATGTACAAACAGTAATTTCTCCGCATTGCAAGGTGCAATTCTGAAATTTTTTGCTTTTTCCTGCTCCTCTTAGCATGATAAAGAAGATTCAAAGAGAGTGAGATGCCAGCTCCTTTCGTTCAGTCAGTAGCTTCAATCATTTCTGGACGTTTTTCAATGGCAAAAATCATTGAATATTATAAATGCACAAACAGTAATTTCTCCGCATTGCAAGGTGCAATTCTGAAATTTTTTACTTTTTCCTGCTCCTCTTAGCATGATAAAGAAGATTCAAAGAGAGCGAGATGCCAGCTCCTTTCATTCAGTCAGTAGCTTCAATCATTTCTGGTATATGAATAACATGATGTTTTTCAATGGCAAAAATCAATGAATATTGTAAATGCACAAACAGTAATTTCTCCGCATTGCAAGGTGCAATTCTGAAATTTTTTGCTTTTTCCTGCTCCTCTTAGCATGATAAAGAAGATTCAAAGAGAGTGAGATGCCAGCTCCTTTCATTCAGTCAGTAGCTTCAATCATTTCTGGACGTTTTTCAATGGCAAAAATCAATGAATATTGCAAATGCAAAAACAGTAATTTCTCCGCATTGCAAGGTGCAATTCTGAAATTTTTTGCTTTTTCCTGCTCCTCTTAGCATGATAAACAAGGCTCAAAGAGAGTCAGATGCCAGCTCCTTTCTATCAGTCAGTAGCTTCAATCATTTCTGGACGTTTTTCAATGGCAAAAATCAATGAATATTGTAAATGCACAAACAGTAATTTCTCCGCATTGCAAGGTGCAATTCTGAAATTTTTTGCTTTTACCTGCTCCTCTTAGCATGATAAAGAAGATTCAAAGAGAGTGAGATGCCAGCTCCTTTCATTCAGTCAGTAGCTTCAATCATTTCTGGACGTTTTTCAATGGCAAAAATCAATGAATATTGTAAATGCACAAACAGTAATTTCTCCGCATTGCAAGGTGCAATTCTGAAATTTTTTGCTTTTTCCTGCTCCTCTTAGCATGATAAAGAAGATTCAAAGAGAGTGAGATGCCAGCTCCTTTCATTCAGTCAGTAGCTTCAAACATTTCTGGTATATGAATAACATGATGTTTTTCAATGGCAAAAATCAATGAATATTGTAAATGCACAAACAGTAATTTCTCCGCATTGCAAGGTGCAATTCTGAAATTTTTTGCTTTTTCCTGCTCCTCTTAGCATGATAAAGAAGATTCAAAGAGAGTGAGATGCCAGCTCCTTTCGTTCAGTCAGTAGCTTCAATCATTTCTGGACGTTTTTCAATGGCAAAAATCATTGAATATTATAAATGCACAAACAGTAATTTCTCCGCATTGCAAGGTGCAATTCTGAAATTTTTTACTTTTTCCTGCTCCTCTTAGCATGATAAAGAAGATTCAAAGAGAGTGAGATGCCAGCTCCTTTCATTCAGTCAGTAGCTTCAATCATTTCTGGTATATGAATAACATGATGTTTTTCAATGGCAAAAATCAATGAATATTGTAAATGCACAAACAGTAATTTCTCCGCATTGCAAGGTGCAATTCTGAAATTTTTTGCTTTTTCCTGCTCCTCTTAGCATGATAAAGAAGATTCAAAGAGAGTGAGATGCCAGCTCCTTTCATTCAGTCAGTAGCTTCAATCATTTCTGGACGTTTTTCAATGGCAAAAATCAATGAATATTGTAAATGCACAAACAGTAATTTCTCCGCATTGCAAGGTGCAATTCTGAAATTTTTTGCTTTTTCCTGCTCCTCTTAGCATGATAAACATGATTCAAAGAGAGTGAGATGCCAGCTCCTTTCATTCAGTCAGTAGCTTCAAACATTTCTGGTATATGAATAACATGATGTTTTTCAATGGCAAAAATCAATGAATATTGTAAATGCACAAACAGTAATTTCTCCGCATTGCAAGGTGCAATTCTGAAATTTTTTGCTTTTTCCTGCTCCTCTTAGCATGATAAAGAAGATTCAAAGAGAGTGAGATGCCAGCTCCTTTCATTCAGTCAGTAGCTTCAAACATTTCTGGTATATGAATAACATGATGTTTTTCAATGGCAAAAATCAATGAATATTGTAAATGCACAAACAGTAATTTCTCCGCATTGCAAGGTGCAAGTCTGAAATTTTTTGCTTTTTCCTGCTCCTCTTAGCATGATAAAGAAGATTCAAAGAGAGTGAGATGCCAGCTACTTTCATTCAGTCAGTAGCTTCAATCATTTCTGGACGTTTTTCAATGGTAAAAATCAATGAATATTGTAAATGCACAAACAGTAATTTCTCCACATTGCAAGGTGCAATTCTGAAATTTTTTGCTTTTTCCTGCTCCTCTTAGCATGATAAAGAAGATTCAAAGAGAGTGAGATGCCAGCTCCTTTCATTCAGTCAGTAGCTTCAAACATTTCTGGTATATGAATAACATGATGTTTTTCAATGGCAAAAATCAATGAATATTGTAAATGCACAAACAGTAATTTCTCCGCATTGCAAGGTGCAATTCTGAAATTTTTTGCTTTTTCCTGCTCCTCTTAGCATGATAAAGAAGATTCAAAGAGAGTGAGATGCCAGCTCCTTTCATTCAGTCAGTAGCTTCAAACATTTCTGGTATATGAATAACATGATGTTTTTCAATGGCAAAAATCAATGAATATTGTAAATGCACAAACAGTAATTTCTCCGCATTGCAAGGTGCAAGTCTGAAATTTTTTGCTTTTTCCTGCTCCTCTTAGCATGATAAAGAAGATTCAAAGAGAGTGAGATGCCAGCTCCTTTCATTCAGTCAGTAGCTTCAAACATTTCTGGTATATGAATAACATGATGTTTTTCAATGGCAAAAATCAATGAATATTGTAAATGCACAAACAGTAATTTCTCCGCATTGCAAGGTGCAATTCTGAAATTTTTTGCTTTTTCCTGCTCCTCTTAGCATGATAAAGAAGATTCAAAGAGAGTGAGATGCCAGCTCCTTTCATTCAGTCAGTAGCTTCAATCATTTCTGGATGTTTTTCAATGGCAAAAATCAATGAATATTGTAAATGCACAAACTGTAATTTCTCCGCATTGCAAGGTGCAATTCTGAAATTTTTTGCTTTTTCCTGCTCCTCTTAGCATGATAAAGAAGATTCAAAGAGAGTGAGATGCCAGCTCCTTTCATTCAGTCAGTAGCTTCAATCATTTCTGGACGTTTTTCAATGGCAAAAATCAATGAATATTGTAAATGCACAAACAGTAATTTCTCCGCATTGCAAGGTGCAATTCTGAAATTTTTTGCTTTTTCCTGCTCCTCTTAGCATGATAAAGAAGATTCAAAGAGAGTGAGATGCCAGCTCCTTTCATTCAGTCAGTACCTTCAATCATTTCTGGACGTTTTTCAATGGCAAAAATCAATGAATATTGTAAATGCACAAACAGTAATTTCTCCGCATTGCAAGGTGCAATTCTGAAATTTTTTGCTTTTTCCTGCTCCTCTTAGCATGATAAAGAAGATTCAAAGAGAGTGAGATGCCAGCTCCTTTCATTCAGTCAGTAGCTTCAATCATTTCTGGACGTTTTTCAATGGCAAAAATCAATGAATATTGTAAATGCACAAACAGTAATTTCTCCGCATTGCAAGGTGCAATTCTGAAATTTTTTGCTTTTTCCTGCTCCTCTTAGCATGATAAAGAAGATTCAAAGAGAGTGAGATGCCAGCTCCTTTCATTCAGTCAGTAGCTTCAAACATTTCTGGTATATGAATAACATGATGTTTTTCAATGGCAAAAATCAATGAATATTGTAAATGCACAAACAGTAATTTCTCCGCATTGCAAGGTGCAAGTCTGAAATTTTTTGCTTTTTCCTGCTCCTCTTAGCATGATAAAGAAGATTCAAAGAGAGTGAGATGCCAGCTACTTTCATTCAGTCAGTAGCTTCAATCATTTCTGGACGTTTTTCAATGGTAAAAATCAATGAATATTGTAAATGCACAAACAGTAATTTCTCCACATTGCAAGGTGCAATTCTGAAATTTGTTGCTTTTTCCTGCTCCTCTTAGCATGATAAAGAAGATTCAAAGAGAGTGAGATGCCAGCTCCTTTCATTCAGTCAGTAGTTTCAAACATTTCTGGTATATGAATAACATGATGTTTTTCAATGGCAAAAATCAATGAATATTGTAAATGCACAAACAGTAATTTCTCCGCATTGCAAGGTGCAATTCTGAAATTTTTTGCTTTTTCCTGCTCCTCTTAGCATGATAAAGAAGATTCAAAGAGAGTGAGATGCCAGCTCCTTTCATTCAGTCAGTAGCTTCAAACATTTCTGGTATATGAATAACATGAAGTTTTTCAATGGCAAAAATCAATGAATATTGTAAATGCACAAACAGTAATTTCTCCGCATTGCAAGGTGCAATTCTGAAATTTTTTGCTTTTTCCTGCTCCTCTTAGCATGATAAAGAAGATTCAAAGAGAGTGAGATGCCAGCTCCTTTCATTCAGTCAGTAGCTTCAATCATTTCTGGACGTTTTTCAATGGCAAAAATCAATGAATATTGTAAATGCACAAACAGTAATTTCTCCGCATTGCAAGGTGCAATTCTGAAATTTTTTGCTTTTTCCTGCTCCTCTTAGCATGATAAAGAAGATTCAAAGAGAGTGAGATGTCAGCTCCTTTCATTCAGTCAGTAGCTTCAAACATTTCTGGTATATGAATAACATGATGTTTTTCAATGGCAAAAATCAATGAATATTGTAAATGCACAAACAGTAATTTCTCCGCATTGCAAGGTGCAATTCTGAAATTTTTTGCTTTTTCCTGCTCCTCTTAGCATGATAAAGAAGATTCAAAGAGAGTGAGATGCCAGTTCCTTTCATTCAGTCAGTAGCTTCAATCATTTCTGGACGTTTTTCAATGGCAAAAATCAATGAATATTGTAAATGCACAAACAGTAATTTCTCCGCATTGCAAGGTGCAATTCTGAAATTTTTTGCTTTTTCTTGCTCCTCTTAGCATGATAAAGAAGATTCAAAGAGAGTGAGATGCCAGCTCCTTTCGTTCAGTCAGTAGCTTCAATCATTTCTGGACGTTTTTCAATGGCAAAAATCATTGAATATTATAAATGCACAAACAGTAATTTCTCCGCATTGCAAGGTGCAATTCTGAAATTTTTTACTTTTTCCTGCTCCTCTTAGCATGATAAAGAAGATTCAAAGAGAGTGAGATGCCAGCTCCTTTCATTCAGTCAGTGGCTTCAATCATTTCTGGTATATGAATAACATGATGTTTTTCAATGGCAAAAATCAATGAATATTGTAAATGCACAAACAGTAATTTCTCCGCATTGCAAGGTGCAATTCTGAAATTTTTTGCTTTTTCCTGCTCCTCTTAGCATGATAAAGAAGATTCAAAGAGAGTGAGATGCCAGCTCCTTTCATTCAGTCAGTAGCTTCAATCATTTCTGGACGTTTTTCAATGGCAAAAATCAATGAATATTGTAAATGCACAAACAGTAATTTCTCCGCATTGCAAGGTGCAATTCTGAAATTTTTTGCTTTTTCCTGCTCCTCTTAGCATGATAAACAAGATTCAAAGAGAGTGAGATGCCAGCTCCTTTCATTCAGTCAGTAGCTTCAATCATTTCTGGACGTTTTTCAATGGCAAAAATCAATGAATATTGTAAATGCACAAACAGTAATTTCTCCGCATTGCAAGGTGCAATTCTGAAATTTTTTGCTTTTTCCTGCTCCTCTTAGCATGATAAAGAAGATTCAAAGAGAGTGAGATGTCAGCTCCTTTCATTCAGTCAGTAGCTTCAAACATTTCTGGTATATGAATAACATGATGTTTTTCAATGGCAAAAATCAATGAATATTGTAAATGCACAAACAGTAATTTCTCCGCATTGCAAGGTGCAATTCTGAAATTTTTTGCTTTTTCCTGCTCCTCTTAGCATGATAAAGAAGATTCAAAGAGAGTGAGATGCCAGTTCCTTTCATTCAGTCAGTAGCTTCAATCATTTCTGGACGTTTTTCAATGGCAAAAATCAATGAATATTGTAAATGCACAAACAGTAATTTCTCCGCATTGCAAGGTGCAATTCTGAAATTTTTTGCTTTTTCCTGCTCCTCTTAGCATGATAAAGAAGATTCAAAGAGAGTGAGATGCCAGCTCCTTTCGTTCAGTCAGTAGCTTCAATCATTTCTGGACGTTTTTCAATGGCAAAAATCATTGAATATTATAAATGCACAAACAGTAATTTCTCCGCATTGCAAGGTGCAATTCTGAAATTTTTTACTTTTTCCTGCTCCTCTTAGCATGATAAAGAAGATTCAAAGAGAGTGAGATGCCAGCTCCTTTCATTCAGTCAGTGGCTTCAATCATTTCTGGTATATGAATAACATGATGTTTTTCAATGGCAAAAATCAATGAATATTGTAAATGCACAAACAGTAATTTCTCCGCATTGCAAGGTGCAATTCTGAAATTTTTTGCTTTTTCCTGCTCCTCTTAGCATGATAAAGAAGATTCAAAGAGAGTGAGATGCCAGCTCCTTTCATTCAGTCAGTAGCTTCAATCATTTCTGGACGTTTTTCAATGGCAAAAATCAATGAATATTGTAAATGCACAAACAGTAATTTCTCCGCATTGCAAGGTGCAATTCTGAAATTTTTTGCTTTTTCCTGCTCCTCTTAGCATGATAAACAAGATTCAAAGAGAGTGAGATGCCAGCTCCTTTCATTCAGTCAGTAGCTTCAATCATTTCTGGACGTTTTTCAATGGCAAAAATCAATGAATATTGTAAATGCACAAACAGTAATTTCTCCGCATTGCAAGGTGCAATTCTGAAATTTTTTGCTTTTTCCTGCTCCTCTTAGCATGATAAAGAAGATTCAAAGAGAGTGAGATGCCAGCTCCTTTCATTCAGTCAGTAGCTTCAAACATTTCTGGTATATGAATAAAATGATGTTTTTCAATGGCAAAAATCAATGAATATTGTAAATGCACAAACAGTAATTTCTCCGCATTGCAAGGTGCAAGTCTGAAATTTTTTGCTTTTTCCTGCTCCTCTTAGCATGATAAAGAAGATTCAAAGAGAGTGAGATGCCAGCTACTTTCATTCAGTCAGTAGCTTCAATCATTTCTGGACGTTTTTCAATGGTAAAAATCAATGAATATTGTAAATGCACAAACAGTAATTTCTCCACATTGCAAGGTGCAATTCTGAAATTTTTTGCTTTTTCCTGCTCCTCTTAGCATGATAAAGAAGATTCAAAGAGAGTGAGATGCCAGCTCCTTTCATTCAGTCAGTAGCTTCAAACATTTCTGGTATATGAATAACATGATGTTTTTCAATGGCAAAAATCAATGAATATTGTAAATGCACAAACAGTAATTTCTCCGCATTGCAAGGTGCAATTCTGAAATTTTTTGCTTTTTCCTGCTCCTCTTAGCATGATAAAGAAGATTCAAAGAGAGTGAGATGCCAGCTCCTTTCATTCAGTCAGTAGCTTCAAACATTTCTGGTATATGAATAACATGATGTTTTTCAATGGCAAAAATCAATGAATATTGTAAATGCACAAACAGTAATTTCTCCGCATTGCAAGGTGCAATTCTGAAATTTTTTGCTTTTTCCTGCTCCTCTTAGCATGATAAAGAAGATTCAAAGAGAGTGAGATGCCAGCTCCTTTCGTTCAGTCAGTAGCTTCAATCATTTCTGGACGTTTTTCAATGGCAAAAATCATTGAATATTATAAATGCACAAACAGTAATTTCTCCGCATTGCAAGGTGCAATTCTGAAATTTTTTACTTTTTCCTGCTCCTCTTAGCATGATAAAGAAGATTCAAAGAGAGTGAGATGCCAGCTCCTTTCATTCAGTCAGTGGCTTCAATCATTTCTGGTATATGAATAACATGATGTTTTTCAATGGCAAAAATCAATGAATATTGTAAATGCACAAACAGTAATTTCTCCGCATTGCAAGGTGCAATTCTGAAATTTTTTGCTTTTTCCTGCTCCTCTTAGCATGATAAAGAAGATTCAAAGAGAGTGAGATGCCAGCTCCTTTCATTCAGTCAGTAGCTTCAATCATTTCTGGACGTTTTTCAATGGCAAAAATCAATGAATATTGTAAATGCACAAACAGTAATTTCTCCGCATTGCAAGGTGCAATTCTGAAATTTTTTGCTTTTTCCTGCTCCTCTTAGCATGATAAACAAGATTCAAAGAGAGTGAGATGCCAGCTCCTTTCATTCAGTCAGTAGCTTCAATCATTTCTGGACGTTTTTCAATGGCAAAAATCAATGAATATTGTAAATGCACAAACAGTAATTTCTCCGCATTGCAAGGTGCAATTCTGAAATTTTTTGCTTTTTCCTGCTCCTCTTAGCATGATAAAGAAGATTCAAAGAGAGTGAGATGCCAGCTCCTTTCATTCAGTCAGTAGCTTCAAACATTTCTGGTATATGAATAACATGATGTTTTTCAATGGCAAAAATCAATGAATATTGTAAATGCACAAACAGTAATTTCTCCGCATTGCAAGGTGCAAGTCTGAAATTTTTTGCTTTTTCCTGCTCCTCTTAGCATGATAAAGAAGATTCAAAGAGAGTGAGATGCCAGCTACTTTCATTCAGTCAGTAGCTTCAATCATTTCTGGATGTTTTTCAATGGTAAAAATCAATGAATATTGTAAATGCACAAACAGTAATTTCTCCACATTGCAAGGTGCAATTCTGAAATTCTTTGCTTTTTCCTGCTCCTCTTAGCATGATAAAGAAGATTCAAAGAGAGTGAGATGCCAGCTCCTTTCATTCAGTCAGTAGCTTCAAACATTTCTGGTATATGAATAACATGATGTTTTTCAATGGCAAAAATCAATGAATATTGTAAATGCACAAACAGTAATTTCTCCGCATTGCAAGGTGCAATTCTGAAATTTTTTGCTTTTTCCTGCTCCTCTTAGCATGATAAAGAAGATTCAAAGAGAGTGAGAGGCCAGCTCCTTTCATTCAGTCAGTAGCTTCAAACATTTCTGGTATATGAATAACATGATGTTTTTCAATGGCAAAAATCAATGAATATTGTAAATGCACAAACAGTAATTTCTCCGCATTGCAAGGTGCAAGTCTGAAATTTTTTGCTTTTTCCTGCTCCTCTTAGCATGATAAAGAAGATTCAAAGAGAGTGAGATGCCAGCTACTTTCATTCAGTCAGTAGCTTCAATCATTTCTGGACGTTTTTCAATGGTAAAAATCAATGAATATTGTAAATGCACAAACAGTAATTTCTCCACATTGCAAGGTGCAATTCTGAAATTTTTTGCTTTTTCCTGCTCCTCTTAGCATGATAAAGAAGATTCAAAGAGAGTGAGATGCCAGCTCCTTTCATTCAGTCAGTAGCTTCAAACATTTCTGGTATATGAATAACATGATGTTTTTCATTGGCAAAAATCAATGAATATTGTAAATGCACAAACAGTAATTTCTCCGCATTGCAAGGTGCAAGTCTGAAATTTTTTGCTTTTTCCTGCTCCTCTTAGCATGATAAAGAAGATTCAAAGAGAGTGAGATGCCAGCTACTTTCATTCAGTCAGTAGCTTCAATCATTTCTGGACGTTTTTCAATGGTAAAAATCAATGAATATTGTAAATGCACAAACAGTAATTTCTCCGCATTGCAAGGTGCAATTCTGAAATTTTTTGCTTTTTCCTGCTCCTCTTAGCATGATAAATAAGATTCAAAGAGAGTGAGATGCCAGCTCCTTTCATTCAGTCAGTAGCTTCAAACATTTCTGGTATATGAATAACATGATGTTTTTCAATGGCAAAAATCAATGAATATTGTAAATGCACAAACAGTAATTTCTCCGCATTGCAAGGTGCTATTCTGAAATTTTTTGCTTTTTCCTGCTCCTCTTAGCATGATAAAGAAGATTCAAAGAGAGTGAGATGCCAGCTCCTTTCATTCAGTCAGTAGCTTCAATCATTTCTGGATGTTTTTCAATGGCAAAAATCAATGAATATTGTAAATGCACAAACTGTAATTTCTCCGCATTGCAAGGTGCAATTCTGAAATTTTTTGCTTTTTCCTGCTCCTCTTAGCATGATAAAGAAGATTCAAAGAGAGTGAGATGCCAGCTCCTTTCATTCAGTCAGTAGCTTCAATCATTTCTGGACGTTTTTCAATGGCAAAAATCAATGAATATTGTAAATGCACAAACAGTAATTTCTCCGCATTGCAAGGTGCAATTCTGAAATTTTTTGCTTTTTCCTGCTCCTCTTAGCATGATAAAGAAGATTCAAAGAGAGTGAGATGCCAGCTCCTTTCATTCAGTCAGTACCTTCAATCATTTCTGGACGTTTTTCAATGGCAAAAATCAATGAATATTGTAAATGCACAAACAGTAATTTCTCCGCATTGCAAGGTGCAATTCTGAAATTTTTTGCTTTTTCCCGCTCCTCTTAGCATGATAAAGAAGATTCAAAGAGAGTGAGGTGCCAGCTCCTTTCATTCAGTCAGTAGCTTCAAACATTTCTGGTATATGAATAACATGTTTTTCAATGGCAAAAATCAATGAATATTGTAAATGCACAAACAGTAATTTCTCCGCATTGCAAGGTGCAATTCTGAAATTTTTTGCTTTTTCCTGCTCCTCTTAGCATGATAAAGAAGATTCAAAGAGAGTGAGATGCCAGCTCCTTTCATTCAGTCAGTAGCTTCAATCATTTCTGGACGTTTTTCAATGGCAAAAATCAATGAATATTGTAAATGCACAAACAGTAATTTCTCCGCATTGCAAGGTGCAATTCTGAAATTTTTTGCTTTTTCCTGCTCCTCTTAGCATGATAAAGAAGATTCAAAGAGAGTGAGATGCCAGCTCCTTTCATTCAGTCAGTAGCTTCAAACATTTCTGGTATATGAATAACATGATGTTTTTCAATGGCAAAAATCAATGAATATTGTAAATGCACAAACAGTAATTTCTCCGCATTGCAAGGTGCAAGTCTGAAATTTTTTGCTTTTTCCTGCTCCTCTTAGCATGATAAAGAAGATTCAAAGAGAGTGAGATGCCAGCTACTTTCATTCAGTCAGTAGCTTCAATCATTTCTGGACGTTTTTCAATGGTAAAAATCAATGAATATTGTAAATGCACAAACAGTAATTTCTCCACATTGCAAGGTGCAATTCTGAAATTTGTTGCTTTTTCCTGCTCCTCTTAGCATGATAAAGAAGATTCAAAGAGAGTGAGATGCCAGCTCCTTTCATTCAGTCAGTAGTTTCAAACATTTCTGGTATATGAATAACATGATGTTTTTCAATGGCAAAAATCAATGAATATTGTAAATGCACAAACAGTAATTTCTCCGCATTGCAAGGTGCAATTCTGAAATTTTTTGCTTTTTCCTGCTCCTCTTAGCATGATAAAGAAGATTCAAAGAGAGTGAGATGCCAGCTCCTTTCATTCAGTCAGTAGCTTCAAACATTTCTGGTATATGAATAACATGAAGTTTTTCAATGGCAAAAATCAATGAATATTGTAAATGCACAAACAGTAATTTCTCCGCATTGCAAGGTGCAATTCTGAAATTTTTTGCTTTTTCCTGCTCCTCTTAGCATGATAAAGAAGATTCAAAGAGAGTGAGATGCCAGCTCCTTTCATTCAGTCAGTAGCTTCAATCATTCCTGGACGTTTTTCAATGGCAAAAATCAATGAATATTGTAAATGCACAAACAGTAATTTCTCCGCATTGCAAGGTGCAATTCTGAAATTTTTTGCTTTTTCCTGCTCCTCTTAGCATGATAAAGAAGATTCAAAGAGAGTGAGATGTCAGCTCCTTTCATTCAGTCAGTAGCTTCAAACATTTCTGGTATATGAATAACATGATGTTTTTCAATGGCAAAAATCAATGAATATTGTAAATGCACAAACAGTAATTTCTCCGCATTGCAAGGTGCAATTCTGAAATTTTTTGCTTTTTCCTGCTCCTCTTAGCATGATAAAGAAGATTCAAAGAGAGAGAGATGCCAGTTCCTTTCATTCAGTCAGTAGCTTCAATCATTTCTGGACGTTTTTCAATGGCAAAAATCAATGAATATTGTAAATGCACAAACAGTAATTTCTCCGCATTGCAAGGTGCAATTCTGAAATTTTTTGCTTTTTCCTGCTCCTCTTAGCATGATAAAGAAGATTCAAAGAGAGTGAGATGCCAGCTCCTTTCGTTCAGTCAGTAGCTTCAATCATTTCTGGACGTTTTTCAATGGCAAAAATCATTGAATATTATAAATGCACAAACAGTAATTTCTCCGCATTGCAAGGTGCAATTCTGAAATTTTTTACTTTTTCCTGCTCCTCTTAGCATGATAAAGAAGATTCAAAGAGAGTGAGATGCCAGCTCCTTTCATTCAGTCAGTGGCTTCAATCATTTCTGGTATATGAATAACATGATGTTTTTCAATGGCAAAAATCAATGAATATTGTAAATGCACAAACAGTAATTTCTCCGCATTGCAAGGTGCAATTCTGAAATTTTTTGCTTTTTCCTGCTCCTCTTAGCATGATAAAGAAGATTCAAAGAGAGTGAGATGCCAGCTCCTTTCATTCAGTCAGTAGCTTCAATCATTTCTGGACGTTTTTCAATGGCAAAAATCAATGAATATTGTAAATGCACAAACAGTAATTTCTCCGCATTGCAAGGTGCAATTCTGAAATTTTTTGCTTTTTCCTGCTCCTCTTAGCATGATAAACAAGATTCAAAGAGAGTGAGATGCCAGCTCCTTTCATTCAGTCAGTAGCTTCAAACATTTCTGGTATATGAATAACATGATGTTTTTCAATGGCAAAAATCAATGAATATTGTAAATGCACAAACAGTAATTTCTCCGCATTGCAAGGTGCAAGTCTGAAATTTTTTGCTTTTTCCTGCTCCTCTTAGCATGATAAAGAAGATTCAAAGAGAGTGAGATGCCAGCTACTTTCATTCAGTCAGTAGCTTCAATCATTTCTGGACGTTTTTCAATGGTAAAAATCAATGAATATTGTAAATGCACAAACAGTAATTTCTCCACATTGCAAGGTGCAATTCTGAAATTTTTTGCTTTTTCCTGCTCCTCTTAGCATGATAAAGAAGATTCAAAGAGAGTGAGATGCCAGCTCCTTTCATTCAGTCAGTAGCTTCAAACATTTCTGGTATATGAATAACATGATGTTTTTCAATGGCAAAAATCAATGAATATTGTAAATGCACAAACAGTAATTTCTCCGCATTGCAAGGTGCAAGTCTGAAATTTTTTGCTTTTTCCTGCTCCTCTTAGCATGATAAAGAAGATTCAAAGAGAGTGAGATGCCAGCTACTTTCATTCAGTCAGTAGCTTCAATCATTTCTGGACGTTTTTCAATGGTAAAAATCAATGAATATTGTAAATGCACAAACAGTAATTTCTCCACATTGCAAGGTGCAATTCTGAAATTTTTTGCTTTTTCCTGCTCCTCTTAGCATGATAAAGAAGATTCAAAGAGAGTGAGATGCCACCTCCTTTCATTCAGTCAGTAGCTTCAAACATTTCTGGTATATGAATAACATGATGTTTTTCATTGGCAAAAATCAATGAATATTGTAAATGCACAAACAGTAATTTCTCCGCATTGCAAGGTGCAATTCTGAAATTTTTTGCTTTTTCCTGCTCCTCTTAGCATGATAAAGAAGATTCAAAGAGAGTGAGATGCCAGCTCCTTTCATTCAGTCAGCAGCTTCAATCATTTCTGGATGTTTTTCAATGGCAAAAATCAATGAATATTGTAAATGCACAAACTGTAATTTCTCCGCATTGCAAGGTGCAATTCTGAAATTTTTTGCTTTTTCCTGCTCCTCTTAGCATGATAAAGAAGATTCAAAGAGAGTGAGATGCCAGCTCCTTTCATTCAGTCAGTAGCTTCAATCATTTCTGGACGTTTTTCAATGGCAAAAATCAATGAATATTGTAAATGCACAAACAGTAATTTCTCCGCATTGCAAGGTGCAATTCTGAAATTTTTTGCTTTTTCCTGCTCCTCTTAGCATGATAAAGAAGATTCAAAGAGAGTGAGATGCCAGCTCCTTTCATTCAGTCAGTACCTTCAATCATTTCTGGACGTTTTTCAATGGCAAAAATCAATGAATATTGTAAATGCACAAACAGTAATTTCTCCGCATTGCAAGGTGCAATTCTGAAATTTTTTGCTTTTTCCCGCTCCTCTTAGCATGATAAAGAAGATTCAAAGAGAGTGAGGTGCCAGCTCCTTTCATTCAGTCAGTAGCTTCAAACATTTCTGGTATATGAATAACATGTTTTTCAATGGCAAAAATCAATGAATATTGTAAATGCACAAACAGTAATTTCTCCGCATTGCAAGGTGCAATTCTGAAATTTTTTGCTTTTTCCTGCTCCTCTTAGCATGATAAAGAAGATTCAAAGAGAGTGAGATGCCAGCTCCTTTCATTCAGTCAGTAGCTTCAATCATTTCTGGACGTTTTTCAATTTCAAAAATCAATGAATATTGTAAATGCACAAACAGTAATTTCTCCGCATTGCAAGGTGCAATTCTGAAATTTTTTGCTTTTTCCTGCTCCTCTTAGCATGATAAAGAATATTCAAAGAGAGTGAGATACCAGCTCCTTTCATTCAGTCAGTAGCTTCAATCATTTCTGGACGTTTTTCAGTGGCAAAAATCAATGAATATTGTAAATGCACAAACAGTAATTTCTCCGCATTGCAAGGTGCAATTCTGAAATTTTTTGCTTTTTCCTGCTCCTCTTAGCATGATAAAGAAGATTCAAAGAGAGTGAGATGCCAGCTCCTTTCATTCAGTCAGTAGCTTCAAACATTTCTGGTATATGAATAACATGATGTTTTTCAATGGCAAAAATCAAAGAATATTGTAAATGCACAAACAGTAATTTCTCCGCATTGCAAGGTGCAAGTCTTAAATTTTTTGCTTTTTCCTGCTCCTCTTAGCATGATAAAGAAGATTCAAAGAGAGTGAGATGCCAGCTACTTTCATTCAGTCAGTAGCTTCAATCATTTCTGGACGTTTTTCAATGGTAAAAATCAATGAATATTGTAAATGCACAAACAGTAATTTCTCCACATTGCAAGGTGCAATTCTGAAATTTTTTGCTTTTTCCTGCTCCTCTTAGCATGATAAAGAAGATTCAAAGAGAGTGAGATGCCAGCTCCTTTCATTCAGTCAGTAGCTTCAAACATTTCTGGTATATGAATAACATGATGTTTTTCAATGGCAAAAATCAATGAATATTGTAAATGCACAAACAGTAATTTCTCCGCATTGCAAGCTGCAATTCTGAAATTTTTTGCTTTTTCCTGCTCCTCTTAGCATGATAAAGAAGATTCAAAGAGAGTGAGATGCCAGCTCCTTTCATTCAGTCAGTAGCTTCAATCATTTCTGGACGTTTTTCAATGGCAAAAATCAATGAATATTGTAAATGCACAAACAGTAATTTCTCCGCATTGCAAGGTGCAATTCTGAAATTTTTTGCTTTTTCCTGCTCCTCTTAGCATGATAAAGAAGATTCAAAGAGAGTGAGATGTCAGCTCCTTTCATTCAGTCAGTAGCTTCAAACATTTCTGGTATATGAATAACATGATGTTTTTCAATGGCAAAAGTCAATGAATATTGTAAATGCACAAACAGTAATTTCTCCGCATTGCAAGGAGCAATTCTGAAATTTTTTGCTTTTTCCTGCTCCTCTTAGCATGATAAAGAAGATTCAAAGAGAGTGAGATGCCAGCTCCTTTCATTCAGTCAGTAGCTTCAATCATTTCTGGACGTTTTTCAATGGCAAAAATCAATGAATATTGTAAATGCACAAACAGTAATTTCTCCGCATTGCAAGGTGCAATTCTGAAATTTTTTGCTTTTTCCTGCTCCTCTTAGCATGATAAAGAAGATTCAAAGAGAGTGAGATGCCAGCTCCTTTCGTTCAGTCAGTAGCTTCAATCATTTCTGGACGTTTTTCAATGGCAAAAATCATTGAATATTATAAATGCACAAACAGTAATTTCTCCGCATTGCAAGGTGCAATTCTGAAATTTTTTACTTTTTCCTGCTCCTCTTAGCATGATAAAGAAGATTCAAAGAGAGTGAGATGCCAGCTCCTTTCATTCAGTCAGTAGCTTCAATCATTTCTGGTATATGAATAACATGATGTTTTTCAATGGCAAAAATCAATGAATATTGTAAATGCACAAACAGTAATTTGTCCGCATTGCAAGGTGCAATTCTGAAATTTTTTGCTTTTTCCTGCTCCTCTTAGCATGATAAAGAAGATTCAAAGAGAGTGAGATGCCAGCTCCTTTCATTCAGTCAGTAGCTTCAATCATTTCTGGACGTTTTTCAATGGCAAAAATCAATGAATATTGCAAATGCACAAACAGTAATTTCTCCGCATTGCAAGGTGCAATTCTGAAATTTTTTGCTTTTTCCTGCTCCTCTTAGCATGATAAACAAGGCTCAAAGAGAGTGAGATGCCAGCTCCTTTCTATCAGTCAGTAGCTTCAATCATTTCTGGACGTTTTTCAATGGCAAAAATCAATGAATATTGTAAATGCACAAACAGTAATTTCTCCGCATTGCAAGGTGCAATTCTGAAATTTTTTGCTTTTACCTGCTCCTCTTAGCATGATAAAGAAGATTCAAAGAGAGTGAGATGCCAGCTCCTTTCATTCAGTCAGTAGCTTCAATCATTTCTGGACGTTTTTCAATGGCAAAAATCAATGAATATTGTAAATGCACAAACAGTAATTTCTCCGCATTGCAAGGTGCAATTCTGAAATTTTTTGCTTTTTCCTGCTCCTCTTAGCATGATAAAGAAGATTCAAAGAGAGTGAGATGCCAGCTCCTTTCATTCAGTCAGTAGCTTCAAACATTTCTGGTATATGAATAACATGATGTTTTTCAATGGCAAAAATCAATGAATATTGTAAATGCACAAACAGTAATTTCTCCGCATTGCAAGGTGCAATTCTGAAATTTTTTGCTTTTTCCTGCTCCTCTTAGCATGATAAAGAAGATTCAAAGAGAGTGAGATGCCAGCTCCTTTCGTTCAGTCAGTAGCTTCAATCATTTCTGGACGTTTTTCAATGGCAAAAATCATTGAATATTATAAATGCACAAACAGTAATTTCTCCGCATTGCAAGGTGCAATTCTGAAATTTTTTGCTTTTTCCTGCTCCTCTTAGCATGATAAAGAAGATTCAAAGAGAGTGAGATGCCAGCTCCTTTCATTCAGTCAGTAGCTTCAAACATTTCTGGTATATGAATAACATGATGTTTTTCAATGGCAAAAATCAATGAATATTGTAAATGCACAAACAGTAATTTCTCCGCATTGCAAGGTGCAAGTCTGAAATTTTTTGCTTTTTCCTGCTCCTCTTAGCATGATAAAGAAGATTCAAAGAGAGTGAGATGCCAGCTACTTTCATTCAGTCAGTAGCTTCAATCATTTCTGGACGTTTTTCAATGGTAAAAATCAATGAATATTGTAAATGCACAAACAGTAATTTCTCCACATTGCAAGGTGCAATTCTGAAATTTTTTGCTTTTTCCTGCTCCTCTTAGCATGATAAAGAAGATTCAAAGAGAGTGAGATGCCAGCTCCTTTCATTCAGTCAGTAGCTTCAATCATTTCTGGACGTTTTTCAATGGCAAAAATCAATGAATATTGCAAATGCACAAACAGTAATTTCTCCGCATTGCAAGGTGCAATTCTGAAATTTTTTGCTTTTTCCTGCTCCTCTTAGCATGATAAACAAGGCTCAAAGAGAGTGAGATGCCAGCTCCTTTCTATCAGTCAGTAGCTTCAATCATTTCTGGACGTTTTTCAATGGCAAAAATCAATGAATATTGTAAATGCACAAACAGTAATTTCTCCGCATTGCAAGGTGCAATTCTGAAATTTTTTGCTTTTACCTGCTCCTCTTAGCATGATAAAGAAGATTCAAAGAGAGTGAGATGCCAGCTCCTTTCATTCAGTCAGTAGCTTCAATCATTTCTGGATGTTTTTCAATGGCAAAAATCAATGAATATTGTAAATGCACAAACAGTAATTTCTCCGCATTGCAAGGTGCAATTCTGAAATTTTTTGCTTTTTCCTGCTCCTCTTAGCATGATAAAGAAGATTCAAAGAGAGTGAGATGCCAGCTCCTTTCATTCAGTCAGTAGATTCAAACATTTCTGGTATATGAATAACATGATGTTTTTCAATGGCAAAAATCAATGAATATTGTAAATGCACAAACAGTAATTTCTCCGCATTGCAAGGTGCAATTCTGAAATTTTTTGCTTTTTCCTGCTCCTCTTAGCATGATAAAGAAGATTCAAAGAGAGTGAGATGCCAGCTCCTTTCGTTCAGTCAGTAGCTTCAATCATTTCTGGACGTTTTTCAATGGCAAAAATCATTGAATATTATAAATGCACAAACAGTAATTTCTCCGCATTGCAAGGTGCAATTCTGAAATTTTTTACTTTTTCCTGCTCCTCTTAGCATGATAAAGAAGATTCAAAGAGAGTGAGATGCCAGCTCCTTTCATTCAGTCAGTAGCTTCAATCATTTCTGGTATATGAATAACATGATGTTTTTCAATGGCAAAAATCAATGAATATTGTAAATGCACAAACAGTAATTTCTCCGCATTGCAAGGTGCAATTCTGAAATTTTTTGCTTTTTCCTGCTCCTCTTAGCATGATAAAGAAGATTCAAAGAGAGTGAGATGCCAGCTCCTTTCATTCAGTCAGTAGCTTCAATCATTTCTGGACGTTTTTCAATGGCAAAAATCAATGAATATTGTAAATGCACAAACAGTAATTTCTCCGCATTGCAAGGTGCAATTCTGAAATTTTTTGCTTTTTCCTGCTCCTCTTAGCATGATAAACATGATTCAAAGAGAGTGAGATGCCAGCTCCTTTCATTCAGTCAGTAGCTTCAAACATTTCTGGTATATGAATAACATGATGTTTTTCAATGGCAAAAATCAATGAATATTGTAAATGCACAAACAGTAATTTCTCCGCATTGCAAGGTGCAATTCTGAAATTTTTTGCTTTTTCCTGCTCCTCTTAGCATGATAAAGAAGATTCAAAGAGAGTGAGATGCCAGCTCCTTTCATTCAGTCAGTAGCTTCAAACATTTCTGGTATATGAATAACATGATGTTTTTCAATGGCAAAAATCAATGAATATTGTAAATGCACAAACAGTAATTTCTCCGCAATTGCAAGGTGCAAGTCTGAAATTTTTTGCTTTTTCCTGCTCCTCTTAGCATGATAAAGAAGATTCAAAGAGAGTGAGATGCCAGCTACTTTCATTCAGTCAGTAGCTTCAATCATTTCTGGACGTTTTTCAATGGTAAAAATCAATGAATATTGTAAATGCACAAACAGTAATTTCTCCACATTGCAAGGTGCAATTCTGAAATTTTTTGCTTTTTCCTGCTCCTCTTAGCATGATAAAGAAGATTCAAAGAGAGTGAGATGCCAGCTCCTTTCATTCAGTCAGTAGCTTCAAACATTTCTGGTATATGAATAACATGATGTTTTTCAATGGCAAAAATCAATGAATATTGTAAATGCACAAACAGTAATTTCTCCGCATTGCAAGGTGCAATTCTGAAATTTTTTGCTTTTTCCTGCTCCTCTTAGCATGATAAAGAAGATTCAAAGAGAGTGAGATGCCAGCTCCTTTCGTTCAGTCAGTAGCTTCAAACATTTCTGGTATATGAATAACATGATGTTTTTCAATGGCAAAAATCAATGAATATTGTAAATGCACAAACAGTAATTTCTCCGCATTGCAAGGTGCAAGTCTGAAATGTTTTGCTTTTTCCTGCTCCTCTTAGCATGATAAAGAAGATTCAAAGAGAGTGAGATGCCAGCTACTTTCATTCAGTCAGTAGCTTCAATCATTTCTGGACGTTTTTCAATGGTAAAAATCAATGAATATTGTAAATGCACAAACAGTAATTTCTCCACATTGCAAGGTGCAATTCTGAAATTTTTTGCTTTTTCCTGCTCCTCTTAGCATGATAAAGAAGATTCAAAGAGAGTGAGATGCCAGCTCCTTTCATTCAGTCAGTAGCTTCAAACATTTCTGGTATATGAATAACATGATGTTTTTCAATGGCAAAAATCAATGAATATTGTAAATGCACAAACAGTAATTTCTCCGCATTGCAAGGTGCAATTCTGAAATTTTTTGCTTTTTCCTGCTCCTCTTAGCATGATAAAGAAGATTCAAAGAGAGTGAGATGCCAGCTCCTTTCATTCAGTCAGTAGCTTCAATCATTTCTGGATGTTTTTCAATGGCAAAAATCAATGAATATTGTAAATGCACAAACAGTAATTTCTCCGCATTGCAAGGTGCAATTCTGAAATTTTTTGCTTTTTCCTGCTCCTCTTAGCATGATAAACAAGGCTCAAAGAGAGTGAGATGCCAGCTCCTTTCTATCAGTCAGTAGCTTCAATCATTTCTGGACGTTTTTCAATGGCAAAAATCAATGAATATTGTAAATGCACAAACAGTAATTTCTCCGCATTGCAAGGTGCAATTCTGAAATTTTTTGCTTTTACCTGCTCCTCTTAGCATGATAAAGAAGATTCAAAGAGAGTGAGATGCCAGCTCCTTTCATTCAGTCAGTAGCTTCAATCATTTCTGGATGTTTTTCAATGGCAAAAATCAATGAATATTGTAAATGCACAAACAGTAATTTCTCCGCATTGCAAGGTGCAATTCTGAAATTTTTTGCTTTTTCCTGCTCCTCTTAGCATGATAAAGAAGATTCAAAGAGAGTGAGATGCCAGCTCCTTTCATTCAGTCAGTAGATTCAAACATTTCTGGTATATGAATAACATGATGTTTTTCAATGGCAAAAATCAATGAATATTGTAAATGCACAAACAGTAATTTCTCCGCATTGCAAGGTGCAATTCTGAAATTTTTTGCTTTTTCCTGCTCCTCTTAGCATGATAAAGAAGATTCAAAGAGAGTGAGATGCCAGCTCCTTTCGTTCAGTCAGTAGCTTCAATCATTTCTGGACGTTTTTCAATGGCAAAAATCATTGAATATTATAAATGCACAAACAGTAATTTCTCCGCATTGCAAGGTGCAATTCTGAAATTTTTTACTTTTTCCTGCTCCTCTTAGCATGATAAAGAAGATTCAAAGAGAGTGAGATGCCAGCTCCTTTCATTCAGTCAGTAGCTTCAATCATTTCTGGTATATGAATAACATGATGTTTTTCAATGGCAAAAATCAATGAATATTGTAAATGCACAAACAGTAATTTCTCCGCATTGCAAGGTGCAATTCTGAAATTTTTTGCTTTTTCCTGCTCCTCTTAGCATGATAAAGAAGATTCAAAGAGAGTGAGATGCCAGCTCCTTTCATTCAGTCAGTAGCTTCAATCATTTCTGGACGTTTTTCAATGGCAAAAATCAATGAATATTGTAAATGCACAAACAGTAATTTCTCCGCATTGCAAGGTGCAATTCTGAAATTTTTTGCTTTTTCCTGCTCCTCTTAGCATGATAAACATGATTCAAAGAGAGTGAGATGCCAGCTCCTTTCATTCAGTCAGTAGCTTCAAACATTTCTGGTATATGAATAACATGATGTTTTTCAATGGCAAAAATCAATGAATATTGTAAATGCACAAACAGTAATTTCTCCGCATTGCAAGGTGCAATTCTGAAATTTTTTGCTTTTTCCTGCTCCTCTTAGCATGATAAAGAAGATTCAAAGAGAGTGAGATGCCAGCTCCTTTCATTCAGTCAGTAGCTTCAAACATTTCTGGTATATGAATAACATGATGTTTTTCAATGGCAAAAATCAATGAATATTGTAAATGCACAAACAGTAATTTCTCCGCAATTGCAAGGTGCAAGTCTGAAATTTTTTGCTTTTTCCTGCTCCTCTTAGCATGATAAAGAAGATTCAAAGAGAGTGAGATGCCAGCTACTTTCATTCAGTCAGTAGCTTCAATCATTTCTGGACGTTTTTCAATGGTAAAAATCAATGAATATTGTAAATGCACAAACAGTAATTTCTCCACATTGCAAGGTGCAATTCTGAAATTTTTTGCTTTTTCCTGCTCCTCTTAGCATGATAAAGAAGATTCAAAGAGAGTGAGATGCCAGCTCCTTTCATTCAGTCAGTAGCTTCAAACATTTCTGGTATATGAATAACATGATGTTTTTCAATGGCAAAAATCAATGAATATTGTAAATGCACAAACAGTAATTTCTCCGCATTGCAAGGTGCAATTCTGAAATTTTTTGCTTTTTCCTGCTCCTCTTAGCATGATAAAGAAGATTCAAAGAGAGTGAGATGCCAGCTCCTTTCGTTCAGTCAGTAGCTTCAAACATTTCTGGGATATGAATAACATGATGTTTTTCAATGGCAAAAATCAATGAATATTGTAAATGCACAAACAGTAATTTCTCCGCATTGCAAGGTGCAAGTCTGAAATGTTTTGCTTTTTCCTGCTCCTCTTAGCATGATAAAGAAGATTCAAAGAGAGTGAGATGCCAGCTACTTTCATTCAGTCAGTAGCTTCAATCATTTCTGGACGTTTTTCAATGGTAAAAATCAATGAATATTGTAAATGCACAAACAGTAATTTCTCCACATTGCAAGGTGCAATTCTGAAATTTTTTGCTTTTTCCTGCTCCTCTTAGCATGATAAAGAAGATTCAAAGAGAGTGAGATGCCAGCTCCTTTCATTCAGTCAGTAGCTTCAAACATTTCTGGTATATGAATAACATGATGTTTTTCAATGGCAAAAATCAATGAATATTGTAAATGCACAAACAGTAATTTCTCCGCATTGCAAGGTGCAATTCTGAAATTTTTTGCTTTTTCCTGCTCCTCTTAGCATGATAAAGAAGATTCAAAGAGAGTGAGATGCCAGCTCCTTTCATTCAGTCAGTAGCTTCAATCATTTCTGGATGTTTTTCAATGGCAAAAATCAATGAATATTGTAAATGCACAAACAGTAATTTCTCCGCATTGCAAGGTGCAATTCTGAAATTTTTTGCTTTTTCCTGCTCCTCTTAGCATGATAAAGAAGATTCAAAGAGAGTGAGATGCCAGCTCCTTTCATTCAGTCAGTACCTTCAATCATTTCTGGACGTTTTTCAATGGCAAAAATCAATGAATATTGTAAATGCACAAACAGTAATTTCTCCGCATTGCAAGGTGCAATTCTGAAATTTTTTGCTTTTTCCCGCTCCTCTTAGCATGATAAAGAAGATTCAAAGAGAGTGAGGTGCCAGCTCCTTTCATTCAGTCAGTAGCTTCAAACATTTCTGGTATATGAATAACATGTTTTTCAATGGCAAAAATCAATGAATATTGTAAATGCACAAACAGTAATTTCTCCGCATTGCAAGGTGCAATTCTGAAATTTTTTGCTTTTTCCTGCTCCTCTTAGCATGATAAAGAAGATTCAAAGAGAGTGAGATGCCAGCTCCTTTCATTCAGTCAGTAGCTTCAATCATTTCTGGACGTTTTTCAATGGCAAAAATCAATGAATATTGTAAATGCACAAACAGTAATTTCTCCGCATTGCAAGGTGCAATTCTGAAATTTTTTGCTTTTTCCTGCTCCTCTTAGCATGATAAAGAAGATTCAAAGAGAGTGAGATGCCAGCTCCTTTCATTCAGTCAGTAGCTTCAAACATTTCTGGTATATGAATAACATGATGTTTTTCAATGGCAAAAATCAATGAATATTGTAAATGCACAAACAGTAATTTCTCCGCATTGCAAGGTGCAAGTCTGAAATTTTTTGCTTTTTCCTGCTCCTCTTAGCATGATAAAGAAGATTCAAAGAGAGTGAGATGCCAGCTACTTTCATTCAGTCAGTAGCTTCAATCATTTCTGGACGTTTTTCAATGGTAAAAATCAATGAATATTGTAAATGCACAAACAGTAATTTCTCCACATTGCAAGGTGCAATTCTGAAATTTTTTGCTTTTTCCTGCTCCTCTTAGCATGATAAAGAAGATTCAAAGAGAGTGAGATGCCAGCTCCTTTCATTCAGTCAGTAGTTTCAAACATTTCTGGTATATGAATAACATGATGTTTTTCAATGGCAAAAATCAATGAATATTGTAAATGCACAAACAGTAATTTCTCCGCATTGCAAGGTGCAATTCTGAAATTTTTTGCTTTTTCCTGCTCCTCTTAGCATGATAAAGAAGATTCAAAGAGAGTGAGATGCCAGCTCCTTTCATTCAGTCAGTAGCTTCAAACATTTCTGGTATATGAATAACATGAAGTTTTTCAATGGCAAAAATCAATGAATATTGTAAATGCACAAACAGTAATTTCTCCGCATTGCAAGGTGCAATTCTGAAATTTTTTGCTTTTTCCTGCTCCTCTTAGCATGATAAAGAAGATTCAAAGAGAGTGAGATGCCAGCTCCTTTCATTCAGTCAGTAGCTTCAATCATTTCTGGACGTTTTTCAATGGCAAAAATCAATGAATATTGTAAATGCACAAACAGTAATTTCTCCGCATTGCAAGGTGCAATTCTGAAATTTTTTGCTTTTTCCTGCTCCTCTTAGCATGATAAAGAAGATTCAAAGAGAGTGAGATGTCAGCTCCTTTCATTCAGTCAGTAGCTTCAAACATTTCTGGTATATGAATAACATGATGTTTTTCAATGGCAAAAATCAATGAATATTGTAAATGCACAAACAGTAATTTCTCCGCATTGCAAGGTGCAATTCTGAAATTTTTTGCTTTTTCCTGCTCCTCTTAGCATGATAAAGAAGATTCAAAGAGAGTGAGATGCCAGTTCCTTCCATTCAGTCAGTAGCTTCAATCATTTCTGGACATTTTTCAATGGCAAAAATCAATGAATATTGTAAATGCACAAACAGTAATTTCTCCGCATTGCAAGGTGCAATTCTGAAATTTTTTGCTTTTTCCTGCTCCTCTTAGCATGATAAAGAAGATTCAAAGAGAGTGAGATGCCAGCTCCTTTCGTTCAGTCAGTAGCTTCAATCATTTCTGGACGTTTTTCAATGGCAAAAATCATTGAATATTATAAATGCACAAACAGTAATTTCTCCGCATTGCAAGGTGCAATTCTGAAATTTTTTACTTTTTCCTGCTCCTCTTAGCATGATAAAGAAGATTCAAAGAGAGTGAGATGCCAGCTCCTTTCATTCAGTCAGTAGCTTCAATCATTTCTGGTATATGAATAACATGATGTTTTTCAATGGCAAAAATCAATGAATATTGTAAATGCACAAACAGTAATTTCTCCGCATTGCAAGGTGCAATTCTGAAATTTTTTGCTTTTTCCTGCTCCTCTTAGCATGATAAACAAGATTCAAAGAGAGTGAGATGCCAGCTCCTTTCATTCAGTCAGTACCTTCAATCATTTCTGGACGTTTTTCAATGGCAAAAATCAATGAATATTGTAAATGCACAAACAGTAATTTCTCCGCATTGCAAGGTGCAATTCTGAAATTTTTTGCTTTTTCCTGCTCCTCTTAGCATGATAAAGAAGATTCAAAGAGAGTGAGATGCCAGCTCCTTTCATTCAGTCAGTAGCTTCAAACATTTCTGGTATATGAATAACATGATGTTTTTCAATGGCAAAAATCAATGAATATTGTAAATGCACAAACAGTAATTTCTCCGCATTGCAAGGTGCAAGTCTGAAATTTTTTGCTTTTTCCTGCTCCTCTTAGCATGATAAAGAAGATTCAAAGAGAGTGAGATGCCAGCTACTTTCATTCAGTCAGTAGCTTCAATCATTTCTGGACGTTTTTCAATGGTAAAAATCAATGAATATTGTAAATGCACAAACAGTAATTTCTCCACATTGCAAGGTGCAATTCTGAAATTTTTTGCTTTTTCCTGCTCCTCTTAGCATGATAAAGAAGATTCAAAGAGAGTGAGATGCCAGCTCCTTTCATTCAGTCAGTAGCTTCAAACATTTCTGGTATATGAATAACATGATGTTTTTCAATGGCAAAAATCAATGAATATTGTAAATGCACAAACAGTAATTTCTCCGCATTGCAAGGTGCAATTCTGAAATTTTTTGCTTTTTCCTGCTCCTCTTAGCATGATAAAGAAGATTCAAAGAGAGTGAGATGCCAGCTCCTTTCATTCAGTCAGTAGCTTCAATCATTTCTGGATGTTTTTCAATGGCAAAAATCAATGAATATTGTAAATGCACAAACAGTAACTTCTCCGCATTGCAAGGTGCAAGTCTGAAATTTTTTGCTTTTTCCTGCTCCTCTTAGCATGATAAAGAAGATTCAAAGATTGTGAGATGCCAGCTACTTTCATTCAGTCAGTAGCTTCAATCATTTCTGGACGTTTTTCAATGGTAAAAATCAATGAATATTGTAAATGCACAAACAGTAATTTCTCCACATTGCAAGGTGCAATTCTGAAATTTTTTTCTTTTTCCTGCTCCTCTTAGCATGATAAAGAAGATTCAAAGAGAGTGAGATGCCAGCTCCTTTCATTCAGTCAGTAGCTTCAAACATTTCTGGTATATGAATAACATGATGTTTTTCAATGGCAAAAATCAATGAATATTGTAAATGCACAAACAGTAATTTCTCCGCATTGCAAGGTGCAATTCTGAAATTTTTTGCTTTTTCCTGCTCCTCTTAGCATGATAAAGAAGATTCAAAGAGAGTGAGATGCCAGCTCCTTTCATTCAGTCAGTAGCTTCAAACATTTCTGGTATATGAATAACATGATGTTTTTCAATGGCAAAAATCAATGAATATTGTAAATGCACAAACAGTAATTTCTCCGCATTGCAAGGTGCAATTCTGAAATTTTTTGCTTTTTCCTGCTCCTCTTAGCATGATAAAGAAGATTCAAAGAGAGTGAGATGCCAGCTCCTTTCATTCAGTCAGTAGCTTCAATCATTTCTGGACGTTTTCCAATGGCAAAAATCAATGAATATTGTAAATGCACAAACAGTAATTTCTCCGCATTGCAAGGTGCAATTCTGAAATTTTTTGCTTTTTCCTGCTCCTCTTAGCATGATAAAGAAGATTCAAAGAGAGTGAGATGTCAGCTCCTTTCATTCAGTCAGTAGCTTCAAACATTTCTGGTATATGAATAACATGATGTTTTTCAATGGCAAAAATCAATGAATATTGTAAATGCACAAACAGTAATTTATCCGCATTGCAAGGTGCAATTCTGAAATTTTTTGCTTTTTCCTGCTCCTCTTAGCATGATAAAGAAGATTCAAAGAGAGTGAGATGCCAGCTCCTTTCATTCAGTCAGTAGCTTCAATCATTTCTGGACGTTTTTCAATGGCAAAAATCAATGAATATTGTAAATGCACAAACAGTAATTTCTCCGCATTGCAAGGTGCAATTCTGAAATTTTTTGCTTTTTCCTGCTCCTCTTAGCATGATAAAGAAGATTCAAAGAGAGTGAGATGCCAGCTCCTTTCATTCAGTCAGTAGCTTCAATCATTTCTGGTATATGAATAACATGATGTTTTTCAATGGCAAAAATCAATGAATATTGTAAATGCACAAACAGTAATTTCTCCGCATTGCAAGTTGCAAGTCTGAAATTTTTTGCTTTTTCCTGCTCCTCTTAGCATGATAAAGAAGATTCAAGGAGAGTGAGATGCCAGCTACTTTCATTCAGTCAGTAGCTTCAATCATTTCTGGACGTTTTTCAATGGTAAAAATCAATGAATATTGTAAATGCACAAACAGTAATTTCTCCACATTGCAAGGTGCAATTCTGAAATTTTTTGCTTTTTCCTGCTCCTCTTAGCATGATAAAGAAGATTCAAAGAGAGTGAGATGCCAGCTCCTTTCATTCAGTCAGTAGCTTCAAACATTTCTGGTATATGAATAACATGATGTTTTTCAATGGCAAAAATCAATGAATATTGTAAATGCACAAACAGTAATTTCTCCGCATTGCAAGGTGCAATTCTGAAATTTTTTGCTTTTTCCTGCTCCTCTTAGCATGATAAAGAAGATTCAAAGAGAGTGAGATGCCAGCTCCTTTCATTCAGTCAGTAGCTTCAAACATTTCTGGTATATGAATAACATGATATTTTTCAATGGCAAAAATCAATGAATATTGTAAATGCACAAACAGTAATTTCTCCGCATTGCAAGGTGCAAGTCTGAAATTTTTTGCTTTTTCCTGCTCCTCTTAGCATGATAAAGAAGATTCAAAGAGAGTGAGATGCCAGCTACTTTCATTCAGTCAGTAGCTTCAATCATTTCTGGACGTTTTTCAATGGTAAAAATCAATGAATATTGTAAATGCACAAACAGTAATTTCTCCACATTGCAAGGTGCAATTCTGAAATTTTTTGCTTTTTCCTGCTCCTCTTAGCATGATAAAGAAGATTCAAAGAGAGTGAGATGCCAGCTCCTTTCATTCAGTCAGTAGCTTCAAACATTTCTGGTATATGAATAACATGATGTTTTTCAATGGCAAAAATCAATGAATATTGTAAATGCACAAACAGTAATTTCTCCGCATTGCAAGGTGCAATTCTGAAATTTTTTGCTTTTTCCTGCTCCTCTTAGCATGATAAAGAAGATTCAAAGAGAGTGAGATGCCAGCTCCTTTCATTCAGTCAGTAGCTTCAAACATTTCTGGTATATGAATAACATGATGTTTTTCAATGGCAAAAATCAATGAATATTGTAAATGCACAAACAGTAATTTCTCCGCATTGCAAGGTGCAATTCTGAAATTTTTTGCTTTTTCCTGCTCCTCTTAGCATGATAAAGAAGATTCAAAGAGAGTGAGATGCCAGCTCCTTTCATTCAGTCAGTAGCTTCAATCATTTCTGGACGTTTTTCAATGGCAAAAATCAATGAATATTGTAAATGCACAAACAGTAATTTCTCCGCATTGCAAGGTGCAATTCTGAAATTTTTTGCTTTTTCCTGCTCCTCTTAGCATGATAAAGAAGATTCAAAGAGAGTGAGATGCCAGCTCCTTTCATTCAGTCAGTAGCTTCAATCATTTCTGGACGTTTTTCAATGGCAAAAATCAATGAATATTGTAAATGCACAAACAGTAATTTCTCCGCATTGCAAGGTGCAATTCTGAAATTTTTTGCTTTTTCCTGCTCCTCTTAGCATGATAAAGAAGATTCAAAGAGAGTGAGATGCCAGCTCCTTTCATTCAGTCAGTAGCTTCAAACATTTCTGGTATATGAATAACATGATGTTTTTTAATGGCAAAAATCAATGAATATTGTAAATGCACAAACAGTAATTTCTCCGCATTGCAAGGTGCAAGTCTGAAATTTTTTGCTTTTTCCTGCTCCTCTTAGCATGATAAAGAAGATTCAAAGAGAGTGAGATGCCAGCTACTTTCATTCAGTCAGTAGCTTCAATCATTTCTGGACGTTTTTCAATGGTAAAAATCAATGAATATTGTAAATGCACAAACAGTAATTTCTCCACATTGCAAGGTGCAATTCTGAAATTTTTTGCTTTTTCCTGCTACTCTTAGCATGATAAAGAAGATTCAAAGAGAGTGAGATGCCAGCTCCTTTCATTCAGTCAGTAGCTTCAAACATTTCTGGTATATGAATAACATGATGTTTTTCAATGGCAAAAATCAATGAATATTGTAAATGCACAAACAGTAATTTCTCCGCATTGCAAGGTGCAATTCTGAAATTTTTTGCTTTTTCCTGCTCCTCTTAGCATGATAAAGAAGACTCAAAGAGAGTGAGATGCCAGCTCCTTTAATTCAGTCAGTAGCTTAAAACATTTCTGGTATATGAATAACATGATGTTTTTCAATGGCAAAAATCAATGAATATTGTAAATGCACAAACAGTAATTTCTCCGCATTGCAAGGTGCAATTCTGAAATTTTTTGCTTTTTCCTGCTCCTCTTAGCATGATAAAGAATATTCAAAGAGAGTGAGATGCCAGCTCCTTTCATTCAGTCAGTAGCTTCAATCATTTCTGGATGTTTTTCAATGGCAAAAATCAATGAATATTGTAAATGCACAAACAGTAACTTCTCCGCATTGCAAGGTGCAAGTCTGAAATTTTTTGCTTTTTCCTGCTCCTCTTAGCATGATAAAGAAGATTCAAAGAGAGTGAGATGCCAGCTACTTTCATTCAGTCAGTAGCTTCAATCATTTCTGGACGCTTTTCAATGGTAAAAATCAATGAATATTGTAAATGCACAAACAGTAATTTCTCCACATTGCAAGGTGCAATTCTGAAATTTTTTGCTTTTTCCTGCTCCTCTTAGCATGATAAAGAAGATTCAAAGAGAGTGAGATGCCAGCTCCTTTCATTCAGTCAGTAGCTTCAAACATTTCTGGTATATGAATAACATGATGTTTTTCAATGGCAAAAATCAATGAATATTGTAAATGCACAAACAGTAATTTCTCCGCATTGCAAGGTGCAATTCTGAAATTTTTGGCTTTTTCCTGCTCCTCTTAGCATGATAAAGAAGATTCAAAGAGAGTGAGATGCCAGCTCCTTTCATTCAGTCAGTAGCTTCAAACATTTCTGGTATATGAATAACATGATGTTTTTCAATGGCAAAAATCAATGAATATTGTAAATGCACAAACAGTAATTTCTCCGCATTGCAAGGTGCAATTCTGAAATTTTTTGCTTTTTCCTGCTCCTCTTAGCATGATAAAGAAGATTCAAAGAGAGTGAGATGCCAGCTCCTTTCATTCAGTCAGTAGCTTCAATCATTTCTCGACGTTTTTCAATGGCAAAAATCAATGAATATTGTAAATGCACAAACAGTAATTTCTCCGCATTGCAAGGTGCAATTCTGAAATTTTTTGCTTTTTCCTGCTCCTCTTAGCATGATAAAGAAGATTCAAAGAGAGTGAGATGTCAGCTCCTTTCATTCAGTCAGTAGCTTCAAACATTTCTGGTATATGAATAACATGATGTTTTTCAATGGCAAAAATCAATGAATATTGTAAATGCACAAACAGTAATTTCTCCGCATTGCAAGGTGCAATTCTGAAATTTTTTGCTTTTTCCTGCTCCTCTTAGCATGATAAAGAAGATTCAAAGAGAGTGAGATGCCAGCTCCTTTCATTCAGTCAGTAGCTTCAATCATTTCTGGACGTTTTTCAATGGCAAAAATCAATGAATATTGTAAATGCACAAACAGTAATTTCTCCGCATTGCAAGGTGCAATTCTGAAATTTTTTGCGTTTTCCTGCTCCTCTTAGCATGATAAAGAAGATTCAAAGAGAGTGAGATGCCAGCTCCTTTCATTCAGTCAGTAGCTTCAATCATTTCTGGTATATGAATAACATGATGTTTTTCAATGGCAAAAATCAATGAATATTGTAAATGCACAAACAGTAATTTCTCCGCATTGCAAGGTGCAATTCTGAAATTTTTTGCTTTTTCCTGCTCCTCTTAGCATGATAAACAAGATTCAAAGAGAGTGAGATGCCAGCTCCTTTCATTCAGTCAGTAGCTTCAATCATTTCTGGACGTTTTTCAATGGCAAAAATCAATGAATATTGTAAATGCACAAACAGTAATTTCTCCGCATTGCAAGGTGCAATTCTGAAATTTTTTGCTTTTTCCTGCTCCTCTTAGCATGATAAACAAGATTCAAAGAGAGTGAGATGCCAGCTCCTTTCATTCAGTCAGTAGCTTCAATCATTTCTGGACGTTTTTCAATGGCAAAAATCAATGAATATTGTAAATGCACAAACAGTAATTTCTCCGCATTGCAAGGTGCAATTCTGAAATTTTTTGCTTTTTCCTGCTCCTCTTAGCATGATAAAGAAGATTCAAAGAGAGTGAGATGCCAGCTCCTTTCATTCAGTCAGTAGCTTCAAACATTTCTGGTATATGAATAACATGATGTTTTTCAATGGCAAAAATCAATGAATATTGTAAATGCACAAACAGTAATTTCTCCGCATTGCAAGGTGCAAGTCTGAAATTTTTTGCTTTTTCCTGCTCCTCTTAGCATGATAAAGAAGATTCAAGGAGAGTGAGATGCCAGCTACTTTCATTCAGTCAGTAGCTTCAATCATTTCTGGACGTTTTTCAATGGTAAAAATCAATGAATATTGTAAATGCACAAACAGTAATTTCTCCACATTGCAAGGTGCAATTCTGAAATTTTTTGCTTTTTCCTGCTCCTCTTAGCATGATAAAGAAGATTCAAAGAGAGTGAGATGCCAGCTCCTTTCATTCAGTCAGTAGCTTCAAACATTTCTGGTATATGAATAACATGATGTTTTTCAATGGCAAAAATCAATGAATATTGTAAATGCACAAACAGTAATTTCTCCGCATTGCAAGGTGCAATTCTGAAATTTTTTGCTTTTTCCTGCTCCTCTTAGCATGATAAAGAAGATTCAAAGAGAGTGAGATGCCAGCTCCTTTCATTCAGTCAGTAGCTTCAAACATTTCTGGTATATGAATAACATGATATTTTTCAATGGCAAAAATCAATGAATATTGTAAATGCACAAACAGTAATTTCTCTGCATTGCAAGGTGCAAGTCTGAAATTTTTTGCTTTTTCCTGCTCCTCTTAGCATGATAAAGAAGATTCAAAGAGAGTGAGATGCCAGCTCCTTTCATTCAGTCAGTAGCTTCAATCATTTCTGGACGTTTTTCAATGGCAAAAATCAATGAATATTGTAAATGCACAAACAGTAATTTCTCCGCATTGCAAGGTGCAATTCTGAAATTTTTTGCTTTTCCTGCTCCTCTTAGCATGATAAAGAAGATTCAAAGAGAGTGAGATGTCAGCTCCTTTCATTGAGTCAGTAGCTTCAAACATTTCTGGTATATGAATAACATGATGTTTTTCAATGGCAAAAATCAATGAATATTGTAAATGCACAAACAGTAATTTATCCGCATTGCAAGGTACAATTCTGAAATTTTTTGCTTTTTCCTGCTCCTCTTAGCATGATAAAGAAGATTCAAAGAGAGTGAGATGCCAGCTCCTTTCATTCAGTCAGTAGCTTCAATCATTTCTGGACGTTTTTCAATGGCAAAAATCAATGAATATTGTAAATGCACAAACAGTAATTTCTCCGCATTGCAAGGTGCAATTCTGAAATTTTTTGCTTTTTCCTGCTCCTCTTAGCATGATAAAGAAGATTCAAAGAGAGGGAGATGCCAGCTCCTTTCGTTCAGTCAGTAGCTTCAATCATTTCTGGACGTTTTTCAATGGCAAAAATCATTGAATATTATAAATGCACAAACAGTAATTTCTCCGCATTGCAAGGTGCAATTCTGAAATTTTTTACTTTTTCCTGCTCCTCTTAGCATGATAAAGAAGATTCAAAGAGAGTGAGATGCCAGCTCCATTCATTCAGTCAGTAGCTTCAATCATTTCTGGTATATGAATAACATGATGTTTTTCAATGGCAAAAATCAATGAATATTGTAAATGCACAAACAGTAATTTCTCCGCATTGCAAGGTGCAATTCTGAAATTTTTTGCTTTTTCCTGCTCCTCTTAGCATGATAAAGAAGATTCAAAGAGAGTGAGATGCCAGCTTCTTTCATTCAGTCAGTAGCTTCAATCATTTCTGGACGTTTTTCAATGGCAAAAATCAATGAATATTGTAAATGCACAAACAGTAATTTCTCCGCATTGCAAGGTGCAATTCTGAAATTTTTTGCTTTTTCCTGCTCCTCTTAGCATGATAAACAAGATTCAAAGAGAGTGAGATGCCAGCTCCTTTCATTCAGTCAGTAGCTTCAATCATTTCTGGACGTTTTTCAATGGCAAAAATCAATGAATATTGTAAATGCACAAACAGTAATTTCTCCGCATTGCAAGGTGCAATTCTGAAATTTTTTGCTTTTTCCTGCTCCTCTTAGCATGATAAAGAAGATTCAAAGAGAGTGAGATGCCAGCTCCTTTCATTCAGTCAGTAGCTTCAAACATTTCTGGTATATGAATAACATGATGTTTTTCAATGGCAAAAATCAATGAATATTGTAAATGCACAAACAGTAATTTCTCCGCATTGCAAGGTGCAAGTCTGAAATTTTTTGCTTTTTCCTGCTCCTCTTAGCATGATAAAGAAGATTCAAAGAGAGTGAGATGCCAGCTACTTTCATTCAGTCAGTAGCTTCAATCATTTCTGGACGTTTTTCAATGGTAAAAATCAATGAATATTGTAAATGCACAAACAGTAATTTCTCCACATTGCAAGGTGCAATTCTGAAATTTTTTGCTTTTTCCTGCTCCTCTTAGCATGATAAAGAAGATTCAAAGAGAGTGAGATGCCAGCTCCTTTCATTCAGTCAGTAGCTTCAAACTTTTCTGGTATATGAATAACATGATGTTTTTCAATGGCAAAAATCAATGAATATTGTAAATGCACAAACAGTAATTTCTCCGCATTGCAAGGTGCAATTCTGAAATTTTTTGCTTTTTCCTGCTCCTCTTAGCATGATAAAGAAGATTCAAAGAGAGTGAGATGCCAGCTCCTTTCATTCAGTCAGTAGCTTCAATCATTTCTGGATGTTTTTCAATGGCAAAAATCAATGAATATTGTAAATGCACAAACTGTAATTTCTCCGCATTGCAAGGTGCAATTCTGAAATTTTTTGCTTTTTCCTGCTCCTCTTAGCATGATAAAGAAGATTCAAAGAGAGTGAGATGCCAGCTCCTTTCATTCAGTCAGTAGCTTCAATCATTTCTGGACGTTTTTCAATGGCAAAAATCAATGAATATTGTAAATGCACAAACAGTACATTCTCCGCATTGAAGGTGCAATTCTGAAATTTTTTGCGTTTTCCTGCTCCTCTTAGCATGATAAAGAAGATTCAAAGAGAGTGAGATGCCAGCTCCTTTCATTCAGTCAGTACCTTCAATCATTTCTGGACGTTTTTCAATGGCAAAAATCAATGAATATTGTAAATGCACAAACAGTAATTTCTCCGCATTGCAAGGTGCAATTCTGAAATTTTTTGCTTTTTCCCGCTCCTCTTAGCATGATAAAGAAGATTCAAAGAGAGTGAGGTGCCAGCTCCATTCATTCAGTCAGTAGCTTCAAACATTTCTGGTATATGAATAACATGTTTTTCAATGGCAAAAATCAATGAATATTGTAAATGCACAAACAGTAATTTCTCCGCATTGCAAGGTGCAAGTCTGAAATTTTTTGCTTTTTCCTGCTCCTCTTAGCATGATAAAGAAGATTCAAAGAGAGTGAGATGCCAGCTCCATTCAGTCAGTAGCTTCAATCATTTCTGGACGTTTTTCAATGGCAAAAATCAATGAATATTGTAAATGCACAAACAGTAATTTCTCCGCATTGCAAGGTGCAATTCTGAAATTTTTTCCTTTTTCCTGCTCCTCTTAGCATGATAAAGAAGATTCAAAGAGAGTGAGATGCCAGCTCCTTTCATTCAGTCAGTAGCTTCAAACATTTCTGGTATATGAATAACAGGTTGTTTTTCAATGGCAAAAATCAAAGAATATTGTAAATGCACAAACAGTAATTTCTCCGCATTGCAAGGTGCAAGTCTGAAATTTTTTGCTTTTTCCTGCTCCTCTTAGCATGATAAAGAAGATTCAAAGAGAGTGAGATGCCAGCTACTTTCATTCAGTCAGTAGCTTCAATCATTTCTGGACGTTTTTCAATGGTAAAAATCAATGAATATTGTAAATGCACAAACAGTAATTTCTCCACATTGCAAGGTGCAATTCTGAAATTTTTTGCTTTTTCCTGCTCCTCTTAGCATGATAAAGAAGATTCAAAGAGAGTGAGATGCCAGCTCCTTTCATTCAGTCAGTAGCTTCAAACATTTCTGGTATATGAATAACATGATGTTTTTCAATGGCAAAAATCAATGAATATTGTAAATGCACAAACAGTAATTTCTCCGCATTTCAAGGTGCAATTCTGAAATTTTTTGCTTTTTCCTGCTCCTCTTAGCATGATAAAGAAGATTCAAATAGAGTGAGATGCCAGCTCCTTTCATTCAGTCAGTAGCTTCAAACATTTCTGGTATATGAATAACATGATGTTTTTCAATGGCAAAAATCAATGAATATTGTAAATGCACAAACAGTAATTTCTCCGCATTGCAAGCTGCAATTCTGAAATTTTTTGCTTTTTCCTGCTCCTCTTAGCATGATAAAGAAGATTCAAAGAGAGTGAGATGCCAGCTCCTTTCATTCAGTCAGTAGCTTCAATCATTTCTGGACGTTTTTCAATGGCAAAAATCTATGAATATTGTAAATGCACAAACAGTAATTTCTCCGCATTGCAAGGTGCAATTCTGAAATTTTTTGCTTTTTCCTGCTCCTCTTAGCATGATAAAGAAGATTCAAAGAGAGTGAGATGCCAGCTCCTTTCATTCAGTCAGTAGCTTCAAACATTTCTGGTATATGAATAACATGATGTTTTTCAATGGCAAAAATCAATGAATATTGTAAATGCACAAACAGTAATTTCTCCGCATTGCAAGGTGCAATTCTGAAATTTTTTGCTTTTTCCTGCTCCTCTTAGCATGATAAACAAGATTCAAAGAGAGTGAGATGCCAGCTCCTTTCATTCAGTCAGTAGCTTCAATCATTTCTGGACGTTTTTCAATGGCAAAAATCAATGAATATTGTAAATGCACAAACAGTAATTTCTCCGCATTGCAAGGTGCAATTCTGAAATTTTTTGCTTTTTCCTGCTCCTCTTAGCATGATAAAGAAGATTCAAAGAGAGTGAGATGCCAGCTCCTTTCGTTCAGTCAGTAGCTTCAATCATTTCTGGACGTTTTTCAATGGCAAAAATCATTGACTATTATAAATGCACAAACAGTAATTTCTCCGCATTGCGAGGTGCAATTCTGAAATTTTTTACTTTTTCCTGCTCCTCTTAGCATGATAAAGAAGATTCAAAGAGAGTGAGATGCCAGCTCCTTTCATTCAGTCAGTAGCTTCAATCATTTCTGGTATATGAATAACATGATGTTTTTCAATGGCAAAAATCAATGAATATTGTAAATGCACAAACAGTAATTTCTCCGCATTGCAAGGTGCAATTCTGAAATTTTTTGCTTTTTCCTGCTCCTCTTAGCATGATAAAGAAGATTCAAAGAGAGTGAGATGCCAGCTCCTTTCATTCAGTCAGTAGCTTCAATCATTTCTGGACGTTTTTCAATGGCAAAAATCAATGAATATTGCAAATGCACAAACAGTAATTTCTCCGCATTGCAAGGTGCAATTCTGAAATTTTTTGCTTTTTCCTGCTCCTCTTAGCATGATAAACAAGATTCAAAGCGAGTGAGATGCCAGCTCCTTTCATTCAGTCAGTAGCTTCAAACATTTCTGGTATATGAATAACATGATGTTTTTCAATGGCAAAAATCAATGAATATTGTAAATGCACAAACAGTAATTTCTCCGCATTGCATGGTGCAATTCTGAAATTTTTTGCTTTTTCCTGCTCCTCTTAGCATGATAAAGAAGATTCAAAGAGAGTGAGATGCCAGCTCCTGTCGTTCAGTCAGTAGCTTCAATCATTTCTGGACATTTTTCAATGGCAAAAATCATTGAATATTATAAATGCACAAACAGTAATTTCTCCGCATTGCAAGGTGCAATTCTGTAATTTTTTACTTTTTCCTGCTCCTCTTAGCATGATAAAGAAGATTCAAAGAGAGTGAGATGCCAGCTCCTTTCATTCAGTCAGTAGCTTCAATCATTTCTGGTATATGAATAACATGATGTTTTTCAATGGCAAAAATCAATGAATATTGTAAATGCACAAACAGTAATTTCTCCGCATTGCAAGGTGCAATTCTGAAATTTTTTGCTTTTTCCTGCTCCTCTTAGCATGATAAAGAAGATTCAAAGAGAGTGAGATGCCAGCTCCTTTCATTCAGTCAGTAGCTTCAATCATTTCTGGACGTTTTTCAATGGCAAAAATCAATGAATATTGTAAATGCACAAACAGTAATTTCTCCGCATTGCAAGGTGCAATTCTGAAATTTTTTGCTTTTTCCTGCTCCTCTTAGCATGATAAAGAAGATTCAAAGAGAGTGAGATGCCAGCTCCTTTCATTCAGTCAGTAGCTTCAAACATTTCTGGTATATGAATAACATGATGTTTTTCAATGGCAAAAATCAATGAATATTGTAAATGCACAAACAGTAATTTCTCCGCATTGCAAGGTGCAATTCTGAAATTTTTTGCTTTTTCCTGCTCCTCTTAGCATGATAAAGAAGATTCAAAGAGAGTGAGATGCCAGCTCCTTTCATTCAGTCAGTAGCTTCAAACATTTCTGGTATATGAATAACATGATATTTTTCAATGGCAAAAATCAATGAATATTGTAAATGCACAAACAGTAATTTCTCTGCATTGCAAGGTGCAAGTCTGAAATTTTTTGCTTTTTCCTGCTCCTCTTAGCATGATAAAGAAGATTCAAAGAGAGTGAGATGCCAGCTCCTTTCATTCAGTCAGTAGCTTCAATCATTTCTGGACGTTTTTCAATGGCAAAAATCAATGAATATTGTAAATGCACAAACAGTAATTTCTCCGCATTGCAAGGTGCAATTCTGAAATTTTTTGCTTTTCCTGCTCCTCTTAGCATGATAAAGAAGATTCAAAGAGAGTGAGATGTCAGCTCCTTTCATTGAGTCAGTAGCTTCAAACATTTCTGGTATATGAATAACATGATGTTTTTCAATGGCAAAAATCAATGAATATTGTAAATGCACAAACAGTAATTTATCCGCATTGCAAGGTACAATTCTGAAATTTTTTGCTTTTTCCTGCTCCTCTTAGCATGATAAAGAAGATTCAAAGAGAGTGAGATGCCAGCTCCTTTCATTCAGTCAGTAGCTTCAATCATTTCTGGACGTTTTTCAATGGCAAAAATCAATGAATATTGTAAATGCACAAACAGTAATTTCTCCGCATTGCAAGGTGCAATTCTGAAATTTTTTGCTTTTTCCTGCTCCTCTTAGCATGATAAAGAAGATTCAAAGAGAGGGAGATGCCAGCTCCTTTCGTTCAGTCAGTAGCTTCAATCATTTCTGGACGTTTTTCAATGGCAAAAATCATTGAATATTATAAATGCACAAACAGTAATTTCTCCGCATTGCAAGGTGCAATTCTGAAATTTTTTACTTTTTCCTGCTCCTCTTAGCATGATAAAGAAGATTCAAAGAGAGTGAGATGCCAGCTCCATTCATTCAGTCAGTAGCTTCAATCATTTCTGGTATATGAATAACATGATGTTTTTCAATGGCAAAAATCAATGAATATTGTAAATGCACAAACAGTAATTTCTCCGCATTGCAAGGTGCAATTCTGAAATTTTTTGCTTTTTCCTGCTCCTCTTAGCATGATAAAGAAGATTCAAAGAGAGTGAGATGCCAGCTTCTTTCATTCAGTCAGTAGCTTCAATCATTTCTGGACGTTTTTCAATGGCAAAAATCAATGAATATTGTAAATGCACAAACAGTAATTTCTCCGCATTGCAAGGTGCAATTCTGAAATTTTTTGCTTTTTCCTGCTCCTCTTAGCATGATAAACAAGATTCAAAGAGAGTGAGATGCCAGCTCCTTTCATTCAGTCAGTAGCTTCAATCATTTCTGGACGTTTTTCAATGGCAAAAATCAATGAATATTGTAAATGCACAAACAGTAATTTCTCCGCATTGCAAGGTGCAATTCTGAAATTTTTTGCTTTTTCCTGCTCCTCTTAGCATGATAAAGAAGATTCAAAGAGAGTGAGATGCCAGCTCCTTTCATTCAGTCAGTAGCTTCAAACATTTCTGGTATATGAATAACATGATGTTTTTCAATGGCAAAAATCAATGAATATTGTAAATGCACAAACAGTAATTTCTCCGCATTGCAAGGTGCAAGTCTGAAATTTTTTGCTTTTTCCTGCTCCTCTTAGCATGATAAAGAAGATTCAAAGAGAGTGAGATGCCAGCTACTTTCATTCAGTCAGTAGCTTCAATCATTTCTGGACGTTTTTCAATGGTAAAAATCAATGAATATTGTAAATGCACAAACAGTAATTTCTCCACATTGCAAGGTGCAATTCTGAAATTTTTTGCTTTTTCCTGCTCCTCTTAGCATGATAAAGAAGATTCAAAGAGAGTGAGATGCCAGCTCCTTTCATTCAGTCAGTAGCTTCAAACTTTTCTGGTATATGAATAACATGATGTTTTTCAATGGCAAAAATCAATGAATATTGTAAATGCACAAACAGTAATTTCTCCGCATTGCAAGGTGCAATTCTGAAATTTTTTGCTTTTTCCTGCTCCTCTTAGCATGATAAAGAAGATTCAAAGAGAGTGAGATGCCAGCTCCTTTCATTCAGTCAGTAGCTTCAATCATTTCTGGATGTTTTTCAATGGCAAAAATCAATGAATATTGTAACTGCACAAACTGTAATTTCTCCGCATTGCAAGGTGCAATTCTGAAATTTTTTGCTTTTTCCTGCTCCTCTTAGCATGATAAAGAAGATTCAAAGAGAGTGAGATGCCAGCTCCTTTCTTTCAGTCAGTAGCTTCAATCATTTCTGGACGTTTTTCAATGGCAAAAATCAATGAATATTGTAAATGCACAAACAGTACATTCTCCGCATTGAAGGTGCAATTCTGAAATTTTTTGCGTTTTCCTGCTCCTCTTAGCATGATAAAGAAGATTCAAAGAGAGTGAGATGCCAGCTCCTTTCATTCAGTCAGTACCTTCAATCATTTCTGGACGTTTTTCAATGGCAAAAATCAATGAATATTGTAAATGCACAAACAGTAATTTCTCCGCATTGCAAGGTGCAATTCTGAAATTTTTTGCTTTTTCCCGCTCCTCTTAGCATGATAAAGAAGATTCAAAGAGAGTGAGGTGCCAGCTCCATTCATTCAGTCAGTAGCTTCAAACATTTCTGGTATATGAATAACATGTTTTTCAATGGCAAAAATCAATGAATATTGTAAATGCACAAACAGTAATTTCTCCGCATTGCAAGGTGCAAGTCTGAAATTTTTTGCTTTTTCCTGCTCCTCTTAGCATGATAAAGAAGATTCAAAGAGAGTGAGATGCCAGCTCCATTCAGTCAGTAGCTTCAATCATTTCTGGACGTTTTTCAATGGCAAAAATCAATGAATATTGTAAATGCACAAACAGTAATTTCTCCGCATTGCAAGGTGCAATTCTGAAATTTTTTCCTTTTTCCTGCTCCTCTTAGCATGATAAAGAAGATTCAAAGAGAGTGAGATGCCAGCTCCTTTCATTCAGTCAGTAGCTTCAAACATTTCTGGTATATGAATAACAGGTTGTTTTTCAATGGCAAAAATCAAAGAATATTGTAAATGCACAAACAGTAATTTCTCCGCATTGCAAGGTGCAAGTCTGAAATTTTTTGCTTTTTCCTGCTCCTCTTAGCATGATAAAGAAGATTCAAAGAGAGTGAGATGCCAGCTACTTTCATTCAGTCAGTAGCTTCAATCATTTCTGGACGTTTTTCAATGGTAAAAATCAATGAATATTGTAAATGCACAAACAGTAATTTCTCCACATTGCAAGGTGCAATTCTGAAATTTTTTGCTTTTTCCTGCTCCTCTTAGCATGATAAAGAAGATTCAAAGAGAGTGAGATGCCAGCTCCTTTCATTCAGTCAGTAGCTTCAAACATTTCTGGTATATGAATAACATGATGTTTTTCAATGGCAAAAATCAATGAATATTGTAAATGCACAAACAGTAATTTCTCCGCATTTCAAGGTGCAATTCTGAAATTTTTTGCTTTTTCCTGCTCCTCTTAGCATGATAAAGAAGATTCAAATAGAGTGAGATGCCAGCTCCTTTCATTCAGTCAGTAGCTTCAAACATTTCTGGTATATGAATAACATGATGTTTTTCAATGGCAAAAATCAATGAATATTGTAAATGCACAAACAGTAATTTCTCCGCATTGCAAGCTGCAATTCTGAAATTTTTTGCTTTTTCCTGCTCCTCTTAGCATGATAAAGAAGATTCAAAGAGAGTGAGATGCCAGCTCCTTTCATTCACTCAGTAGCTTCAATCATTTCTGGACGTTTTTCAATGGCAAAAATCTATGAATATTGTAAATGCACAAACAGTAATTTCTCCGCATTGCAAGGTGCAATTCTGAAATTTTTTGCTTTTTCCTGCTCCTCTTAGCATGATAAAGAAGATTCAAAGAGAGTGAGATGCCAGCTCCTTTCATTCAGTCAGTAGCTTCAAACATTTCTGGTATATGAATAACATGATGTTTTTCAATGGCAAAAATCAATGAATATTGTAAATGCACAAACAGTAATTTCTCCGCATTGCAAGGTGCAATTCTGAAATTTTTTGCTTTTTCCTGCTCCTCTTAGCATGATAAACAAGATTCAAAGAGAGTGAGATGCCAGCTCCTTTCATTCAGTCAGTAGCTTCAATCATTTCTGGACGTTTTTCAATGGCAAAAATCAATGAATATTGTAAATGCACAAACAGTAATTTCTCCGCATTGCAAGGTGCAATTCTGAAATTTTTTGCTTTTTCCTGCTCCTCTTAGCATGATAAAGAAGATTCAAAGAGAGTGAGATGCCAGCTCCTTTCGTTCAGTCAGTAGCTTCAATCATTTCTGGACGTTTTTCAATGGCAAAAATCATTGACTATTATAAATGCACAAACAGTAATTTCTCCGCATTGCGAGGTGCAATTCTGAAATTTTTTACTTTTTCCTGCTCCTCTTAGCATGATAAAGAAGATTCAAAGAGAGTGAGATGCCAGCTCCTTTCATTCAGTCAGTAGCTTCAATCATTTCTGGTATATGAATAACATGATGTTTTTCAATGGCAAAAATCAATGAATATTGTAAATGCACAAACAGTAATTTCTCCGCATTGCAAGGTGCAATTCTGAAATTTTTTGCTTTTTCCTGCTCCTCTTAGCATGATAAAGAAGATTCAAAGAGAGTGAGATGCCAGCTCCTTTCATTCAGTCAGTAGCTTCAATCATTTCTGGACGTTTTTCAATGGCAAAAATCAATGAATATTGCAAATGCACAAACAGTAATTTCTCCGCATTGCAAGGTGCAATTCTGAAATTTTTTGCTTTTTCCTGCTCCTCTTAGCATGATAAACAAGATTCAAAGCGAGTGAGATGCCAGCTCCTTTCATTCAGTCAGTAGCTTCAAACATTTCTGGTATATGAATAACATGATGTTTTTCAATGGCAAAAATCAATGAATATTGTAAATGCACAAACAGTAATTTCTCCGCATTGCATGGTGCAATTCTGAAATTTTTTGCTTTTTCCTGCTCCTCTTAGCATGATAAAGAAGATTCAAAGAGAGTGAGATGCCAGCTCCTTTCGTTCAGTCAGTAGCTTCAATCATTTCTGGACATTTTTCAATGGCAAAAATCATTGAATATTATAAATGCACAAACAGTAATTTCTCCGCATTGCAAGGTGCAATTCTGTAATTTTTTACTTTTTCCTGCTCCTCTTAGCATGATAAAGAAGATTCAAAGAGAGTGAGATGCCAGCTCCTTTCATTCAGTCAGTAGCTTCAATCATTTCTGGTATATGAATAACATGATGTTTTTCAATGGCAAAAATCAATGAATATTGTAAATGCACAAACAGTAATTTCTCCGCATTGCAAGGTGCAATTCTGAAATTTTTTGCTTTTTCCTGCTCCTCTTAGCATGATAAAGAAGATTCAAAGAGAGTGAGATGCCAGCTCCTTTCATTCAGTCAGTAGCTTCAATCATTTCTGGACGTTTTTCAATGGCAAAAATCAATGAATATTGTAAATGCACAAACAGTAATTTCTCCGCATTGCAAGGTGCAATTCTGAAATTTTTTGCTTTTTCCTGCTCCTCTTAGCATGATAAAGAAGATTCAAAGAGAGTGAGATGCCAGCTCCTTTCATTCAGTCAGTAGCTTCAAACATTTCTGGTATATGAATAACATGATGTTTTTCAATGGCAAAAATCAATGAATATTGTAAATGCACAAACAGTAATTTCTCCGCATTGCAAGGTGCAATTCTGAAATTTTTTGCTTTTTCCTGCTCCTCTTAGCATGATAAAGAAGATTCAAAGAGAGTGAGATGCCAGCTCCTTTCATTCAGTCAGTAGCTTCAATCATTTCTGGATGTTTTTCAATGGCAAAAATCAATGAATATTGTAAATGCACAAACAGTAATTTCTCCGCATTGCAAGGTGCAATTCTGAAATTTTTTGCTTTTTCTCGCTCCTCTTAGCATGATAAACAAGATTCAAAGAGAGTGAGATGCCAGCTCCTTTCATTCAGTCAGTAGCTTCAATCATTTCTGGACGTTTTTCAATGGCAAAAATCAATGAATATTGTAAATGCACAAACAGTAATTTCTCCGCATTGCAAGGTGCAATTCTGAAATTTTTTGCTTTTTCCTGCTCCTCTTAGCATGATAAAGAAGATTCAAAGAGAGTGAGATGCCAGCTCTTTTCATTCAGTCAGTAGCTTCAAACATTTCTGGTATATGAATAACATGATGTTTTTCAATGGCAAAAATCAATGAATATTGTAAATGCACAAACAGTAATTTCTCCGCATTGCAAGGTGCAAGTCTGAAATTTTTTGCTTTTTCCTGCTCCTCTTAGCATGATAAAGAAGATTCAAGGAGAGTGAGATGCCAGCTACTTTCATTCAGTCAGTAGCTTCAATCATTTCTGGACGTTTTTCAATGGTAAAAATCAATGAATATTGTAAATGCACAAACAGTAATTTCTCCACATTGCAAGGTGCAATTCTGAAATTTTTTGCTTTTTCCTGCTCCTCTTAGCATGATAAAGAAGATTCAAAGAGAGTGAGATGCCAGCTCCTTTCATTCAGTCAGTAGCTTCAAACATTTCTGGTATATGAATAACATGATGTTTTTCAATGGCAAAAATCAATGAATATTGTAAATGCACAAACAGTAATTTCTCCGCATTGCAAGGTGCAATTCTGAAATTTTTTGCTTTTTCCTGCTCCTCTTAGCATGATAAAGAAGATTCAAAGAGAGTGAGATGCCAGCTCCTTTCATTCAGTCAGTAGCTTCAAACATTTCTGGTATATGAATAACATGATGTTTTTCAATGGCAAAAATCAATGAATATTGTAAATGCACAAACAGTAATTTCTCCGCATAGCAAGGTGCAAGTCTGAAATTTTTTGCTTTTTCCTGCTCCTCTTAGCATGATAAAGAAGATTCAAAGAGAGTGAGATGCCAGCTACTTTCATTCAGTCAGTAGCTTCAATCATTTCTGGACGTTTTTCAATGGTAAAAATCAATGAATATTGTAAATGCACAAACAGTAATTTCTCCACATTGCAAGGTGCAATTCTGAAATTTTTTGCTTTTTCCTGCTCCTCTTAGCATGATAAAGAAGATTCAAAGAGAGTGAGATGCCAGCTCCTTTCATTCAGTCAGTAGCTTCAAACATTTCTGGTATATGAATAACATGATGTTTTTCAATGGCAAAAATCAATGAATATTGTAAATGCACAAACAGTAATTTCTCCGCATTGCAAGGTGCAATTCTGAAATTTTTTGCTTTTTCCTGCTCCTCTTAGCATGATAAAGAAGATTCAAAGAGAGTGAGATGCCAGCTCCTTTCATTCAGTCAGTAGCTTCAAACATTTCTGGTATATGAATAACATGATGTTTTTCAATGGCAAAAATCAATGAATATTGTAAATGCACAAACAGTAATTTCTCCGCATTGCAAGGTGCAATTCTGAAATTTTTTGCTTTTTCCTGCTCCTCTTAGCATGATAAAGAAGATTCAAAGAGAGTGAGATGCCAGCTCCTTTCATTCAGTCAGTAGCTTCAAACATTTCTGGTATATGAATAACATGATGTTTTTCAATGGCAAAAATCAATGAATATTGTAAATGCACAAACAGTAATTTCTCCGCATTGCAAGGTGCAAGTCTGAAATTTTTTGCTTTTTCCTGCTCCTCTTAGCATGATAAAGAAGATTCAAAGAGAGTGAGATGCCAGCTACTTTCATTCAGTCAGTAGCTTCAATCATTTCTGGACGTTTTTCAATGGTAAAAATCAATGAATATTGTAAATGCACAAACAGCAATTTCTCCACATTGCAAGGTGCAATTCTGAAATTTTCTGCTTTTTCCTGCTCCTCTTAGCATGATAAAGAAGATTCAAAGAGAGTGAGATGCCAGCTCCTTTCATTCAGTCAGTAGCTTCAAACATTTCTGGTATATGAATAACATGATGTTTTTCAGTGGCAAAAATCAATGAATATTGTAAATGCACAAACAGTAATTTCTCCGCATTGCAAGGTGCAATTCTGAAATTTTTTGCTTTTTCCTGCTCCTCTTAGCATGATAAAGAAGATTCAAAGAGAGTGAGATGCCAGCTCCTTTCATTCAGTCAGTAGCTTCAATCATTTCTGGATGTTTTTCAATGGCAAAAATCAATGAATATTGTAAATGCACAAACTGTAATTTCTCCGCATTGCAAGGTGCAATTCTGAAATTTTTTGCTTTTTCCTGCTCCTCTTAGCATGATAAAGAAGATTCAAAGATAGTGAGATGCCAGCTCCTTTCATTCAGTCAGTAGCTTCAATCATTTCTGGACGTTTTTCAATGGCAAAAATCAATTAATATTGTAAATGCACAAACAGTAATTTCTCCGCATTGCAAGGTGCAATTCTGAAATTTTTTGCTTTTTCCTGCTCCTCTTAGCATGATAAAGAAGATTCAAAGAGAGTGAGATGCCAGCTCCTTTCATTCAGTCAGTACCTTCAATCATTTCTGGACGTTTTTCAATGGCAAAAATCAATGAATATTGTAAATGCACAAACAGTAATTTCTCCGCATTGCAAGGTGCAATTCTGAAATTTTTTGCTTTTTCCCGCTCCTCTTAGCATGATAAAGAAGATTCAAAGAGAGTGAGATGCCAGCTCCTTTCATTCAGTCAGTAGCTTCAAACATTTCTGGTATATGAATAACATGTTTTTCAATGGCAAAAATCAATGAATATTGTAAATGCACAAACAGTAATTTCTCCGCATTGCAAGGTGCAATTCTGAAATTTTTTGATTTTTCCTGCTCCTCTTAGCATGATAAAGAAGATTCAAAGAGAGTGAGATGCCAGCTCCTTTCATTCAGTCAGTAGCTTCAATCATTTCTGGACGTTTTTCAATGGCAAAAATCAATGAATATTGTAAATGCACAAACAGTAATTTCTCCGCATTGCAAGGTGCAATTCTGAAATTTTTTGCTTTTTCCTGCTCCTCTTAGCATGATAAAGAAGATTCAAAGAGAGTGAGATGCCAGCTCCTTTCATTCAGTCAGTAGCTTCAAACATTTCTGGTATATGAATAACATGATGTTTTTCAATGGCAAAAATCAATGAATATTGTAAATGCACAAACAGTAATTTCTCCGCATTGCAAGGTGCAAGTCTGAAATTTTTTGCTTTTTCCTGCTCCTCTTAGCATGATAAAGAAGATTCAAAGAGAGTGAGATGCCAGCTACTTTCATTCAGTCAGTAGCTTCAATCATTTCTGGACGTTTTTCAATGGTAAAAATCAATGAATATTGTAAATGCACAAACAGTAATTTCTCCACATTGCAAGGTGCAATTCTGAAATTTTTTGCTTTTTCCTGCTCCTCTTAGCATTATAAAGAAGATTCAAAGAGAGTGAGATGCCAGCTCCTTTCATTCAGTCAGTAGCTTCAAACATTTCTGGTTTATGAATAACATGATGTTTTTCAATGGCAAAAATCAATGAATATTGTAAATGCACAAACAGTAATTTCTCCGCATTGCAAGGTGCAATTCTGAAATTTTTTGCTTTTTCCTGCTCCTCTTAGCATGATAAAGAAGATTCAAAGAGAGTGAGATGCCAGCTCCTTTCATTCAGTCAGTAGCTTCAAACATTTCTGGTATATGAATAACATGATGTTTTTCAATGGCAAAAATCAATGAATATTGTAAATGCACAAACAGTAATTTCTCCGCATTGCAAGGTGCAATTCTGAAATTTTTTGCATTTTCCTGCTCCTCTTAGCATGATAAAGAAGATTCAAAGAGAGTGAGATGCCAGCTCCTTTCATTCAGTCAGTAGCTTCAATGATTTCTGGACGTTTTTCAATGGCAAAAATCAATGAATATTGTAAATGCACAAACAGTAATTTCTCCGCATTGCAAGGTGCAATTCTGAAATTTTTTGCTTTTTCCTGCTCCTCTTAGCATGATAAAGAAGATTCAAAGAGAGTGAGATGTCAGCTCCTTTCATTCAGTCAGTAGCTTCAAACATTTCTGGTATATGAATAACATGATGTTTTTCAATGGCAAAAATCAATGAATTTTGTAAATGCACAAACAGTAATTTCTCCGCATTGCAATGTGCAATTCTGAAATTTTTTGCTTTTTCCTGCTCCTCTTAGCATGATAAAGAAGATTCAAAGAGAGTGAGATGCCAGTTCCTTTCATTCAGTCAGTAGCTTCAATCATTTCTGGACGTTTTTCAATGGCAAAAATCAATGAATATTGTAAATGCACAAACAGTAATTTCTCCGCATTGCAAGGTGCAATTCTGAAATTTTTTGCTTTTTCCTGCTCCTCTTAGCATGATAAAGAAGATTCAAAGAGAGTGAGATGCCAGCTCCTTTCGTTCAGTCAGTAGCTTCAATCATTTCTGGACGTTTTTCAATGGCAAAAATCATTGAATATTATAAATGCACAAACAGTAATTTCTCCGCATTGCAAGGTGCAATTCTGAAATTTTTTACTTTTTCCTGCTCCTCTTAGCATGATAAAGAAGATTCAAAGAGAGTGAGATGCCAGCTCCTTTCATTCAGTCAGTAGCTTCAATCATTTCTGGTATATGTATAACATGATGTTTTTCAATGGCAAAAATCAATGAATATTGTAAATGCACAAATAGTAATTTCTCCGCATTGCAAGGTGCAATTCTGAAATTTTTTGCTTTTTCCTGCTCCTCTTAGCATGATAAAGAAGATTCAAAGAGAGTGAGATGCCAGCTCCTTTCATTCAGTCAGTAGCTTCAATCATTTCTGGACGTTTTTCAATGGCAAAAATCAATGAATATTGTAAATGCACAAACAGTAATTTCTCCGCATTGCAAGGTGCAATTCTGAAATTTTTTGCTTTTTCCTGCTCCTCTTAGCATGATAAACAAGATTCAAAGAGAGTGAGGTGCCAGCTCCTTTCATTCAGTCAGTAGCTTCAATCATTTCTGGACGTTTTTCAATGGCAAAAATCAATGAATATTGTAAATGCACAAACAGTAATTTCTCCGCATTGCAAGGTGCAATTCTGAAATTTTTTGCTTTTTCCTGCTCCTCTTAGCATGATAAGGAAGATTCAAAGAGAGTGAGATGCCAGCTCCTTTCATTCAGTCAGTAGCTTCAAACATTTCTGGTATATGAATAACATGATGTTTTTCAATGGCAAAAATCAATGAATATTGTAAATGCACAAACAGTAATTTCTCCGCATTGCAAGGTGCAAGTCTGAAATTTTTTGCTTTTTCCTGCTCCTCTTAGCATGATAAAGAAGATTCAAAGAGAGTGAGATGCCAGCTACTTTCATTCAGTCAGTAGCTTCAATCATTTCTGGACGTTTTTCAATGGTAAAAATCAATGAATATTGTAAATGCACAAACAGTAATTTCTCCACATTGCAAGGTGCAATTCTGAAATTTTTTGCTTTTTCCTGCTCCTCTTAGCATGATAAAGAAGATTCAAAGAGAGTGAGATGCCAGCTCCTTTCATTCAGTCAGTAGCTTCAAACATTTCTGGTATATGAATAACATGATGTTTTTCAATGGCAAAAATCAATGAATATTGTAAATGCACAAACAGTAATTTCTCCGCATTGCAAGGTGCAATTCTGAAATTTTTTGCTTTTTCCTGCTCCTCTTAGCATGATAAAGAAGATTCAAAGAGAGTGAGATGCCAGCTACTTTCATTCAGTCAGTAGCTTCAATCATTTCTGGACGTTTTTCAATGGTAAAAATCAATGAATATTGTAAATGCACAAACAGTAATTTCTCCACATTGCAAGGTGCAATTCTGAAATTTTTTGCTTTTTCCTGCTCCTCTTAGCATGATAAAGAAGATTCAAAGAGAGTGAGATGCCAGCTCCTTTCATTCAGTCAGTAGCTTCAAACATTTCTGGTATATGAATAACATGATGTTTTTCAATGGCAAAAATCAATGAATATTGTAAATGCACAAACAGTAATTTCTCCGCATTGCAAGGTGCAATTCTGAAATTTTTTGCTTTTTCCTGCTCCTCTTAGCATGATAAAGAAGATTCAAAGAGAGTGAGATGCCAGCTCCTTTCATTCAGTCAGTAGCTTCAATCATTTCTGGACGTTTTTCAATGGCAAAAATCAATGAATATTGTAAATGCACAAACAGTAATTTCTCCGCATTGCAAGGTGCAATTCTGAAATTTTTTGCTTTTTCCTGCTCCTCTTAGCATGATAAAGAAGATTCAAAGAGAGTGAGATGCCAGCTCCTTTCATTCAGTCAGTACCTTCAATCATTTCTGGACGTTTTTCAATGGCAAAAATCAATGAATATTGTAAATGCACAAACAGTAATTTCTCCGCATTGCAAGGTGCAATTCTGAAATTTTTTGCTTTTTCCCGCTCCTCTTAGCATGATAAAGAAGATTCAAAGAGAGTGAGGTGCCAGCTCCTTTCATTCAGTCAGTAGCTTCAAACATTTCTGGTATATGAATAACATGTTTTTCAATGGCAAAAATCAATGATTATTGTAAATGCACAAACAGTAATTTCTCCGCATTGCAAGGTGCAATTCTGAAATTTTTTGATTTTTCCTGCTCCTCTTAGCATGATAAAGAAGATTCAAAGAGAGTGAGATGCCAGCTCCTTTCATTCAGTCAGTAGCTTCAATCATTTCTGGACGTTTTTCAATGGCAAAAATCAATGAATATTGTAAATGCACAAACAGTAATTTCTCCGCATTGCAAGGTGCAATTCTGAAATTTTTTCCTTTTTCCTGCTCCTCTTAGCATGATAAAGAAGATTCAAAGAGAGTGAGATGCCAGCTCCTTTCATTCAGTCAGTAGCTTCAATCATTTCTGGACGTTTTTCAATGGCAAAAATCAATGAATATTGTAAATGCACAAACAGTAATTTCTCCGCATTGCAAGGTGCAATTCTGAAATTTTTTGCTTTTTCCTGCTCCTCTTAGCATGATAAAGAAGATTCAAAGAGAGTGAGATGCCAGCTCCTTTCATTCAGTCAGTAGCTTCAAACATTTCTGGTATATGAATAACATGATGTTTTTCAATGGCAAAAATCAATGAATATTGTAAATGCACAAACAGTAATTTCTCCGCATTGCAAGGTGCAAGTCTGAAATTTTTTGCTTTTTCCTGCTCCTCTTAGCATGATAAAGAAGATTCAAAGAGAGTGAGATGCCAGCTACTTTCATTCAGTCAGTAGCTTCAATCATTTCTGGACGTTTTTCAATGGTAAAAATCAATGAATATTGTAAATGCACAAACAGTAATTTCTCCACATTGCAAGGTGCAATTCTGAAATTTTTTGCTTTTTCCTGCTCCTCTTAGCATGATAAAGAAGATTCAAAGAGAGTGAGATGCCAGCTCCTTTCATTCAGTCAGTAGCTTCAAACATTTCTGGTATATGAATAACATGATGTTTTTCAATGGCAAAAATCAATGAATATTGTAAATGCACAAACAGTAATTTCTCCGCATTGCAAGGTGCAATTCTGAAATTTTTTGCTTTTTCCTGCTCCTCTTAGCATGATAAAGAAGATTCAAAGAGAGTGAGATGCCAGCTCCTTTCATTCAGTCAGTAGCTTCAAACATTTCTGGTATATGAATAACATGATGTTTTTCAATGGCAAAAATCAATGAATATTGTAAATGCACAAACAGTAATTTCTCCGCATTGCAAGGTGCAATTCTGAAATTTTTTGCTTTTTCCTGCTCCTCTTAGCATGATAAAGAAGATTCAAAGAGAGTGAGATGCCAGCTCCTTTCATTCAGTCAGTAGCTTCAATCATTTCTGGACGTTTTTCAATGGCAAAAATCAATGAATATTGTAAAAGCACAAACAGTAATTTCTCCGCATTGCAAGGTGCAATTCTGAAATTTTTTGCTTTTTACTGCTCCTCTTAGCATGATAAAGAAGATTCAAAGAGAGTGAGATGCCAGCTCCTTTCATTCAGTCAGTAGCTTCAATCATTTCTGGACGTTTTTCAATGGCAAAAATCAATGAATATTGTAAAAGCACAAACAGTAATTTCTCCGCATTGCAAGGTGCAATTCTGAAATTTTTTGCTTTTTCCTGCTCCTCTTAGCATGATAAAGAAGATTCAAAGAGAGTGAGATGCCAGCTCCTTTCATTCAGTCAGTAGCTTCAAACATTTCTGGTATATGAATAACATGATGTTTTTCAATGGCAAAAATCAATGAATATTGTAAATGCACAAACAGTAATTTCTCCGCATTGCAAGGTGCAATTCTGAAATTTTTTGCTTTTTCCTGCTCCTCTTAGCATGATAAAGAAGATTCAAAGAGAGTGAGATGCCAGCTCCTTTCATTCAGTCAGTAGCTTCAATCATTTCTGGACGTTTTTCAATGGCAAAAATCAATGAATATTGTAAAAGCACAAACAGTAATTTCTCCGCATTGCAAGGTGCAATTCTGAAATTTTTTGCTTTTTACTGCTCCTCTTAGCATGATAAAGAAGATTCAAAGAGAGTGAGATGCCAGCTCCTTTCATTCAGTCAGTAGCTTCAAACATTTCTGGTATATGAATAACATGATGTTTTTCAATGGCAAAAATCAATGAATATTGTAAATGCACAAACAGTAATTTCTCCCCATTGCAAGGTGCAATTCTGAAATTTTTTGCTTTTTCCTGCTCCTCTTAGCATGATAAAAAAGATTCAAAGAGAGTGAGATGCCAGCTCCTTTCATTCAGTCAGTAGCTTCAATCATTTCTGGACGTTTTTCAATGGCAAAAATCAATGAATATTGTAAATGCACAAACAGTAATTTCTCCGCATTGCAAGGTGCAATTCTGAAATTTTTTGCTTTTTCCCGCTCCTCTTAGCATGATAAAGAAGATTCAAAGAGAGTGAGGTGCCAGCTCCTTTCATTCAGTCAGTAGCTTCAAACATTTCTGGTATATGAATAACATGTTTTTCAATGGCAAAAATCAATGATTATTGTAAATGCACAAACAGTAATTTCTCCGCATTGCAAGGTGCAATTCTGAAATTTTTTGATTTTTCCTGCTCCTCTTAGCATGATAAAGAAGATTCAAAGAGAGTGAGATGCCAGCTCCTTTCATTCAGTCAGTAGCTTCAATCATTTCTGGACGTTTTTCAATGGCAAAAATCAATGAATATTGTAAATGCACAAACAGTAATTTCTCCGCATTGCAAGGTGCAATTCTGAAATTTTTTCCTTTTTCCTGCTCCTCTTAGCATGATAAAGAAGATTCAAAGAGAGTGAGATGCCAGCTCCTTTCATTCAGTCAGTAGCTTCAATCATTTCTGGACGTTTTTCAATGGCAAAAATCAATGAATATTGTAAATGCACAAACAGTAATTTCTCCGCATTGCAAGGTGCAATTCTGAAATTTTTTGCTTTTTCCTGCTCCTCTTAGCATGATAAAGAAGATTCAAAGAGAGTGAGATGCCAGCTCCTTTCATTCAGTCAGTAGCTTCAAACATTTCTGGTATATGAATAACATGATGTTTTTCAATGGCAAAAATCAATGAATATTGTAAATGCACAAACAGTAATTTCTCCGCATTGCAAGGTGCAAGTCTGAAATTTTTTGCTTTTTCCTGCTCCTCTTAGCATGATAAAGAAGATTCAAAGAGAGTGAGATGCCAGCTACTTTCATTCAGTCAGTAGCTTCAATCATTTCTGGACGTTTTTCAATGGTAAAAATCAATGAATATTGTAAATGCACAAACAGTAATTTCTCCACATTGCAAGGTGCAATTCTGAAATTTTTTGCTTTTTCCTGCTCCTCTTAGCATGATAAAGAAGATTCAAAGAGAGTGAGATGCCAGCTCCTTTCATTCAGTCAGTAGCTTCAAACATTTCTGGTATATGAATAACATGATGTTTTTCAATGGCAAAAATCAATGAATATTGTAAATGCACAAACAGTAATTTCTCCGCATTGCAAGGTGCAATTCTGAAATTTTTTGCTTTTTCCTGCTCCTCTTAGCATGATAAAGAAGATTCAAAGAGAGTGAGATGCCAGCTCCTTTCATTCAGTCAGTAGCTTCAAACATTTCTGGTATATGAATAACATGATGTTTTTCAATGGCAAAAATCAATGAATATTGTAAATGCACAAACAGTAATTTCTCCGCATTGCAAGGTGCAATTCTGAAATTTTTTGCTTTTTCCTGCTCCTCTTAGCATGATAAAGAAGATTCAAAGAGAGTGAGATGCCAGCTCCTTTCATTCAGTCAGTAGCTTCAATCATTTCTGGACGTTTTTCAATGGCAAAAATCAATGAATATTGTAAAAGCACAAACAGTAATTTCTCCGCATTGCAAGGTGCAATTCTGAAATTTTTTGCTTTTTACTGCTCCTCTTAGCATGATAAAGAAGATTCAAAGAGAGTGAGATGCCAGCTCCTTTCATTCAGTCAGTAGCTTCAATCATTTCTGGACGTTTTTCAATGGCAAAAATCAATGAATATTGTAAATGCACAAACAGTAATTTCTCCGCATTGCAAGGTGCAATTCTGAAATTTTTTGCTTTTTCCTGCTCCTCTTAGCATGATAAAGAAGATTCAAAGAGAGTGAGATGCCAGCTCCTTTCATTCAGTCAGTAGCTTCAAACATTTCTGGTATATGAATAACATGATGTTTTTCAATGGCAAAAATCAATGAATATTGTAAATGCACAAACAGTAATTTCTCCCCATTGCAAGGTGCAATTCTGAAATTTTTTGCTTTTTCCTGCTCCTCTTAGCATGATAAAAAAGATTCAAAGAGAGTGAGATGCCAGCTCCTTTCATTCAGTCAGTAGCTTCAATCATTTCTGGACGTTTTTCAATGGCAAAAATCAATGAATATTGTAAATGCACAAACAGTAATTTCTCCGCATTGCAAGGTGCAATTCTGAAATTTTTTGCTTTTTCCCGCTCCTCTTAGCATGATAAAGAAGATTCAAAGAGAGTGAGGTGCCAGCTCCTTTCATTCAGTCAGTAGCTTCAAACATTTCTGGTATATGAATAACATGTTTTTCAATGGCAAAAATCAATGATTATTGTAAATGCACAAACAGTAATTTCTCCGCATTGCAAGGTGCAATTCTGAAATTTTTTGATTTTTCCTGCTCCTCTTAGCATGATAAAGAAGATTCAAAGAGAGTGAGATGCCAGCTCCTTTCATTCAGTCAGTAGCTTCAATCATTTCTGGACGTTTTTCAATGGCAAAAATCAATGAATATTGTAAATGCACAAACAGTAATTTCTCCGCATTGCAAGGTGCAATTCTGAAATTTTTTCCTTTTTCCTGCTCCTCTTAGCATGATAAAGAAGATTCAAAGAGAGTGAGATGCCAGCTCCTTTCATTCAGTCAGTAGCTTCAATCATTTCTGGACGTTTTTCAATGGCAAAAATCAATGAATATTGTAAATGCACAAACAGTAATTTCTCCGCATTGCAAGGTGCAATTCTGAAATTTTTTGCTTTTTCCTGCTCCTCTTAGCATGATAAAGAAGATTCAAAGAGAGTGAGATGCCAGCTCCTTTCATTCAGTCAGTAGCTTCAAACATTTCTGGTATATGAATAACATGATGTTTTTCAATGGCAAAAATCAATGAATATTGTAAATGCACAAACAGTAATTTCTCCGCATTGCAAGGTGCAAGTCTGAAATTTTTTGCTTTTTCCTGCTCCTCTTAGCATGATAAAGAAGATTCAAAGAGAGTGAGATGCCAGCTACTTTCATTCAGTCAGTAGCTTCAATCATTTCTGGACGTTTTTCAATGGTAAAAATCAATGAATATTGTAAATGCACAAACAGTAATTTCTCCACATTGCAAGGTGCAATTCTGAAATTTTTTGCTTTTTCCTGCTCCTCTTAGCATGATAAAGAAGATTCAAAGAGAGTGAGATGCCAGCTCCTTTCATTCAGTCAGTAGCTTCAAACATTTCTGGTATATGAATAACATGATGTTTTTCAATGGCAAAAATCAATGAATATTGTAAATGCACAAACAGTAATTTCTCCGCATTGCAAGGTGCAATTCTGAAATTTTTTGCTTTTTCCTGCTCCTCTTAGCATGATAAAGAAGATTCAAAGAGAGTGAGATGCCAGCTCCTTTCATTCAGTCAGTAGCTTCAAACATTTCTGGTATATGAATAACATGATGTTTTTCAATGGCAAAAATCAATGAATATTGTAAATGCACAAACAGTAATTTCTCCGCATTGCAAGGTGCAATTCTGAAATTTTTTGCTTTTTCCTGCTCCTCTTAGCATGATAAAGAAGATTCAAAGAGAGTGAGATGCCAGCTCCTTTCATTCAGTCAGTAGCTTCAATCATTTCTGGACGTTTTTCAATGGCAAAAATCAATGAATATTGTAAAAGCACAAACAGTAATTTCTCCGCATTGCAAGGTGCAATTCTGAAATTTTTTGCTTTTTACTGCTCCTCTTAGCATGATAAAGAAGATTCAAAGAGAGTGAGATGCCAGCTCCTTTCATTCAGTCAGTAGCTTCAATCATTTCTGGACGTTTTTCAATGGCAAAAATCAATGAATATTGTAAATGCACAAACAGTAATTTCTCCGCATTGCAAGGTGCAATTCTGAAATTTTTTGCTTTTTCCTGCTCCTCTTAGCATGATAAAGAAGATTCAAAGAGAGTGAGATGCCAGCTCCTTTCATTCAGTCAGTAGCTTCAAACATTTCTGGTATATGAATAACATGATGTTTTTCAATGGCAAAAATCAATGAATATTGTAAATGCACAAACAGTAATTTCTCCCCATTGCAAGGTGCAATTCTGAAATTTTTTGCTTTTTCCTGCTCCTCTTAGCATGATAAAAAAGATTCAAAGAGAGTGAGATGCCAGCTCCTTTCATTCAGTCAGTAGCTTCAATCATTTCTGGACGTTTTTCAATGGCAAAAATCAATGAATATTGTAAATGCACAAACAGTAATTTCTCCGCATTGCAAGGTGCAATTCTGAAATTTTTTGCTTTTTCCTGCTCCTCTTAGCATGGTAAAGAAGATTCAAAGAGAGTGAGATGCCAGCTCCTTTCATTCAGTCAGTAGCTTCAAACATTTCTGGTATATGAATAACATGATGTTTTTCAATGGCAAAAATCAATGAATATTGTAAAAGCACAAACAGTAATTTCTCCGCATTGCAAGGTGCAATTCTGAAATTTTTTGCTTTTTCCTGCTCCTCTTAGCATGATAAAGAAGATTCAAAGAGAGTGAGATGCCAGCTCCTTTCATTCAGTCAGTAGCTTCAATCATTTCTGGACGTTTTTCAATGGCAAAAATCAATGAATATTGTAAATGCACAAACAGTAATTTCTCCGCATTGCAAGGTGCAATTCTGAATTTTTTTGCTTTTTCCTGCTCCTCTTAGCATGATAAAGAAGATTCAAAGAGAGTGAGATGCCAGCTCCTTTCATTCAGTCAGTAGCTTCAATCATTTCTGGTATATGAATAACATGATGTTTTTCAATGGCAAAAATCAATGAATATTGTAAATGCACAAACAGTAATTTCTCCACATTGCAAGGTGCAATTCTGAAATTTTTTGCTTTTTCCTGCTCCTCTTAGCATGATAAAGAAGATTCAAAGAGAGTGAGATGCCAGCTCCTTTCATTCAGTCAGTAGCTTCAATCATTTCTGGACGTTTTTCAATGGCAAAAATCAATGAATATTGTAAATGCACAAACAGTAATTTCTCCGCATTGCAAGGTGCAATTCTGAAATTTTTTGCTTTTTCCTGCTCCTCTTAGCATGATAAAGAAGATTCAAAGAGAGTGAGATGCCAGCTCCTTTCATTCAGTCAGTAGCTTCAAACATTTCTGGTATATGAATAACATGATGTTTTTCAATGGCAAAAATCAATGAATATTGTAAAAGCACAAACAGTAATTTCTCCGCATTGCAAGGTGCAATTCTGAAATTTTTTGCTTTTTCCTGCTCCTCTTAGCATGATAAAGAAGATTCAAAGAGAGTGAGATGCCAGCTCCTTTCATTCAGTCAGTAGCTTCAATCATTTCTGGACGTTTTTCAATGGCAAAAATCAATGAATATTGTAAATGCACAAACAGTAATTTCTCCGCATTGCAAGGTGCAATTCTGAATTTTTTTGCTTTTTCCTGCTCCTCTTAGCATGATAAAGAAGATTCAAAGAGAGTGAGATGCCAGCTCCTTTCATTCAGTCAGTAGCTTCAAACATTTCTGGTATATGAATAACATGATGTTTTTCAATGGCAAAAATCAATGAATATTGTAAATGCACAAACAGTAATTTCTCCACATTGCAAGGTGCAATTCTGAAATTTTTTGCTTTTTCCTGCTCCTCTTAGCATGATAAAGAAGATTCAAAGAGAGTGAGATGCCAGCTCCTTTCATTCAGTCAGTAGCTTCAATCATTTCTGGACGTTTTTCAATGGCAAAAATCAATGAATATTGTAAATGCACAAACAGTAATTTCTCCGCATTGCAAGGTGCAATTCTGAAATTTTTTGCTTTTTCCTGCTCCTCTTAGCATGATAAAGAAGATTCAAAGAGAGCGAGATGCCAGCTCCTTTCATTCAGTCAGTAGCTTCAATCATTTCTGGTATATGAATAACATGATGTTTTTCAATGGCAAAAATCAATGAATATTGTAAATGCACAAACAGTAATTTCTCCGCATTGCAAGGTGCAATTCTGAAATTTTTTGCTTTTTCCTGCTCCTCTTAGCATGATAAAGAAGATTCAAAGAGAGTGAGATGCCAGCTCCTTTCATTCAGTCAGTAGCTTCAATCATTTCTGGACGTTTTTCAATGGCAAAAATCAATGAATATTGTAAATGCACAAACAGTAATTTCTCCGCATTGCAAGGTGCAATTCTGAAATTTTTTGCTTTTTCCTGCTCCTCTTAGCATGATAAAGAAGATTCAAAGAGAGTGAGATGCCAGCTCCTTTCATTCAGTCAGTAGCTTCAAACATTTCTGGTATATGAATAACATGATGTTTTTCAATGGCAAAAATCAATGAATATTGTAAATGCACAAACAGTAATTTCTCCGCATTGCAAGGTGCAATTCTGAAATTTTTTGCTTTTTCCTGCTCCTCTTAGCATGATAAAGAAGATTCAAAGAGAGTGAGATGCCAGCTCCTTTCATTCAGTCAGTAGCTTCAATCATTTCTGGACGTTTTTCAATGGCAAAAATCAATGAATATTGTAAATGCACAAACAGTAATTTCTCCGCATTGCAAGGTGCAATTCTGAAATTTTTTGCTTTTTCCTGCTCCTCTTAGCATGATAAAGAAGATTCAAAGAGAGTAAGATGCCAGCTCCTTTCATTCAGTCAGTAGCTTCAATCATTTCTGGTATATGAATAACATGATGTTTTTCAATGGCAAAAATCAATGAATATTGTAAATGCACAAACAGTAATTTCTCCGCATTGCAAGGTGCAATTCTGAAATTTTTTGCTTTTTCCTGCTCCTCTTAGCATGATAAAGAAGATTCAAAGAGAGTAAGATGCCAGCTCCTTTCATTCAGTCAGTAGCTTCAATCATTTCTGGTATATGAATAACATGATGTTTTTCAATGGCAAAAATCAATGAATATTGTAAATGCACAAACAGTAATTTCTCCGCATTGCAAGGTGCAATTCTGAAATTTTTTGCTTTTTCCTGCTCCTCTTAGCATGGTAAAGAAGATTCAAAGAGAGTGAGATGCCAGCTCCTTTCATTCAGTCAGTAGCTTCAATCATTTCTGGACATTTTTCAATGGCAAAAATCAATGAATATTGTAAATGCACAAACAGTAATTTCTCCGCATTGCAAGGTGCAATTCTGAAATTTTTTGCTTTTTCCTGCTCCTCTTAGCATGATAAAGAAGATTCAAAGAGAGTGAGATGCCAGCTCCTTTCATTCAGTCAGTAGCTTCAAACATTTCTGGTATATGAATAACATGATGTTTTTCAATGGCAAAAATCAATGAATATTGTAAAAGCACAAACAGTAATTTCTCCGCATTGCAAGGTGCAATTCTGAAATTTTTTGCTTTTTCCTGCTCCTCTTAGCATGATAAAGAAGATTCAAAGAGAGTGAGATGCCAGCTCCTTTCATTCAGTCAGTAGCTTCAATCATTTCTGGACGTTTTTCAATGGCAAAAATCAATGAATATTGTAAATGCACAAACAGTAATTTCTCCGCATTGCAAGGTGCAATTCTGAAATTTTTTGCTTTTTCCTGCTCCTCTTAGCATGATAAAGAAGATTCAAAGAGAGTGAGATGCCAGCTCCTTTCATTCAGTCAGTAGCTTCAATCATTTCTGGTATATGAATAACATGATGTTTTTCAATGGCAAAAATCAATGAATATTGTAAATGCACAAACAGTAATTTCTCCGCATTGCAAGTTGCAATTCTGAAATTTTTTGCTTTTTCCTGCTCCTCTTAGCATGATAAAGAAGATTCAAAGAGAGTGAGATGCCAGCTCCTTTCATTCAGTCAGTAGCTTCAATCATTTCTGGACGTTTTTCAATGGCAAAAATCAATGAATATTGTAAATGCACAAACAGTAATTTCTCCGCATTGCAAGGTGCAATTCTGAAATTTTTGCTTTTTCCTGCTCCTCTTAGCATGATAAAGAAGATTCAAAGAGAGTGAGATGCCAGCTCCTTTCATTCAGTCAGTAGCTTCAATCATTTCTGGACGTTTTTCAATGGCAAAAATCAATGAATATTGTAAATGCACAAACAGTAATTTCTCCGCATTGCAAGGTGCAATTCTGAAATTTTTTGCTTTTTCCTGCTCCTCTTAGCATGATAAAGAAGATTCAAAGAGAGTGAGATGCCAGCTCCTTTCATTCAGTCAGTAGCTTCAATCATTTCTGGACGTTTTTCAATGGCAAAAATCAATGAATATTGTAAATGCACAAACAGTAATTTCTCCGCATTGCAAGGTGCAATTCTGAAATTTTTTGCTTTTTCCTGCTCCTCTTTGCATGATAAAGAAGATTCAAAGAGAGTGAGATGCCAGCTCCTTTCATTCAGTCAGTAGCTTCAATCATTTCTGGTGTATGAATAACATGATGTTTTTCAATGGCAAAAATCAATGAATATTGTAAATGCACAAACAGTAATTTCTCCGCATTGCAAGTTGCAATTCTGAAATTTTTGCTTTTTCCTGCTCCTCTTAGCATGATAAAGAAGATTCAAAGAGAGTGAGATGCCAGCTCCTTTCATTCAGTCAGTAGCTTCAATCATTTCTGGACGTTTTTCAATGGCAAAAATCAATGAATATTGTAAATGCACAAACAGTAATTTCTCCGCATTGCAAGGTGCAATTCTGAAATTTTTTGCTTTTTCCTGCTCCTCTTAGCATGATAAAGAAGATTCAAAGAGAGTGAGATGCCAGCTCCTTTCATTCAGTCAGTAGCTTCAATCATTTCTGGACGTTTTTCAATGGCAAAAATCAATGAATATTGTAAATGCACAAACAGTAATTTCTCCGCATTGCAAGGTGCAATTCTGAAATTTTTTGCTTTTTCCTGCTCCTCTTAGCATGATAAAGAAGATTCAAAGAGAGTGAGATGCCAGCTCCTTTCATTCAGTCAGTAGCTTCAATCATTTCTGGTATATGAATAACATGATGTTTTTCAATGGCAAAAATCAATGAATATTGTAAATGCACAAACAGTAATTTCTCCGCATTGCAAGGTGCAATTCTGAAATTTTTTGCTTTTTCCTGCTCCTCTTAGCATGATAAAGAAGATTCAAAGAGAGTGAGATGCCAGCTCCTTTCATTCAGTCAGTAGCTTCAATCATTTCTGGATGTTTTTCAATGGCAAAAATCGATGAATATTGTAAATGCACAAACAGTAATTTCTCCACATTGCAAGGTGCAATTCTGAAATTTCTTGCATTTTCCTGCTCCTCTTAGCATGATAAAGAAGATTCAAAGAGAGTGAGATGCCAGCTCCTTTCATTCAGTCAGTAGCTTCAATCATTTCTGGACGTTTTTCAATGGCAAAAATCAATGAATATTGTAAATGCACAAACAGTAATTTCTCCGCATTGCAAGGTGCAATTCTGAAATTTTTTGCTTTTTCCTGCTCCTCTTAGCATGATAAAGAAGATTCAAAGAGAGTGAGATGCCAGCTCCTTTCATTCAGTCAGTAGCTTCAAACATTTCTGGTATATGAATAACATGATGTTTTTCAATGGCAAAAATCAATGAATATTGTAAATGCACAAACAGTAATTTCTCCGCATTGCAAGGTGCAATTCTGAAATTTTTTGCTTTTTCCTGCTCCTCTTAGCATGATAAAGAAGATTCAAAGAGAGTGAGATGCCAGCTCCTTTCATTCAGTCAGTAGCTTCAATCATTTCTGGACGTTTTTCAATGGCAAAAATCAATGAATATTGTAAATGCACAAACAGTAATTTCTCCGCATTGCAATGTGCAATTCTGAAATTTTTTGCTTTTTCCTGCTCCTCTTAGCATGATAAAGAAGATTCAAAGAGAGTGAGATGCCAGCTTCTTTCATTCAGTCAGTAGTTTCAAACATTTCTGGGATATGAATAACATGATGTTTTTCAATGGCAAAAATTAATGAATATTGTAAATGCACAAACAGTAATTTCTCCGCATTGCAAGGTGCAATTCTGAAATTTTTTGCTTTTTCCTGCTCCTCTTAGCATGATAAAGAAGATTCAAAGAGAGTGAGATGCCAGCTCCTTTCATTCAGTCAGTAGCTTCAATCATTTCTGGACGTTTTTCAATGGCAAAAATCAATGAATATTGTAAATGCACAAACAGTAATTTCTCCGCATTGCAAGGTGAAATTCTGAAATTTTTTGCTTTTTCCTGCTCCTCTTAGCATGATAAAGAAGATTCAAAGAGAGTGAGATGCCAGCTCCTTTCATTCAGTCAGTAGCTTCAATCATTTCTGGACGTTTTTCAATGGCAAAAATCAATGAATATTGTAAATGCACAAACAGTAATTTCTCCGCATTGCAAGGTGCAATTCTGAAATTTTTTGCTTTTTCCTGCTCCTCTTAGCATGATAAAGAAGATTCAAAGAGAGTGAGATGCCAGCTCCTTTCATTCAGTCAGTAGCTTCAATCATTTCTGGTATATGAATAACATGATGTTTTTCAATGGCAAAAATCAATGAATATTGTAAATGCACAAACAGTAATTTCTCCGCATTGCAAGTTGCAATTCTGAAATTTTTTGCTTTTTCCTGCTCCTCTTAGCATGATAAAGAAGATTCAAAGAGAGTGAGATTCCAGCTCCTTTCATTCAGTCAGTAGCTTCAATCATTTCTGGACGTTTTTCAATGGCAAAAATCAATGAATATTGTAAATGCACAAACAGTAATTTCTCCGCATTGCAAGGTGCAATTCTGAAATTTTTTGCTTTTTCCTGCTCCTCTTAGCATGATAAAGAAGATTCAAAGAGAGTGAGATGCCAGCTCCTTTCATTCAGTCAGTAGCTTCAATCATTTCTGGACGTTTTTCAATGGCAAAAATCAATGAATATTGTAAATGCACAAACAGTAATTTCTCCGCATTGCAAGATGCAATTCTGAAATTTTTTGCTTTTTCCTGCTCCTCTTAGCATGATAAAGAAGATTCAAAGAGAGTGAGATGCCAGCTCCTTTCATTCAGTCAGTAGCTTCAATCATTTCTGGACGTTTTTCAATGGCAAAAATCAATGAATATTGTAAATGCACAAACAGTAATTTCTCCGCATTGCAAGGTGCAATTCTGAAATTTTTTGCTTTTTCCTGCTCCTCTTAGCATGATAAAGAAGATTCAAAGAGAGTGAGATGCCAGCTCCTTTCATTCAGTCTGTAGCTTCAATCATTTCTGGACGTTTTTCAATGGCAAAAATCAATGAATATTGTAAATGCACAAACAGTAATTTCTCCGCATTGCAAGGTGCAATTCTGAAATTTTTTGCTTTTTCCTGCTCCTCTTAGCATGATAAAGAAGATTCAAAGAGAGTGAGATGCCAGCTCCTTTCATTCAGTCAGTAGCTTCAATCATTTCTGGTATATGAATAACATGATGTTTTTCAATGGCAAAAATCAATGAATATTGTAAATGCACAAACAGTAATTTCTCCGCATTGCAAGTTGCAATTCTGAAATTTTTTGCTTTTTCCTGCTCCTCTTAGCATGATAAAGAAGATTCAAAGAGAGTGAGATTCCAGCTCCTTTCATTCAGTCAGTAGCTTCAATCATTTCTGGACGTTTTTCAATGGCAAAAATCAATGAATATTGTAAATGCACAAACAGTAATTTCTCCGCATTTCAAGGTGCAATTCTGAAATTTTTTGCTTTTTCCTGCTCCTCTTAGCATGATAAAGAAGATTCAAAGAGAGTGAGATGCCAGCTCCTTTCATTCAGTCAGTAGCTTCAATCATTTCTGGACGTTTTTCAATGGCAAAAATCAATGAATATTGTAAATGCACAAACAGTAATTTCTCCGCATTGCAAGATGCAATTCTGAAATTTTTTGCTTTTTCCTGCTCCTCTTAGCATGATAAAGAAGATTCAAAGAGAGTGAGATGCCAGCTCCTTTCATTCAGTCAGTAGCTTCAATCATTTCTGGACGTTTTTCAATGGCAAAAATCAATGAATATTGTAAATGCACAAACAGTAATTTCTCCGCATTGCAAGGTGCAATTCTGAAATTTTTTGCTTTTTCCTGCTCCTCTTAGCATGATAAAGAAGATTCAAAGAGAGTGAGATGCCAGCTCCTTTCATTCAGTCTGTAGCTTCAATCATTTCTGGACGTTTTTCAATGGCAAAAATCAATGAATATTGTAAATGCACAAACAGTAATTTCTCCGCATTGCAAGGTGCAATTCTGAAATTTTTTGCTTTTTCCTGCTCCTCTTAGCATGATAAAGAAGATTCAAAGAGAGTGAGATGCCAGCTCCTTTCATTCAGTCAGTAGCTTCAATCATTTCTGGTATATGAATAACATGATGTTTTTCAATGGCAAAAATCAATGAATATTGTAAATGCACAAACAGTAATTTCTCCGCATTGCAAGTTGCAATTCTGAAATTTTTTGCTTTTTCCTGCTCCTCTTAACATGATAAAGAAGATTCAAAGAGAGTGAGATTCCAGCTCCTTTCATTCAGTCAGTAGCTTCAATCATTTCTGGACGTTTTTCAATGGCAAAAATCAATGAATATTGTAAATGCACAAACAGTAATTTCTCCGCATTTCAAGGTGCATTTCTGAAATTTTTTGCTTTTTCCTGCTCCTCTTAGCATGATAAAGAAGATTCAAAGAGAGTGAGATGCCAGCTCCTTTCATTCAGTCAGTAGCTTCAATCATTTCTGGACGTTTTTCAATGGCAAAAATCAATGAATATTGTAAATGCACAAACAGTAATTTCTCCGCATTGCAAGATGCAATTCTGAAATTTTTTGCTTTTTCCTGCTCCTCTTAGCATGATAAAGAAGATTCAAAGAGAGTGAGATGCCAGCTCCTTTCATTCAGTCAGTAGCTTCAATCATTTCTGGACGTTTTTCAATGGCAAAAATCAATGAATATTGTAAATGCACAAACAGTAATTTCTCCGCATTGCAAGGTGCAATTCTGAAATTTTTTGCTTTTTCCTGCTCCTCTTAGCATGATAAAGAAGATTCAAAGAGAGTGAGATGCCAGCTCCTTTCATTCAGTCAGTAGCTTCAATCATTTCTGGACGTTTTTCAATGGCAAAAATCAATGAATATTGTAAATGCACAAACAGTAATTTCTCCGCATTGCAAGGTGCAATTCTGAAATTTTTTGCTTTTTCCTGCTCCTCTTAGCATGATAAAGAAGATTCAAAGAGACTGAGATGCCAGCTCCTTTCATTCAGTCAGTAGCTTCAGTCATTTCTGGACGTTTTTCAATGGCAAAAATCAATGAATATTGTAAATGCACAAACAGTAATTTCTCCGCATTGCAAGGTGCAATTCTGAAATTTTTTGCTTTTTCCTGCTCCTCTTAGCATGATAAAGAAGATTCAAAGAGAGTGAGATGCCAGCTCCTTTCATTCAGTCAGTAGCTTCAAACATTTCTGGTATAAACATTTCTGGACGTTTTTCAATGGCAAAAATCAATGAATATTGTAAATGCACAAACAGTAATATCTCCACATTGCAAGGTGCAATTCTGAAATTTTTTGCTTTTTCCTGCTAATCCTAGCATGATAAAGAAGATTCAATTAGAGTGAGATGCCAGCTCCTTTCATTCAGTCAGTAGCTTCAAACATTTCTGGACGTTTTTCAATGGCAAAATTCAATGAATATTGTAAATGCACAAACAGTAATATCTCCACATTGCAAGGTGCAATTCTGAAATTTTTTGCTTTTTCCTGCTAATCCTAGCATGATAAAGAAGATTCAAAGAGAGTGAGATGCCAGCTCCTTTCATTCAGTCAGTAGCTTCAATCATTTCTGGACGTTTTTCAATGGCAAAAATCAATGAATATTGTAAATGCACAAACAGTAATTTCTCCGCATTGCAAGGTGCAATTCTGAAATTTTTTGCTTTTTCCTGCTCCTCTTAGCATGATAAAGAAGATTCAAAGAGAGTGAGATGCCAGCTCCTTTCATTCAGTCAGTAGCTTCAATCATTTCTGGACGTTTTTCAATGGCAAAAATCAATGAATATTGTAAATGCACAAACAGTAATTTCTCCGCATTGCAAGGTGCAATTCTGAAATTTTTTGCTTTTTCCTGCTCCTCTTAGCATGATAAAGAAGATTCAAAGAGAGTGAGATGCCAGCTCCTTTCATTCAGTCAGTAGCTTCAATCATTTCTGGTATATGAATAACATGATGTTTTTCAATGGCAAAAATCAATGAATATTGTAAATGCACAAACAGTAATTTCTCCGCATTGCAAGGTGCAATTCTGAAATTTTTTGCTTTTTCCTGCTCCTCTTAGCATGATAAAGAAGATTCAAAGAGAGTGAGATGCCAGCTCCTTTCATTCAGTCAGTAGCTTCAATCATTTCTGGATGTTTTTCAATGGCAAAAATCAATGAATATTGTAAATGCACAAACAGTAATTTCTCCGCATTGCAAGGTGCAATTCTGAAATTTCTTGCATTTTCCTGCTCCTCTTAGCATGATAAAGAAGATTCAAAGAGAGTGAGATGCCAGCTCCTTTCATTCAGTCAGTAGCTTCAATCATTTCTGGACGTTTTTCAATGGCAAAAATCAATGAATATTGTAAATGCACAAACAGTAATTTCTCCGCATTGCAAGGTGCAATTCTGAAATTTTTTGCTTTTTCCTGCTCCTCTTAGCATGATAAAGAAGATTCAAAGAGAGTGAGATGCCAGCTCCTTTCATTCAGTCAGTAGCTTCAAACATTTCTGGTATATGAATAACATGATGTTTTTCAATGGCAAAAATCAATGAATATTGTAAATGCACAAACAGTAATTTCTCCGCATTGCAAGGTGCAATTCTGAAATTTTTTGCTTTTTCCTGCTCCTCTTAGAATGATAAAGAAGATTCAAAGAGAGTGAGATGCCAGCTCCTTTCATTCAGTCAGTAGCTTCAATCATTTCTGGACGTTTTTCAATGGCAAAAATCAATGAATATTGTAAATGCACAAACAGTAATTTCTCCGCATTGCAAGGTGCAATTCTGAAATTTTTTGCTTTTTCCTGCTCCTCTTAGCATGATAAAGAAGATTCAAAGAGAGTGAGATGCCAGCTTCTTTCATTCAGTCAGTAGCTTCAAACATTTCTGGGATATGAATAACATGATGTTTTTCAATGGCAAAAATTAATGAATATTGTAAATGCACAAACAGTAATTTCTCCGCATTGCAAGGTGCAATTCTGAAATTTTTTGCTTTTTCCTGCTCCTCTTAGCATGATAAAGAAGATTCAAAGAGAGTGAGATGCCAGCTCCTTTCATTCAGTCAGTAGCTTCAATCATTTCTGGACGTTTTTCAATGGCAAAAATCAATGAATATTGTAAATGCACAAACAGTAATTTCTCCGCATTGCAAGGTGCAATTCTGAAATTTTTTGCTTTTTCCTGCTCCTCTTAGCATGATAAAGAAGATTCAAAGAGAGTGAGATGCCAGCTCCTTTCATTCAGTCAGTAGCTTCAATCATTTCTGGACGTTTTTCAATGGCAAAAATCAATGAATATTGTAAATGCACAAACAGTAATTTCTCCGCATTGCAAGGTGCAATTCTGAAATTTTTTGCTTTTTCCTGCTCCTCTTAGCATGATAAAGAAGATTCAAAGAGAGTGAGATGCCAGCTTCTTTCATTCAGTCAGTAGCTTCAAACATTTCTGGGATATCAATAACATGATGTTTTTCAATGGCAAAAATTAATGAATATTGTAAATGCACAAACAGTAATTTCTCCGCATTGCAAGGTGCAATTCTGAAATTTTTTGCTTTTTCCTGCTCCTCTTAGCATGATAAAGAAGATTCAAAGAGAGTGAGATGCCAGCTCCTTTCATTCAGTCAGTAGCTTCAATCATTTCTGGACGTTTTTCAATGGCAAAAATCAATGAATATTGTAAATGCACAAACAGTAATTTCTCCGCATTGCAAGGTGCAATTCTGAAATTTTTTGCTTTTTCCTGCTCCTCTTAGCATGATAAAGAAGATTCAAAGAGAGTGAGATGCCAGCTCCTTTCATTCAGTCAGTAGCTTCAATCATTTCTGGACGTTTTTCAATGGCAAAAATCAATGAATATTGTAAATGCACAAACAGTAATTTCTCCGCATTGCAAGGTGCAATTCTGAAATTTTTTGCTTTTTCCTGCTCCTCTTAGCATGATAAAGAAGATTCAAAGAGAATGAGATGCCAGCTCCTTTCATTCAGTCAGTAGCTTCAATCATTTCTGGTATATGAATAACATGATGTTTTTCAATGGCAAAAATCAATGAATATTGTAAATGCACAAACAGTAATTTCTCCGCATTGCAAGTTGCAATTCTGAAATTTTTTGCTTTTTCCTGCTCCTCTTAGCATGATAAAGAAGATTCAAAGAGAGTGAGATTCCAGCTCCTTTCATTCAGTCAGTAGCTTCAATCATTTCTGGACGTTTTTCAATGGCAAAAATCAATGAATATTGTAAATGCACAAACAGTAATTTCTCCGCATTGCAAGGTGCAATTCTGAAATTTTTTGCTTTTTCCTGCTCCTCTTAGCATGATAAAGAAGATTCAAAGAGAGTGAGATGCCAGCTCCTTTCATTCAGTCAGTAGCTTCAATCATTTCTGGACGTTTTTCAATGGCAAAAATCAATGAATATTGTAAATGCACAAACAGTAATTTCTCCGCATTGCAAGATGCAATTCTGAAATTTTTTGCTTTTTCCTGCTCCTCTTAGCATGATAAAGAAGATTCAAAGAGAGTGAGATGCCAGCTCCTTTCATTCAGTCAGTAGCTTCAATCATTTCTGGACGTTTTTCAATGGCAAAAATCAATGAATATTGTAAATGCACAAATAGTAATTTCTCCGCATTGCAAGGTGCAATTCTGAAATTTTTTGCTTTCTCCTGCTCCTCTTAGCATGATAAAGAAGATTCAAAGAGAGTGAGATGCCAGCTCCTTTCATTCAGTCAGTAGCTTCAATCATTTCTGGACGTTTTTCAATGGCAAAAATCAATGAATATTGTAAATGCACAAACAGTAATTTCTCCGCATTGCAAGGTGCAATTCTGAAATTTTTTGCTTTTTCCTGCTCCTCTTAGCATGATAAAGAAGATTCAAAGAGAGTGAGATGCCAGCTCCTTTCATTCAGTCAGTAGCTTCAATCATTTCTGGTATATGAATAACATGATGTTTTTCAATGGCAAAAATCAATGAATATTGTAAATGCACAAACAGTAATTTCTCCGCATTGCAAGTTGCAATTCTGAAATTTTTTGCTTTTTCCTGCTCCTCTTAGCATGATAAAGAAGATTCAAAGAGAGTGAGATTCCAGCTCCTTTCATTCAGTCAGTAGCTTCAATCATTTCTGGACGTTTTTCAATGGCAAAAATCAATGAATATTGTAAATGCACAAACAGTAATTTCTCCGCATTGCAAGGTGCAATTCTGAAATTTTTTGCTTTTTCCTGCTCCTCTTAGCATGATAAAGAAGATTCAAAGAGAGTGAGATGCCAGCTCCTTTCATTCAGTCAGTAGCTTCAATCATTTCTGGTATATGAATAACATGATGTTTTTCAATGGCAAAAATCAATGAATATTGTAAATGCACAAACAGTAATTTCTCCGCATTGCAAGTTGCAATTCTGAAATTTTTTGCTCTTTCCTGCTCCTCTTAGCATGATAAAGAAGATTCAAAGAGAGTGAGATTCCAGCTCCTTTCATTCAGTCAGTAGCTTCAATCATTTCTGGACGTTTTTCAATGGCAAAAATCAATGAATATTGTAAATGCACAAACAGTAATTTCTCCGCATTGCAAGGTGCAATTCTGAAATTTTTTGCTTTTTCCTGCTCCTCTTAGCATGATAAAGAAGATTCAAAGAGAGTGAGATGCCAGCTCCTTTCATTCAGTCAGTAGCTTCAATCATTTATGGACGTTTTTCAATGGCAAAAATCAATGAATATTGTAAATGCACAAACAGTAATTTCTCCGCATTGCAAGATGCAATTCTGAAATTTTTTGCTTTTTCCTGCTCCTCTTAGCATGATAAAGAAGATTCAAAGAGAGTGAGATGCCAGCTCCTTTCATTCAGTCAGTAGCTTCAATCATTTCTGGACGTTTTTCAGTGGCAAAAATCAATGAATATTGTAAATGCACAAACAGTAATTTCTCCGCATTGCAAGGTGCAATTCTGAAATTTTTTGCTTTTTCCTGCTCCTCTTAGCATGATAAAGAAGATTCAAAGAGAGTGAGATGCCAGCTCCTTTCATTCAGTCAGTAGCTTCAATCATTTCTGGACGTTTTTCAATGGCAAAAATCAATGAATATTGTAAATGCACAAACAGTAATTTTTCCGCATTGCAAGGTGCAATTCTGAAATTTTTTGCTTTTTCCTGCTCCTCTTAGCATGATAAAGAAGATTCAAAGAGAGTGAGATGCCAGCTCCTTTCATTCAGTCAGTAGCTTCAATCATTTCTGGTATATGAATAACATGATGTTTTTCAATGGCAAAAATCAATGAATATTGTAAATGCACAAACAGTAATTTCTCCGCATTGCAAGTTGCAATTCTGAAATTTTTTGCTTTTTCCTGCTCCTCTTAGCATGATAAAGAAGATTCAAAGAGAGTGAGATTCCAGCTCCTTTCATTCAGTCAGTAGCTTCAATCATTTCTGGACGTTTTTCAATGGCAAAAATCAATGAATATTGTAAATGCACAAACAGTAATTTCTCCGCATTGCAAGGTGCAATTCTGAAATTTTTTGCATTTTCCTGCTCCTCTTAGCATGATAAAGAAGATTCAAAGAGAGTGAGATGCCAGCTCCTTTCATTCAGTCAGTAGCTTCAATCATTTCTGGACGTTTTTCAATGGCAAAAATCAATGAATATTGTAAATGCACAAACAGTAATTTCTCCGCATTGCAAGATGCAATTCTGAAATTTTTTGCTTTTTCCTGCTCCTCTTAGCATGATAAAGAAGATTCAAAGAGAGTGAGATGCCAGCTCCTTTCATTCAGTCAGTAGCTTCAATCATTTCTGGACGTTTTTCAATGGCAAAAATCAATGAATATTGTAAATGCACAAACAGTAATTTCTCCGCATTGCAAGGTGCAATTCTGAAATTTTTTGCTTTTTCCTGCTCCTCTTAGCATGATAAAGAAGATTCAAAGAGAGTGAGATGCCAGCTCCTTTCATTCAGTCAGTAGCTTCAATCATTTCTGGTATATGAATAACATGATGTTTTTCAATGGCAAAAATCAATGAAGATTGTAAATGCACAAACAGTAATTTCTCCGCATTGCAAGGTGCAATTCTGAAATTTTTTGCTTTTTCCTGCTCCTCTTAGCATGATAAAGAAGATTCAAAGAGACTGAGATGCCAGCTCCTTTCATTCAGTCAGTAGCTTCAGTCATTTCTGGACGTTTTTCAATGGCAAAAATCAATGAATATTGTAAATGCACAAACAGTAATTTCTCCGCATTGCAAGGTGCAATTCTGAAATTTTTTGCTTTTTCCTGCTCCTCTTAGCATGATAAAGAAGATTCAAAGAGAGTGAGATGCCAGCTCCTTTCATTCAGTCAGTAGCTTCAAACATTTCTGGTATAAACATTTCTGGACGTTTTTCAATGGCAAAAATCAATGAATATTGTAAATGCACAAACAGTAATATCTCCACATTGTAAGGTGCAATTCTGAAATTTTTTGCTTTTTCCTGCTAATCCTAGCATGATAAAGAAGATTCAAATAGAGTGAGATGCCAGCTCCTTTCATTCAGTCAGTAGCTTCAAACATTTCTGGACGTTTTTCAATGGCAAAATTCAATGAATATTGTAAATGCACAAACAGTAATATCTCCACATTGCAAGGTGCAATTCTGAAATTTTTTGCTTTTTCCTGCTAATCCTAGCATGATAAAGAAGATTCAAAGAGAGTGAGATGCCAGCTCCTTTCATTCAGTCAGTAGCTTCAATCATTTCTGGTATATGAATAACATGATGTTTTTCAATGGCAAAAATCAATGAATATTGTAAATGCACAAACAGTAATTTCTCCGCATTGCAAGTTGCAATTCTGAAATTTTTTGCTTTTTCCTGCTCCTCTTAGCATGATAAAGAAGATTCAAAGAGAGTGAGATGCCAGCTCCTTTCATTCAGTCAGTAGCTTCAATCATTTCTGGACGTTTTTCAATGGCAAAAATCAATGAATATTGTAAATGCACAAACAGTAATTTCTCCGCATTGCAAGGTGCAATTCTGAAATTTTTTGCTTTTTCCTGCTCCTCTTAGCATGATAAAGAAGATTCAAAGAGAGTGAGATGCCAGCTCCTTTCATTCAGTCAGTAGCTTCAATCATTTCTGGACGTTTTTCAATGGCAAAAATCAATGAATATTGTAAATGCACAAACAGTAATTTCTCCGCATTGCAAGGTGCAATTCTGAAATTTTTTGCTTTTTCCTGCTCCTCTTAGCATGATAAAGAAGATTCAAAGAGAGTGAGATGCCAGCTCCTTTCATTCAGTCAGTAGCTTCAATCATTTCTGGTATATGAATAACATGATGTTTTTCAATGGCAAAAATCAATGAATATTGTAAATGCACAAACAGTAATTTCTCCGCATTGCAAGGTGCAATTCTGAAATTTTTTGCTTTTTCCTGCTCCTCTTAGCATGATAAAGAAGATTCAAAGAGAGTGAGAAGCCAGCTCCTTTCATTCAGTCAGTAGCTTCAATCATTTCTGGATGTTTTTCAATGGCAAAAATCAATGAATATTGTAAATGCACAAACAGTAATTTCTCCGCATTGCAAGGTGCAATTCTGAAATTTCTTGCATTTTCCTGCTCCTCTTAGCATGATAAAGAAGATTCAAAGAGAGTGAGATGCCAGCTCCTTTCATTCAGTCAGTAGCTTCAATCATTTCTGGACGTTTTTCAATGGCAAAAATCAATGAATATTGTAAATGCACAAACAGTAATTTCTCCGCATTGCAAGGTGCAATTCTGAAATTTTTTGCTTTTTCCTGCTCCTCTTAGCATGATAAAGAAGATTCAAAGAGAGTGAGATGCCAGCTCCTTTCATTCAGTCAGTAGCTTCAAACATTTCTGGTATATGAATAACATGATGTTTTTCAATGGCAAAAATCAATGAATATTGTAAATGCACAAACAGTAATTTCTCCGCATTGCAAGGTGCAATTCTGAAATTTTTTGCTTTTTCCTGCTCCTCTTAGCATGATAAAGAAGATTCAAAGAGAGTGAGATGCCAGCTCCTTTCATTCAGTCAGTAGCTTCAATCATTTCTGGACGTTTTTCAATGGCAAAAATCAATGAATATTGTAAATGCACAAACAGTAATTTCTCCGCATTGCAAGGTGCAATTCTGAAATTTTTTGCTTTTTCCTGCTCCTCTTAGCATGATAAAGAAGATTCAAAGAGAGTGAGATGCCAGCTCCTTTCATTCAGTCAGTAGCTTCAATCATTTCTGGACGTTTTTCAATGGCAAAAATCAATGAATATTGTAAATGCACAAACAGTAATTTCTCCGCATTGCAAGGTGCAATTCTGAAATTTTTTGCTTTTTCCTGCTCCTCTTAGCATGATAAAGAAGATTCAAAGAGAGTGAGGTGCCAGCCCCTTTCATTCAGTCAGTAGCTTCAATCATTTCTGGTATATGAATAACATGATGTTTTTCAATGGCAAAAATCAATGAATATTGTAAATGCACAAACAGTAATTTCTCCGCATTGCAAGTTGCAATTCTGAAATTTTTTGCTTTTTCCTGCTCCTCTTAGCATGATAAAGAAGATTCAAAGAGAGTGAGATTCCAGCTCCTTTCATTCAGTCAGTAGCTTCAATCATTTCTGGACTTTTTTCAATGGCAAAAATCAATGAATATTGTAAATGCACAAACAGTAATTTCTCCGCATTGCAAGGTGCAATTCTGAAATTTTTTGCTTTTTCCTGCTCCTCTTAGCATGATACAGAAGATTCAAAGAGAGTGAGATGCCAGCTCCTTTCATTCAGTCAGTAGCTTCAATCATTTCTGGTATATGAATAACATGATGTTTTTCAATGGCAAAAATCAATGAATATTGTAAATGCACAAACAGTAATTTCTCCGCATTGCAAGTTGCAATTCTGAAATTTTTTGCTTTTTCCTGCTCCTCTTAGCATGATAAAGAAGATTCAAAGAGAGTGAGATGCCAGCTCCTTTCATTCAGTCAGTAGCTTCAATCATTTCTGGACGTTTTTCAATGGCAAAAATCAATGAATATTGTAAATGCACAAACAGTAATTTCTCCGCATTGCAAGGTGCAATTCTGAAATTTTTTGCTTTTTCCTGCTCCTCTTAGCATGATAAAGAAGATTCAAAGAGAGTGAGATGCCAGCTCCTTTCATTCAGTCAGTAGCTTCAAACATTTCTGGTATAAACATTTCTGGACGTTTTTCAATGGCAAAAATCAATGAATATTGTAAATGCACAAACAGTAATATCTCCACATTGCAAGGTGCAATTCTGAAATTTTTTTGCTTTTTCCTGCTAATCCTAGCATGATAAAGAAGATTCAAATAGAGTGAGATGCCAGCTCCTTTCATTCAGTCAGTAGCTTCAAACATTTCTGGACGTTTTTCAATGGCAAAATTCAATGAATATTGTAAATGCACAAACAGTAATATCTCCACATTGCAAGGTGCAATTCTGAAATTTTTTGCTTTTTCCTGCTAATCCTAGCATGATAAAGAAGATTCAAAGAGAGTGAGATGCCAGCTCCTTTCATTCAGTCAGTAGCTTCAATCATTTATGGACGTTTTTCAATGGCAAAAATCAATGAATATTGTAAATGCACAAACAGTAATTTCTCCGCATTGCAAGATGCAATTCTGAAATTTTTTGCTTTTTCCTGCTCCTCTTAGCATGATAAAGAAGATTCAAAGAGAGTGAGATGCCAGCTCCTTTCATTCAGTCAGTAGCTTCAATCATTTCTGGACGTTTTTCAGTGGCAAAAATCAATGAATATTGTAAATGCACAAACAGTAATTTCTCCGCATTGCAAGGTGCAATTCTGAAATTTTTTGCTTTTTCCTGCTCCTCTTAGCATGATAAAGAAGATTCAAAGAGAGTGAGATGCCAGCTCCTTTCATTCAGTCAGTAGCTTCAATCATTTCTGGACGTTTTTCAATGGCAAAAATCAATGAATATTGTAAATGCACAAACAGTAATTTTTCCGCATTGCAAGGTGCAATTCTGAAATTTTTTGCTTTTTCCTGCTCCTCTTAGCATGATAAAGAAGATTCAAAGAGAGTGAGATGCCAGCTCCTTTCATTCAGTCAGTAGCTTCAATCATTTCTGGTATATGAATAACATGATGTTTTTCAATGGCAAAAATCAATGAATATTGTAAATGCACAAACAGTAATTTCTCCGCATTGCAAGTTGCAATTCTGAAATTTTTTGCTTTTTCCTGCTCCTCTTAGCATGATAAAGAAGATTCAAAGAGAGTGAGATTCCAGCTCCTTTCATTCAGTCAGTAGCTTCAATCATTTCTGGACGTTTTTCAATGGCAAAAATCAATGAATATTGTAAATGCACAAACAGTAATTTCTCCGCATTGCAAGGTGCAATTCTGAAATTTTTTGCATTTTCCTGCTCCTCTTAGCATGATAAAGAAGATTCAAAGAGAGTGAGATGCCAGCTCCTTTCATTCAGTCAGTAGCTTCAATCATTTCTGGACGTTTTTCAATGGCAAAAATCAATGAATATTGTAAATGCACAAACAGTAATTTCTCCGCATTGCAAGATGCAATTCTGAAATTTTTTGCTTTTTCCTGCTCCTCTTAGCATGATAAAGAAGATTCAAAGAGAGTGAGATGCCAGCTCCTTTCATTCAGTCAGTAGCTTCAATCATTTCTGGACGTTTTTCAATGGCAAAAATCAATGAATATTGTAAATGCACAAACAGTAATTTCTCCGCATTGCAAGGTGCAATTCTGAAATTTTTTGCTTTTTCCTGCTCCTCTTAGCATGATAAAGAAGATTCAAAGAGAGTGAGATGCCAGCTCCTTTCATTCAGTCAGTAGCTTCAATCATTTCTGGTATATGAATAACATGATGTTTTTCAATGGCAAAAATCAATGAAGATTGTAAATGCACAAACAGTAATTTCTCCGCATTGCAAGGTGCAATTCTGAAATTTTTTGCTTTTTCCTGCTCCTCTTAGCATGATAAAGAAGATTCAAAGAGACTGAGATGCCAGCTCCTTTCATTCAGTCAGTAGCTTCAGTCATTTCTGGACGTTTTTCAATGGCAAAAATCAATGAATATTGTAAATGCACAAACAGTAATTTCTCCGCATTGCAAGGTGCAATTCTGAAATTTTTTGCTTTTTCCTGCTCCTCTTAGCATGATAAAGAAGATTCAAAGAGAGTGAGATGCCAGCTCCTTTCATTCAGTCAGTAGCTTCAAACATTTCTGGTATAAACATTTCTGGACGTTTTTCAATGGCAAAAATCAATGAATATTGTAAATGCACAAACAGTAATATCTCCACATTGTAAGGTGCAATTCTGAAATTTTTTGCTTTTTCCTGCTAATCCTAGCATGATAAAGAAGATTCAAATAGAGTGAGATGCCAGCTCCTTTCATTCAGTCAGTAGCTTCAAACATTTCTGGACGTTTTTCAATGGCAAAATTCAATGAATATTGTAAATGCACAAACAGTAATATCTCCACATTGCAAGGTGCAATTCTGAAATTTTTTGCTTTTTCCTGCTAATCCTAGCATGATAAAGAAGATTCAAAGAGAGTGAGATGCCAGCTCCTTTCATTCAGTCAGTAGCTTCAATCATTTCTGGACGTTTTTCAATGGCAAAAATCAATGAATATTGTAAATGCACAAACAGTAATTTCTCCGCATTGCAAGGTGCAATTCTGAAATTTTTTGCTTTTTCCTGCTCCTCTTAGCATGATAAAGAAGATTCAAAGAGAGTGAGATGCCAGCTCCTTTCATTCAGTCAGTAGCTTCAATCATTTCTGGACGTTTTTCAATGGCAAAAATCAATGAATATTGTAAATGCACAAACAGTAATTTCTCCGCATTGCAAGGTGCAATTCTGAAATTTTTTGCTTTTTCCTGCTCCTCTTAGCATGATACAGAAGATTCAAAGAGAGTGAGATGCCAGCTCCTTTCATTCAGTCAGTAGCTTCAATCATTTCTGGTATATGAATAACATGATGTTTTTCAATGGCAAAAATCAATGAATATTGTAAATGCACAAACAGTAATTTCTCCGCATTGCAAGTTGCAATTCTGAAATTTTTTGCTTTTTCCTGCTCCTCTTAGCATGATAAAGAAGATTCAAAGAGAGTGAGATGCCAGCTCCTTTCATTCAGTCAGTAGCTTCAATCATTTCTGGACGTTTTTCAATGGCAAAAATCAATGAATATTGTAAATGCACAAACAGTAATTTCTCCGCATTGCAAGGTGCAATTCTGAAATTTTTTGCTTTTTCCTGCTCCTCTTAGCATGATAAAGAAGATTCAAAGAGAGTGAGATGCCAGCTCCTTTCATTCAGTCAGTAGCTTCAATCATTTCTGGACGTTTTTCAATGGCAAAAATCAATGAATATTGTAAATGCACAAACAGTAATTTCTCCGCATTGCAAGGTGCAATTCTGAAATTTTTTGCTTTTTCCTGCTCCTCTTAGCATGATAAAGAAGATTCAAAGAGAGTGAGATGCCAGCTCCTTTCATTCAGTCAGTAGCTTCAATCATTTCTGGTATATGAATAACATGATGTTTTTCAATGGCAAAAATCAATGAATATTGTAAATGCACAAACAGTAATTTCTCCGCATTGCAAGGTGCAATTCTGAAATTTTTTGCTTTTTCCTGCTCCTCTTAGCATGATAAAGAAGATTCAAAGAGAGTGAGAAGCCAGCTCCTTTCATTCAGTCAGTAGCTTCAATCATTTCTGGATGTTTTTCAATGGCAAAAATCAATGAATATTGTAAATGCACAAACAGTAATTTCTCCGCATTGCAAGGTGCAATTCTGAAATTTCTTGCATTTTCCTGCTCCTCTTAGCATGATAAAGAAGATTCAAAGAGAGTGAGATGCCAGCTCCTTTCATTCAGTCAGTAGCTTCAATCATTTCTGGACGTTTTTCAATGGCAAAAATCAATGAATATTGTAAATGCACAAACAGTAATTTCTCCGCATTGCAAGGTGCAATTCTGAAATTTTTTGCTTTTTCCTGCTCCTCTTAGCATGATAAAGAAGATTCAAAGAGAGTGAGATGCCAGCTCCTTTCATTCAGTCAGTAGCTTCAAACATTTCTGGTATATGAATAACATGATGTTTTTCAATGGCAAAAATCAATGAATATTGTAAATGCACAAACAGTAATTTCTCCGCATTGCAAGGTGCAATTCTGAAATTTTTTGCTTTTTCCTGCTCCTCTTAGCATGATAAAGAAGATTCAAAGAGAGTGAGATGCCAGCTCTTTTCATTCAGTCAGTAGCTTCAATCATTTCTGGACATTTTTCAATGGCAAAAATCAATGAATATTGTAAATGCACAAACAGTAATTTCTCCGCATTGCAAGGTGCAATTCTGAAATTTTTTGCTTTTTCCTGCTCCTCTTAGCATGATAAAGAAGATTCAAAGAGAGTGAGATGCCAGCTTCTTTCATTCAGTCAGTAGCTTCAAACATTTCTGGGATATGAATAACATGATGTTTTTCAATGGCAAAAATTAATGAATATTGTAAATGCACAAACAGTAATTTCTCCGCATTGCAAGGTGCAATTCTGAAATTTTTTGCTTTTTCCTGCTCCTCTTAGCATGATAAAGAAGATTCAAAGAGAGTGAGATGCCAGCTCCTTTCATTCAGTCAGTAGCTTCAATCATTTCTGGACGTTTTTCAATGGCAAAAATCAATGAATATTGTAAGTGCACAAACAGTAATTTCTCCGCATTGCAAGGTGCAATTCTGAAATTTTTTGCTTTTTCCTGCTCCTCTTAGCATGATAAAGAAGATTCAAAGAGAGTGAGATGCCAGCTCCTTTCATTCAGTCAGTAGCTTCAATCATTTCTGGACGTTTTTCAATGGCAAAAATCAATGAATATTGTAAATGCACAAACAGTAATTTCTCCGCATTGCAAGGTGCAATTCTGAAATTTTTTGCTTTTTCCTGCTCCTCTTAGCATGATAAAGAAGATTCAAAGAGAGTGAGGTGCCAGCTCCTTTCATTCAGTCAGTAGCTTCAATCATTTCTGGTATATGAATAACATGATGTTTTTCAATGGCAAAAATCAATGAATATTGTAAATGCACAAACAGTAATTTCTCCGCATTGCAAGTTGCAATTCTGAAATTTTTTGCTTTTTCCTGCTCCTCTTAGCATGATAAAGAAGATTCAAAGAGAGTGAGATTCCAGCTCCTTTCATTCAGTCAGTAGCTTCAATCATTTCTGGACTTTTTTCAATGGCAAAAATCAATGAATATTGTAAATGCACAAACAGTAATTTCTCCGCATTGCAAGGTGCAATTCTGAAATTTTTTGCTTTTTCCTGCTCCTCTTAGCATGATACAGAAGATTCAAAGAGAGTGAGATGCCAGCTCCTTTCATTCAGTCAGTAGCTTCAATCATTTCTGGTATATGAATAACATGATGTTTTTCAATGGCAAAAATCAATGAATATTGTAAATGCACAAACAGTAATTTCTCCGCATTGCAAGTTGCAATTCTGAAATTTTTTGCTTTTTCCTGCTCCTCTTAGCATGATAAAGAAGATTCAAAGAGAGTGAGATGCCAGCTCCTTTCATTCAGTCAGTAGCTTCAATCATTTCTGGACGTTTTTCAATGGCAAAAATCAATGAATATTGTAAATGCACAAACAGTAATTTCTCCGCATTGCAAGGTGCAATTCTGAAATTTTTTGCTTTTTCCTGCTCCTCTTAGCATGATAAAGAAGATTCAAAGAGAGTGAGATGCCAGCTCCTTTCATTCAGTCAGTAGCTTCAAACATTTCTGGTATAAACATTTCTGGACGTTTTTCAATGGCAAAAATCAATGAATATTGTAAATGCACAAACAGTAATATCTCCACATTGCAAGGTGCAATTCTGAAATTTTTTTGCTTTTTCCTGCTAATCCTAGCATGATAAAGAAGATTCAAATAGAGTGAGATGCCAGCTCCTTTCATTCAGTCAGTAGCTTCAAACATTTCTGGACGTTTTTCAATGGCAAAATTCAATGAATATTGTAAATGCACAAACAGTAATATCTCCACATTGCAAGGTGCAATTCTGAAATTTTTTGCTTTTTCCTGCTAATCCTAGCATGATAAAGAAGATTCAAAGAGAGTGAGATGCCAGCTCCTTTCATTCAGTCAGTAGCTTCAATCATTTCTGGACGTTTTTCAATGGCAAAAATCAATGAATATTGTAAATGCACAAACAGTAATTTCTCCGCATTGCAAGGTGCAATTCTGAAATTTTTTGCTTTTTCCTGCTCCTCTTAGCATGATAAAGAAGATTCAAAGAGAGTGAGATGCCAGCTCCTTTCATTCAGTCAGTAGCTTCAATCATTTCTGGACGTTTTTCAATGGCAAAAATCAATGAATATTGTAAATGCACAAACAGTAATTTCTCCGCATTGCAAGGTGCAATTCTGAAATTTTTTGCTTTTTCCTGCTCCTCTTAGCATGATAAAGAAGATTCAAAGAGAGTGAGATGCCAGCTCCTTTCATTCAGTCAGTAGCTTCAATCATTTCTGGACGTTTTTCAATGGCAAAAATCAATGAATATTGTAAATGCACAAACAGTAATTTCTCCGCATTGCAAGGTGCAATTCTGAAATTTTTTGCTTTTTCCTGCTCCTCTTAGCATGATACAGAAGATTCAAAGAGAGTGAGATGCCAGCTCCTTTCATTCAGTCAGTAGCTTCAATCATTTCTGGTATATGAATAACATGATGTTTTTCAATGGCAAAAATCAATGAATATTGTAAATGCACAAACAGTAATTTCTCCGCATTGCAAGTTGCAATTCTGAAATTTTTTGCTTTTTCCTGCTCCTCTTAGCATGATAAAGAAGATTCAAAGAGAGTGAGATGCCAGCTCCTTTCATTCAGTCAGTAGCTTCAATCATTTCTGGACGTTTTTCAATGGCAAAAATCAATGAATATTGTAAATGCACAAACAGTAATTTCTCCGCATTGCAAGGTGCAATTCTGAAATTTTTTGCTTTTTCCTGCTCCTCTTAGCATGATAAAGAAGATTCAAAGAGAGTGAGATGCCAGCTCCTTTCATTCAGTCAGTAGCTTCAATCATTTCTGGTATATGAATAACATGATGTTTTTCAATGGCAAAAATCAATGAATATTGTAAATGCACAAACAGTAATTTCTCCGCATTGCAAGGTGCAATTCTGAAATTTTTTGCTTTTTCCTGCTCCTCTTAGCATGATAAAGAAGATTCAAAGAGAGTGAGAAGCCAGCTCCTTTCATTCAGTCAGTAGCTTCAATCATTTCTGGATGTTTTTCAATGGCAAAAATCAATGAATATTGTAAATGCACAAACAGTAATTTCTCCGCATTGCAAGGTGCAATTCTGAAATTTCTTGCATTTTCCTGCTCCTCTTAGCATGATAAAGAAGATTCAAAGAGAGTGAGATGCCAGCTCCTTTCATTCAGTCAGTAGCTTCAATCATTTCTGGACGTTTTTCAATGGCAAAAATCAATGAATATTGTAAATGCACAAACAGTAATTTCTCCGCATTGCAAGGTGCAATTCTGAAATTTTTTGCTTTTTCCTGCTCCTCTTAGCATGATAAAGAAGATTCAAAGAGAGTGAGATGCCAGCTCCTTTCATTCAGTCAGTAGCTTCAAACATTTCTGGTATATGAATAACATGATGTTTTTCAATGGCAAAAATCAATGAATATTGTAAATGCACAAACAGTAATTTCTCCGCATTGCAAGGTGCAATTCTGAAATTTTTTGCTTTTTCCTGCTCCTCTTAGCATGATAAAGAAGATTCAAAGAGAGTGAGATGCCAGCTCCTTTCATTCAGTCAGTAGCTTCAATCATTTCTGGACGTTTTTCAATGGCAAAAATCAATGAATATTGTAAATGCACAAACAGTAATTTCTCCGCATTGCAAGGTGCAATTCTGAAATTTTTTGCTTTTTCCTGCTCCTCTTAGCATGATAAAGAAGATTCAAAGAGAGTGAGATGCCAGCTTCTTTCATTCAGTCAGTAGCTTCAAACATTTCTGGGATATGAATAACATGATGTTTTTCAATGGCAAAAATTAATGAATATTGTAAATGCACAAACAGTAATTTCTCCGCATTGCAAGGTGCAATTCTGAAATTTTTTGCTTTTTCCTGCTCCTCTTAGCATGATAAAGAAGATTCAAAGAGAGTGAGATGCCAGCTCCTTTCATTCAGTCAGTAGCTTCAATCATTTCTGGACGTTTTTCAATGGCAAAAATCAATGAATATTGTAAATGCACAAACAGTAATTTCTCCGCATTGCAAGGTGCAATTCTGAAATTTTTTGCTTTTTCCTGCTCCTCTTAGCATGATAAAGAAGATTCAAAGAGAGTGAGATGCCAGCTCCTTTCATTCAGTCAGTAGCTTCAATCATTTCTGGACGTTTTTCAATGGCAAAAATCAATGAATATTGTAAATGCACAAACAGTAATTTCTCCGCATTGCAAGGTGCAATTCTGAAATTTTTTGCTTTTTCCTGCTCCTCTTAGCATGATAAAGAAGATTCAAAGAGAGTGAGATGCCAGCTCCTTTCATTCAGTCAGTAGCTTCAATCATTTCTGGTATATGAATAACATGATGTTTTTCAATGGCAAAAATCAATGAATATTGTAAATGCACAAACAGTAATTTCTCCGCATTGCAAGTTGCAATTCTGAAATTTTTTGCTTTTTCCTGCTCCTCTTAGCATGATAAAGAAGATTCAAAGAGAGTGAGATTCCAGCTCCTTTCATTCAGTCAGTAGCTTCAATCATTTCTGGACTTTTTTCAATGGCAAAAATCAATGAATATTGTAAATGCACAAACAGTAATTTCTCCGCATTGCAAGGTGCAATTCTGAAATTTTTTGCTTTTTCCTGCTCCTCTTAGCATGATACAGAAGATTCAAAGAGAGTGAGATGCCAGCTCCTTTCATTCAGTCAGTAGCTTCAATCATTTCTGGTATATGAATAACATGATGTTTTTCAATGGCAAAAATCAATGAATATTGTAAATGCACAAACAGTAATTTCTCCGCATTGCAAGTTGCAATTCTGAAATTTTTTGCTTTTTCCTGCTCCTCTTAGCATGATAAAGAAGATTCAAAGAGAGTGAGATGCCAGCTCCTTTCATTCAGTCAGTAGCTTCAATCATTTCTGGACGTTTTTCAATGGCAAAAATCAATGAATATTGTAAATGCACAAACAGTAATTTCTCCGCATTGCAAGGTGCAATTCTGAAATTTTTTGCTTTTTCCTGCTCCTCTTAGCATGATAAAGAAGATTCAAAGAGAGTGAGATGCCAGCTCCTTTCATTCAGTCAGTAGCTTCAATCATTTCTGGACGTTTTTCAATGGCAAAAATCAATGAATATTGTAAATGCACAAACAGTAATTTCTCCACATTGCAAGGTGCAATTCTGAAATTTTTTGCTTTTTCCTGCTCCTCTTAGCATGATAAAGAAGATTCAAAGAGAGTGAGATGCCAGCTCCTTTCATTCAGTCAGTAGCTTCAATCATTTCTGGTATATGAATAACATGATGTTTTTCAATGGCAAAAATCAATGAATATTGTAAATGCACAAACAGTAATTTCTCCGCATTGCAAGGTGCAATTCTGAAATTTTTTGCTTTTTCCTGCTCCTCTTAGCATGATAAAGAAGATTCAAAGAGAGTGAGAAGCCAGCTCCTTTCATTCAGTCAGTAGCTTCAATCATTTCTGGATGTTTTTCAATGGCAAAAATCAATGAATATTGTAAATGCACAAACAGTAATTTCTCCGCATTGCAAGGTGCAATTCTGAAATTTCTTGCATTTTCCTGCTCCTCTTAGCATGATAAAGAAGATTCAAAGAGAGTGAGATGCCAGCTCCTTTCATTCAGTCAGTAGCTTCAATCATTTCTGGACGTTTTTCAATGGCAAAAATCAATGAATATTGTAAATGCACAAACAGTAATTTCTCCGCATTGCAAGGTGCAATTCTGAAATTTTTTGCTTTTTCCTGCTCCTCTTAGCATGATAAAGAAGATTCAAAGAGAGTGAGATGCCAGCTCCTTTCATTCAGTCAGTAGCTTCAAACATTTCTGGTATATGAATAACATGATGTTTTTCAATGGCAAAAATCAATGAATATTGTAAATGCACAAACAGTAATTTCTCCGCATTGCAAGGTGCAATTCTGAAATTTTTTGCTTTTTCCTGCTCCTCTTAGCATGATAAAGAAAATTCAAAGAGAGTGAGATGCCAGCTCATTTCATTCAGTCAGTAGCTTCAATCATTTCTGGACGTTTTTCAATGGCAAAAATCAATGAATATTGTAAATGCACAAACAGTAATTTCTCCGCATTGCAAGGTGCAATTCTGAAATTTTTTGCTTTTTCCTGCTCCTCTTAGCATGATAAAGAAGATTCAAAGAGAGTGAGATGCCAGCTTCTTTCATTCAGTCAGTAGCTTCAAACATTTCTGGGATATGAATAACATGATGTTTTTCAATGGCAAAAATTAATGAATATTGTAAATGCACAAACAGTAATTTCTCCGCATTGCAAGGTGCAATTCTGAAATTTTTTGCTTTTTCCTGCTCCTCTTAGCATGATAAAGAAGATTCAAAGAGAGTGAGATGCCAGCTCCTTTCATTCAGTCAGTAGCTTCAATCATTTCTGGACGTTTTTCAATGGCAAAAATCAATGAATATTGTAAATGCACAAACAGTAATTTCTCCGCATTGCAAGGTGCAATTCTGAAATTTTTTGCTTTTTCCTGCTCCTCTTAGCATGATAAAGAAGATTCAAAGAGAGTGAGATGCCAGCTCCTTTCATTCAGTCAGTAGCTTCAATCATTTCTGGACGTTTTTCAATGGCAAAAATCAATGAATATTGTAAATGCACAAACAGTAATTTCTCCGCATTGCAAGGTGCAATTCTGAAATTTTTTGCTTTTTCCTGCTCCTCTTAGCATGATAAAGAAGATTCAAAGAGAGTGAGATGCCAGCTCCTTTCATTCAGTCAGTAGCTTCAATCATTTCTGGTATATGAATAACATGATGTTTTTCAATGGCAAAAATCAATGAATATTGTAAATGCACAAACAGTAATTTCTCCGCATTGCAAGTTGCAATTCTGAAATTTTTTGCTTTTTCCTGCTCCTCTTAGCATGATAGAGAAGATTCAAAGAGAGTGAGATTCCAGCTCCTTTCATTCAGTCAGTAGCTTCAATCATTTCTGGACTTTTTTCAATGGCAAAAATCAATGAATATTGTAAATGCACAAACAGTAATTTCTCCGCATTGCAAGGTGCAATTCTGAAATTTTTTGCTTTTTCCTGCTCCTCTTAGCATGATAAAGAAGATTCAAAGAGAGTGAGATGCCAGCTCCTTTCATTCAGTCAGTAGCTTCAATCATTTCTGGACGTTTTTCAATGGCAAAAATCAATGAATATTGTAAATGCACAAACAGTAATTTCTCCGCATTGCAAGATGCAATTCTGAAATTTTTTGCTTTTTCCTGCTCCTCTTAGCATGATAAAGAAGATTCAAAGAGAGTGAGATGCCAGCTCCTTTCATTCAGTCAGTAGCTTCAATCATTTCTGGACGTTTTTCAATGGCAAAAATCAATGAATATTGTAAATGCACAAACAGTAATTTCTCCGCATTGCAAGGTGCAATTCTGAAATTTTTTGCTTTTTCCTGCTCCTCTTAGCATGATAAAGAAGATTCAAAGAGAGTGAGATGCCAGCTCCTTTCATTCAGTCAGTAGCTTCAATCATTTCTGGTATATGAATAACATGATGTTTTTCAATGGCAAAAATCAATGAATATTGTAAATGCACAAACAGTAATTTCTCCGCATTGCAAGGTGCAATTCTGAAATTTTTTGCTTTTTCCTGCTCCTCTTAGCATGATAAAGAAGATTCAAAGAGACTGAGATGCCAGCTCCTTTCATTCAGTCAGTAGCTTCAGTCATTTCTGGACGTTTTTCAATGGCAAAAATCAATGAATATTGTAAATGCACAAACAGTAATTTCTCCGCATTGCAAGGTGCAATTCTGAAATTTTTTGCTTTTTCCTGCTCCTCTTAGCATGATAAAGAAGATTCAAAGAGAGTGAGATGCCAGCTCCTTTCATTCAGTCAGTAGCTTCAAACATTTCTGGTATAAACATTTCTGGACGTTTTTCAATGGCAAAAATCAATGAATATTGTAAATGCACAAACAGTAATATCTCCACATTGCAAGGTGCAATTCTGAAATTTTTTGCTTTTTCCTGCTAATCCTAGCATGATAAAGAAGATTCAAATAGAGTGAGATGCCAGCTCCTTTCATTCAGTCAGTAGCTTCAAACATTTCTGGACGTTTTTCAATGGCAAAATTCAATGAATATTATAAATGCACAAACAGTAATATCTCCACATTGCAAGGTGCAATTCTGAAATTTTTTGCTTTTTCCTGCTAATCCTAGCATGATAAAGAAGATTCAAAGAGAGTGAGATGCCAGCTCCTTTCATTCAGTCAGTAGCTTCAATCATTTCTGGACGTTTTTCAATGGCAAAAATCAATGAATATTGTAAATGCACAAACAGTAATTTCTCCGCATTGCAAGGTGCAATTCTGAAATTTTTTGCTTTTTCCTGCTCCTCTTAGCATGATAAAGAAGATTCAAAGAGAGTGAGATGCCAGCTTCTTTCATTCAGTCAGTAGCTTCAAACATTTCTGGGATATGAATAACATGATGTTTTTCAATGGCAAAAATTAATGAATATTGTAAATGCACAAACAGTAATTTCTCCGCATTGCAAGGTGCAATTCTGAAATTTTTTGCTTTTTCCTGCTCCTCTTAACATGATAAAGAAGATTCAAAGAGAGTGAGATGCCAGCTCCTTTCATTCAGTCAGTAGCTTCAATCATTTCTGGACACTTTTCAATGGCAAAAATCAATGAATATTGTAAATGCACAAACAGTAATTTCTCCGCATTGCAAGGTGCAATTCTGAAATTTTTTGCTTTTTCCTGCTCCTCTTAGCATGATAAAGAAGATTCAAAGAGAGTGAGATGCCAGCTCCTTTCATTCAGTCAGTAGCTTCAATCATTTCTGGACGTTTTTCAATGGCAAAAATCAATGAATATTGTAAATGCACAAACAGTAATTTCTCCGCATTGCAAGGTGCAATTCTGAAATTTTTTGCTTTTTCCTGCTCCTCTTAGCATGATAAAGAAGATTCAAAGAGAGTGAGATGCCAGCTCCTTTCATTCAGTCAGTAGCTTCAATCATTTCTGGTATATGAATAACATGATGTTTTTCAATGGCAAAAATCAATGAATATTGTAAATGCACAAACAGTAATTTCTCCGCATTTCAAGTTGCAATTCTGAAATTTTTTGCTTTTTCCTGCTCCTCTTAGCATGATAAAGAAGACTCAAAGAGAGTGAGATTCCAGCTCCTTTCATTCAGTCAGTAGCTTCAATCATTTCTGGACGTTTTTCAATGGCAAAAATCAATGAATATTGTAAATGCACAAACAGTAATTTCTCCGCATTGCAAGGTGCAATTCTGAAATTTTTTGCTTTTTCCTGCTCCTCTTAGCATGATAAAGAAGATTCAAAGAGAGTGAGATGCCAGCTCCTTTCATTCAGTCAGTAGCTTCAATCATTTCTGGACGTTTTTCAATGGCAAAAATCAATGAATATTGTAAATGCACAAACAGTAATTTCTCCGCATTGCAAGATGCAATTCTGAAATTTTTTGCTTTTTCCTGCTCCTCTTAGCATGATAAAGAAGATTCAAAGAGAGTGAGATGCCAGCTCCTTTCATTCAGTCAGTAGCTTCAATCATTTCTGGACGTTTTCAATGGCAAAAATCAATGAATATTGTAAATGCACAAACAGTAATTTCTCCGCATTGCAAGGTGCAATTCTGAAATTTTTTGCTTTTTCCTGCTCCTCTTAGCATGATAAAGAAGATTCAAAGAGAGTGAGATGCCAGCTCCTTTCATTCAGTCAGTAGCTTCAATCATTTCTGGACGTTTTTCAATGGCAAAAATCAATGAATATTGTAAATGCACAAACAGTAATTTCTCCGCATTGCAAGGTGCAATTCTGAAATTTTTTGCTTTTTCCTGCTCCTCTTAGCATGATAAAGAAGATTCAAAGAGAGTGAGATGCCAGCTCCTTTCATTCAGTCAGTAGCTTCAATCATTTCTGGTATATGAATAACATGATGTTTTTCAATGGCAAAAATCAATGAATATTGTAAATGCACAAACAGTAATTTCTCCGCATTGCAAGTTGCAATTCTGAAATTTTTTGCTTTTTCCTGCTCCTTTTAGCATGATAAAGAAGATTCAAAGAGAGTGAGATTCCAGCTCCTTTCATTCAGTCAGTAGCTTCAATCATTTCTGGACGTTTTTCAATGGCAAAAATCAATGAATATTGTAAATGCACAAACAGTAATTTCTCCGCATTGCAAGGTGCAATTCTGAAATTTTTTGCTTTTTCCTGCTCCTCTTAGCATGATAAAGAAGATTCAAAGAGAGTGAGATGCCAGCTCCTTTCATTCAGTCAGTAGCTTCAATCATTTCTGGACGTTTTTCAATGGCAAAAATCAATGAATATTGTAAATGCACAAACAGTAATTTCTCCGCATTGCAAGATGCAATTCTGAAATTTTTTGCTTTTTCCTGCTCCTCTTAGCATGATAAAGAAGATTCAAAGAGAGTGAGATGCCAGCTCCTTTCATTCAGTCAGTAGCTTCAATCATTTCTGGACGTTTTTCAATGGCAAAAATCAATGAATATTGTAAATGCACAAACAGTAATTTCTCCGCATTGCAAGGTGCAATTCTGAAATTTTTTGCTTTTTCCTGCTCCTCTTAGCATGATAAAGAAGATTCAAAGAGAGTGAGATGCCAGCTCCTTTCATTCAGTCAGTAGCTTCAATCATTTCTGGTATATGAATAACATGATGTTTTTCAATGGCAAAAATCAATGAATATTGTAAATGCACAAACAGTAATTTCTCCGCATTGCAAGGTGCAATTCTGAAATTTTTTGCTTTTTCCTGCTCCTCTTAGCATGATAAAGAAGATTCAAAGAGACTGAGATGCCAGCTCCTTTCATTCAGTCAGTAGCTTCAGTCATTTCTGGACGTTTTTCAATGGCAAAAATCAATGAATATTGTAAATGCACAAACAGTAATTTCTCCGCATTGCAAGGTGCAATTCTGAAATTTTTTGCTTTTTCCTGCTCCTCTTAGCATGATAAAGAAGATTCAAAGAGAGTGAGATGCCAGCTCCTTTCATTCAGTCAGTAGCTTCAAACATTTCTGGTATAAACATTTCTGGACGTTTTTCAATGGCAAAAATCAATGAATATTGTAAATGCACAAACAGTAATATCTCCACATTGCAAGGTGCAATTCTGAAATTTTTTGCTTTTTCCTGCTAATCCTAGCATGATAAAGAAGATTCAAATAGAGTGAGATGCCAGCTCCTTTCATTCAGTCAGTAGCTTCAAACATTTCTGGACGTTTTTCAATGGCAAAATTCAATGAATATTGTAAATGCACAAACAGTAATATCTCCACATTGCAAGGTGCAATTCTGAAATTTTTTGCTTTTTCCTGCTAATCCTAGCATGATAAAGAAGATTCAAAGAGAGTGAGATGCCAGCTCCTTTCATTCAGTCAGTAGCTTCAATCATTTCTGGACGTTTTTCAATGGCAAAAATCAATGAATATTGTAAATGCACAAACAGTAATTTCTCCGCATTGCAAGGTGCAATTCTGAAATTTTTTGCTTTTTCCTGCTCCTCTTAGCATGATAAAGAAGATTCAAAGAGAGTGAGATGCCAGCTTCTTTCATTCAGTCAGTAGCTTCAAACATTTCTGGGATATGAATAACATGATGTTTTTCAATGGCAAAAATTAATGAATATTGTAAATGCACAAACAGTAATTTCTCCGCATTGCAAGGTGCAATTCTGAAATTTTTTGCTTTTTCCTGCTCCTCTTAGCATGATAAAGAAGATTCAAAGAGAGTGAGATGCCAGCTCCTTTCATTCAGTCAGTAGCTTCAATCATTTCTGGACGTTTTTCAATGGCAAAAATCAATGAATATTGTAAATGCACAAACAGTAATTTCTCCGCATTGCAAGGTGCAATTCTGAAATTTTTTGCTTTTTCCTGCTCCTCTTAGCATGATAAAGAAGATTCAAAGAGAGTGAGATGCCAGCTCCTTTCATTCAGTCAGTAGCTTCAATCATTTCTGGACGTTTTTCAATGGCAAAAATCAATGAATATTGTAAATGCACAAACAGTAATTTCTCCGCATTGCAAGGTGCAATTCTGAAATTTTTTGCTTTTTCCTGCTCCTCTTAGCATGATAAAGAAGATTCAAAGAGAGTGAGATGCCAGCTCCTTTCATTCAGTCAGTAGCTTCAATCATTTCTGGTATATGAATAACATGATGTTTTTCAATGGCAAAAATCAATGAATATTGTAAATGCACAAACAGTAATTTCTCCGCATTGCAAGTTGCAATTCTGAAATTTTTTGCTTTTTCCTGCTCCTCTTAGCATGATAAAGAAGATTCAAAGAGAGTGAGATTCCAGCTCCTTTCATTCAGTCAGTAGCTTCAATCATTTCTGGACGTTTTTCAATGGCAAAAATCAATGAATATTGTAAATGCACAAACAGTAATTTCTCCGCATTGCAAGGTGCAATTATGAAATTTTTTGCTTTTTCCTGCTCCTCTTAGCATGATAAAGAAGATTCAAAGAGAGTGAGATGCCAGCTCCTTTCATTCAGTCAGTAGCTTCAATCATTTCTGGACGTTTTTCAATGGCAAAAATCAATGAATATTGTAAATGCACAAACAGTAATTTCTCCGCATTGCAAGATGCAATTCTGAAATTTTTTGCTTTTTCCTGCTCCTCTTAGCATGATAAAGAAGATTCAAAGAGAGTGAGATGCCAGCTCCTTTCATTCAGTCAGTAGCTTCAATCATTTCTGGACGTTTTTCAATGGCAAAAATCAATGAATATTGTAAATGCACAAACAGTAATTTCTCCGCATTGCAAGGTGCAATTCTGAAATTTTTTGCTTTTTCCTGCTCCTCTTAGCATGATAAAGAAGATTCAAAGAGAGTGAGATGCCAGCTCCTTTCATTCAGTCAGTAGCTTCAATCATTTCTGGACGTTTTTCAATGGCAAAAATCAATGAATATTGTAAATGCACAAACAGTAATTTCTCCGCATTGCAAGGTGCAATTCTGAAATTTTTTGCTTTTTCCTGCTCCTCTTAGCATGATAAAGAAGATTCAAAGAGAGTGAGATGCCAGCTCCTTTCATTCAGTCAGTAGCTTCAATCATTTCTGGTATATGAATAACATGATGTTTTTCAATGGCAAAAATCAATGAATATTGTAAATGCACAAACAGTAATTTCTCCGCATTGCAAGTTGCAATTCTGAAATTTTTTGCTTTTTCCTGCTCCTTTTAGCATGATAAAGAAGATTCAAAGAGAGTGAGATTCCAGCTCCTTTCATTCAGTCAGTAGCTTCAATCATTTCTGGACGTTTTTCAATGGCAAAAATCAATGAATATTGTAAATGCACAAACAGTAATTTCTCCGCATTGCAAGGTGCAATTCTGAAATTTTTTGCTTTTTCCTGCTCCTCTTAGCATGATAAAGAAGATTCAAAGAGAGTGAGATGCCAGCTCCTTTCATTCAGTCAGTAGCTTCAATCATTTCTGGACGTTTTTCAATGGCAAAAATCAATGAATATTGTAAATGCACAAACAGTAATTTCTCCGCATTGCAAGATGCAATTCTGAAATTTTTTGCTTTTTCCTGCTCCTCTTAGCATGATAAAGAAGATTCAAAGAGAGTGAGATGCCAGCTCCTTTCATTCAGTCAGTAGCTTCAATCATTTCTGGACGTTTTTCAATGGCAAAAATCAATGAATATTGTAAATGCACAAACAGTAATTTCTCCGCATTGCAAGGTGCAATTCTGAAATTTTTTGCTTTTTCCTGCTCCTCTTAGCATGATAAAGAAGATTCAAAGAGAGTGAGATGCCAGCTCCTTTCATTCAGTCAGTAGCTTCAATCATTTCTGGTATATGAATAACATGATGTTTTTCAATGGCAAAAATCAATGAATATTGTAAATGCACAAACAGTAATTTCTCCGCATTGCAAGGTGCAATTCTGAAATTTTTTGCTTTTTCCTGCTCCTCTTAGCATGATAAAGAAGATTCAAAGAGACTGAGATGCCAGCTCCTTTCATTCAGTCAGTAGCTTCAGTCATTTCTGGACGTTTTTCAATGGCAAAAATCAATGAATATTGTAAATGCACAAACAGTAATTTCTCCGCATTGCAAGGTGCAATTCTGAAATTTTTTGCTTTTTCCTGCTCCTCTTAGCATGATAAAGAAGATTCAAAGAGAGTGAGATGCCAGCTCCTTTCATTCAGTCAGTAGCTTCAAACATTTCTGGTATAAACATTTCTGGACGTTTTTCAATGGCAAAATTCAATGAATATTGTAAATGCACAAACAGTAATATCTCCACATTGCAAGGTGCAATTCTGAAATTTTTTGCTTTTTCCTGCTAATCCTAGCATGATAAAGAAGATTCAAAGAGAGTGAGATGCCAGCTCCTTTCATTCAGTCAGTAGCTTCAATCATTTCTGGACGTTTTTCAATGGCAAAAATCAATGAATATTGTAAATGCACAAACAGTAATTTCTCCGCATTGCAAGGTGCAATTCTGAAATTTTTTGCTTTTTCCTGCTCCTCTTAGCATGATAAAGAAGATTCAAAGAGAGTGAGATGCCAGCTTCTTTCATTCAGTCAGTAGCTTCAAACATTTCTGGCATATGAATAACATGATGTTTTTCAATGGCAAAAATTAATGAATATTGTAAATGCACAAACAGTAATTTCTCCGCATTGCAAGGTGCAATTCTGAAATTTTTTGCTTTTTCCTGCTCCTCTTAGCATGATAAAGAAGATTCAAAGAGAGTGAGATGCCAGCTCCTTTCATTCAGTCAGTAGCTTCAATCATTTCTGGACGTTTTTCAATGGCAAAAATCAATGAATATTGTAAATGCACAAACAGTAATTTCTCCGCATTGCAAGGTGCAATTCTGAAATTTTTTGCTTTTTCCTGCTCCTCTTAGCATGATAAAGAAGATTCAAAGAGAGTGAGATGCCAGCTCCTTTCATTCAGTCAGTAGCTTCAATCATTTCTGGACGTTTTTCAATGGCAAAAATCAATGAATATTGTAAATGCACAAACAGTAATTTCTCCGCATTGCAAGGTGCAATTCTGAAATTTTTTGCTTTTTCCTGCTCCTCTTAGCATGATAAAGAAGATTCAAAGAGAGTGAGATGCCAGCTCCTTTCATTCAGTCAGTAGCTTCAATCATTTCTGGTATATGAATAACATGATGTTTTTCAATGGCAAAAATCAATGAATATTGTAAATGCACAAACAGTAATTTCTCCGCATTGCAAGTTGCAATTCTGAAATTTTTTGCTTTTTCCTGCTCCTCTTAGCATGATAAAGAAGATTCAAAGAGAGTGAGATTCCAGCTCCTTTCATTCAGTCAGTAGCTTCAATCATTTCTGGACGTTTTTCAATGGCAAAAATCAATGAATATTGTAAATGCACAAACAGTAATTTCTCCGCATTGCAAGGTGCAATTCTGAAATTTTTTGCTTTTTCCTGCTCCTCTTAGCATGATAAAGAAGATTCAAAGAGAGTGAGATGCCAGCTCCTTTCATTCAGTCAGTAGCTTCAATCATTTCTGGTATATGAATAACATGATGTTTTTCAATGGCAAAAATCAATGAATATTGTAAATGCACAAACAGTAATTTCTCCGCATTTCAAGTTGCAATTCTGAAATTTTTTGCTTTTTCCTGCTCCTCTTAGCATGATAAAGAAGACTCAAAGAGAGTGAGATTCCAGCTCCTTTCATTCAGTCAGTAGCTTCAATCATTTCTGGACGTTTTTCAATGGCAAAAATCAATGAATATTGTAAATGCACAAACAGTAATTTCTCCGCATTGCAAGGTGCAATTCTGAAATTTTTTGCTTTTTCCTGCTCCTCTTAGCATGATAAAGAAGATTCAAAGAGAGTGAGATGCCAGCTCCTTTCATTCAGTCAGTAGCTTCAATCATTTCTGGACGTTTTTCAATGGCAAAAATCAATGAATATTGTAAATGCACAAACAGTAATTTCTCCGCATTGCAAGATGCAATTCTGAAATTTTTTGCTTTTTCCTGCTCCTCTTAGCATGATAAAGAAGATTCAAAGAGAGTGAGATGCCAGCTCCTTTCATTCAGTCAGTAGCTTCAATCATTTCTGGACGTTTTCAATGGCAAAAATCAATGAATATTGTAAATGCACAAACAGTAATTTCTCCGCATTGCAAGGTGCAATTCTGAAATTTTTTGCTTTTTCCTGCTCCTCTTAGCATGATAAAGAAGATTCAAAGAGAGTGAGATGCCAGCTCCTTTCATTCAGTCAGTAGCTTCAATCATTTCTGGACGTTTTTCAATGGCAAAAATCAATGAATATTGTAAATGCACAAACAGTAATTTCTCCGCATTGCAAGGTGCAATTCTGAAATTTTTTGCTTTTTCCTGCTCCTCTTAGCATGATAAAGAAGATTCAAAGAGAGTGAGATGCCAGCTCCTTTCATTCAGTCAGTAGCTTCAATCATTTCTGGTATATGAATAACATGATGTTTTTCAATGGCAAAAATCAATGAATATTGTAAATGCACAAACAGTAATTTCTCCGCATTGCAAGTTGCAATTCTGAAATTTTTTGCTTTTTCCTGCTCCTTTTAGCATGATAAAGAAGATTCAAAGAGAGTGAGATTCCAGCTCCTTTCATTCAGTCAGTAGCTTCAATCATTTCTGGACGTTTTTCAATGGCAAAAATCAATGAATATTGTAAATGCACAAACAGTAATTTCTCCGCATTGCAAGGTGCAATTCTGAAATTTTTTGCTTTTTCCTGCTCCTCTTAGCATGATAAAGAAGATTCAAAGAGAGTGAGATGCCAGCTCCTTTCATTCAGTCAGTAGCTTCAATCATTTCTGGACGTTTTTCAATGGCAAAAATCAATGAATATTGTAAATGCACAAACAGTAATTTCTCCGCATTGCAAGATGCAATTCTGAAATTTTTTGCTTTTTCCTGCTCCTCTTAGCATGATAAAGAAGATTCAAAGAGAGTGAGATGCCAGCTCCTTTCATTCAGTCAGTAGCTTCAATCATTTCTGGACGTTTTTCAATGGCAAAAATCAATGAATATTGTAAATGCACAAACAGTAATTTCTCCGCATTGCAAGGTGCAATTCTGAAATTTTTTGCTTTTTCCTGCTCCTCTTAGCATGATAAAGAAGATTCAAAGAGAGTGAGATGCCAGCTCCTTTCATTCAGTCAGTAGCTTCAATCATTTCTGGTATATGAATAACATGATGTTTTTCAATGGCAAAAATCAATGAATATTGTAAATGCACAAACAGTAATTTCTCCGCATTGCAAGGTGCAATTCTGAAATTTTTTGCTTTTTCCTGCTCCTCTTAGCATGATAAAGAAGATTCAAAGAGACTGAGATGCCAGCTCCTTTCATTCAGTCAGTAGCTTCAGTCATTTCTGGACGTTTTTCAATGGCAAAAATCAATGAATATTGTAAATGCACAAACAGTAATTTCTCCGCATTGCAAGGTGCAATTCTGAAATTTTTTGCTTTTTCCTGCTCCTCTTAGCATGATAAAGAAGATTCAAAGAGAGTGAGATGCCAGCTCCTTTCATTCAGTCAGTAGCTTCAAACATTTCTGGTATAAACATTTCTGGACGTTTTTCAATGGCAAAAATCAATGAATATTGTAAATGCACAAACAGTAATATCTCCACATTGCAAGGTGCAATTCTGAAATTTTTTGCTTTTTCCTGCTAATCCTAGCATGATAAAGAAGATTCAAATAGAGTGAGATGCCAGCTCCTTTCATTCAGTCAGTAGCTTCAAACATTTCTGGACGTTTTTCAATGGCAAAATTCAATGAATATTGTAAATGCACAAACAGTAATATCTCCACATTGCAAGGTGCAATTCTGAAATTTTTTGCTTTTTCCTGCTAATCCTAGCATGATAAAGAAGATTCAAAGAGAGTGAGATGCCAGCTCCTTTCATTCAGTCAGTAGCTTCAATCATTTCTGGACGTTTTTCAATGGCAAAAATCAATGAATATTGTAAATGCACAAACAGTAATTTCTCCGCATTGCAAGGTGCAATTCTGAAATTTTTTGCTTTTTCCTGCTCCTCTTAGCATGATAAAGAAGATTCAAAGAGAGTGAGATGCCAGCTTCTTTCATTCAGTCAGTAGCTTCAAACATTTCTGGGATATGAATAACATGATGTTTTTCAATGGCAAAAATTAATGAATATTGTAAATGCACAAACAGTAATTTCTCCGCATTGCAAGGTGCAATTCTGAAATTTTTTGCTTTTTCCTGCTCCTCTTAGCATGATAAAGAAGATTCAAAGAGAGTGAGATGCCAGCTCCTTTCATTCAGTCAGTAGCTTCAATCATTTCTGGACGTTTTTCAATGGCAAAAATCAATGAATATTGTAAATGCACAAACAGTAATTTCTCCGCATTGCAAGGTGCAATTCTGAAATTTTTTGCTTTTTCCTGCTCCTCTTAGCATGATAAAGAAGATTCAAAGAGAGTGAGATGCCAGCTCCTTTCATTCAGTCAGTAGCTTCAATCATTTCTGGACGTTTTTCAATGGCAAAAATCAATGAATATTGTAAATGCACAAACAGTAATTTCTCCGCATTGCAAGGTGCAATTCTGAAATTTTTTGCTTTTTCCTGCTCCTCTTAGCATGATAAAGAAGATTCAAAGAGAGTGAGATGCCAGCTCCTTTCATTCAGTCAGTAGCTTCAATCATTTCTGGTATATGAATAACATGATGTTTTTCAATGGCAAAAATCAATGAATATTGTAAATGCACAAACAGTAATTTCTCCGCATTGCAAGTTGCAATTCTGAAATTTTTTGCTTTTTCCTGCTCCTCTTAGCATGATAAAGAAGATTCAAAGAGAGTGAGATTCCAGCTCCTTTCATTCAGTCAGTAGCTTCAATCATTTCTGGACGTTTTTCAATGGCAAAAATCAATGAATATTGTAAATGCACAAACAGTAATTTCTCCGCATTGCAAGGTGCAATTATGAAATTTTTTGCTTTTTCCTGCTCCTCTTAGCATGATAAAGAAGATTCAAAGAGAGTGAGATGCCAGCTCCTTTCATTCAGTCAGTAGCTTCAATCATTTCTGGACGTTTTTCAATGGCAAAAATCAATGAATATTGTAAATGCACAAACAGTAATTTCTCCGCATTGCAAGATGCAATTCTGAAATTTTTTGCTTTTTCCTGCTCCTCTTAGCATGATAAAGAAGATTCAAAGAGAGTGAGATGCCAGCTCCTTTCATTCAGTCAGTAGCTTCAATCATTTCTGGACGTTTTTCAATGGCAAAAATCAATGAATATTGTAAATGCACAAACAGTAATTTCTCCGCATTGCAAGGTGCAATTCTGAAATTTTTTGCTTTTTCCTGCTCCTCTTAGCATGATAAAGAAGATTCAAAGAGAGTGAGATGCCAGCTCCTTTCATTCAGTCAGTAGCTTCAATCATTTCTGGACGTTTTTCAATGGCAAAAATCAATGAATATTGTAAATGCACAAACAGTAATTTCTCCGCATTGCAAGGTGCAATTCTGAAATTTTTTGCTTTTTCCTGCTCCTCTTAGCATGATAAAGAAGATTCAAAGAGAGTGAGATGCCAGCTCCTTTCATTCAGTCAGTAGCTTCAATCATTTCTGGTATATGAATAACATGATGTTTTTCAATGGCAAAAATCAATGAATATTGTAAATGCACAAACAGTAATTTCTCCGCATTGCAAGTTGCAATTCTGAAATTTTTTGCTTTTTCCTGCTCCTTTTAGCATGATAAAGAAGATTCAAAGAGAGTGAGATTCCAGCTCCTTTCATTCAGTCAGTAGCTTCAATCATTTCTGGACGTTTTTCAATGGCAAAAATCAATGAATATTGTAAATGCACAAACAGTAATTTCTCCGCATTGCAAGGTGCAATTCTGAAATTTTTTGCTTTTTCCTGCTCCTCTTAGCATGATAAAGAAGATTCAAAGAGAGTGAGATGCCAGCTCCTTTCATTCAGTCAGTAGCTTCAATCATTTCTGGACGTTTTTCAATGGCAAAAATCAATGAATATTGTAAATGCACAAACAGTAATTTCTCCGCATTGCAAGATGCAATTCTGAAATTTTTTGCTTTTTCCTGCTCCTCTTAGCATGATAAAGAAGATTCAAAGAGAGTGAGATGCCAGCTCCTTTCATTCAGTCAGTAGCTTCAATCATTTCTGGACGTTTTTCAATGGCAAAAATCAATGAATATTGTAAATGCACAAACAGTAATTTCTCCGCATTGCAAGGTGCAATTCTGAAATTTTTTGCTTTTTCCTGCTCCTCTTAGCATGATAAAGAAGATTCAAAGAGAGTGAGATGCCAGCTCCTTTCATTCAGTCAGTAGCTTCAAACATTTCTGGTATAAACATTTCTGGACGTTTTTCAATGGCAAAAATCAATGAATATTGTAAATGCACAAACAGTAATATCTCCACATTGCAAAGTGCAATTCTGAAATTTTTTGCTTTTTCCTGCTAATCCTAGCATGATAAAGAAGATTCAAATAGAGTGAGATGCCAGCTCCTTTCATTCAGTCAGTAGCTTCAAACATTTCTGGACGTTTTTCAATGGCAAAATTCAATGAATATTGTAAATGCACAAACAGTAATATCTCCACATTGCAAGGTGCAATTCTGAAATTTTTTGCTTTTTCCTGCTAATCCTAGCATGATAAAGAAGATTCAAAGAGAGTGAGATGCCAGCTCCTTTCATTCAGTCAGTAGCTTCAATCATTTCTGGACGTTTTTCAATGGCAAAAATCAATGAATATTGTAAATGCACAAACAGTAATTTCTCCGCATTGCAAGGTGCAATTCTGAAATTTTTTGCTTTTTCCTGCTCCTCTTAGCATGATAAAGAAGATTCAAAGAGAGTGAGATGCCAGCTCCTTTCATTCAGTCAGTAGCTTCAATCATTTCTGGTATATGAATAACATGATGTTTTTCAATGGCAAAAATCAATGAATATTGTAAATGCACAAACAGTAATTTCTCCGCATTGCAAGTTGCAATTCTGAAATTTTTTGCTTTTTCCTGCTCCTCCTAGCATGATAAAGAAGATTCAAAGAGAGTGAGATTCCAGCTCCTTTCATTCAGTCAGTAGCTTCAATCATTTCTGGACTTTTTTCAATGGCAAAAATCAATGAATATTGTAAATGCACAAACAGTAATTTCTCCGCATTGCAAGGTGCAATTCTGAAATTTTTTGCTTTTTCCTGCTCCTCTTAGCATGATAAAGAAGATTCAAAGAGAGTGAGATGCCAGCTCCTTTCATTCAGTCAGTAGCTTCAATCATTTCTGGACGTTTTTCAATGGCAAAAATCAATGAATATTGTAAATGCACAAACAGTAATTTCTCCGCATTGCAAGATGCAATTCTGAAATTTTTTGCTTTTTCCTGCTCCTCTTAGCATGATAAAGAAGATTCAAAGAGAGTGAGATGCCAGCTCCTTTCATTCAGTCAGTAGCTTCAATCATTTCTGGACGTTTTTCAATGGCAAAAATCAATGAATATTGTAAATGCACAAACAGTAATTTCTCCGCATTGCAAGGTGCAATTCTGAAATTTTTTGCTTTTTCCTGCTCCTCTTAGCATGATAAAGAAGATTCAAAGAGAGTGAGATGCCAGCTCCTTTCATTCAGTCAGTAGCTTCAATCATTTCTGGTATATGAATAACATGATGTTTTTCAATGGCAAAAATCAATGAATATTGTAAATGCACAAACAGTAATTTCTCCGCATTGCAAGGTGCAATTCTGAAATTTTTTGCTTTTTCCTGCTCCTCTTAGCATGATAAAGAAGATTCAAAGAGACTGAGATGCCAGCTCCTTTCATTCAGTCAGTAGCTTCAGTCATTTCTGGACGTTTTTCAATGGCAAAAATCAATGAATATTGTAAATGCACAAACAGTAATTTCTCCGCATTGCAAGGTGCAATTCTGAAATTTTTTGCTTTTTCCTGCTCCTCTTAGCATGATAAAGAAGATTCAAAGAGAGTGAGATGCCAGCTCCTTTCATTCAGTCAGTAGCTTCAAACATTTCTGGTATAAACATTTCTGGACGTTTTTCAATGGCAAAATTCAATGAATATTGTAAATGCACAAACAGTAATATCTCCACATTGCAAGGTGCAATTCTGAAATTTTTTGCTTTTTCCTGCTAATCCTAGCATGATAAAGAAGATTCAAAGAGAGTGAGATGCCAGCTCCTTTCATTCAGTCAGTAGCTTCAATCATTTCTGGACGTTTTTCAATGGCAAAAATCAATGAATATTGTAAATGCACAAACAGTAATTTCTCCGCATTGCAAGGTGCAATTCTGAAATTTTTTGCTTTTTCCTGCTCCTCTTAGCATGATAAAGAAGATTCAAAGAGAGTGAGATGCCAGCTTCTTTCATTCAGTCAGTAGCTTCAAACATTTCTGGCATATGAATAACATGATGTTTTTCAATGGCAAAAATTAATGAATATTGTAAATGCACAAACAGTAATTTCTCCGCATTGCAAGGTGCAATTCTGAAATTTTTTGCTTTTTCCTGCTCCTCTTAGCATGATAAAGAAGATTCAAAGAGAGTGAGATGCCAGCTCCTTTCATTCAGTCAGTAGCTTCAATCATTTCTGGACGTTTTTCAATGGCAAAAATCAATGAATATTGTAAATGCACAAACAGTAATTTCTCCGCATTGCAAGGTGCAATTCTGAAATTTTTTGCTTTTTCCTGCTCCTCTTAGCATGATAAAGAAGATTCAAAGAGAGTGAGATGCCAGCTCCTTTCATTCAGTCAGTAGCTTCAATCATTTCTGGACGTTTTTCAATGGCAAAAATCAATGAATATTGTAAATGCACAAACAGTAATTTCTCCGCATTGCAAGGTGCAATTCTGAAATTTTTTGCTTTTTCCTGCTCCTCTTAGCATGATAAAGAAGATTCAAAGAGAGTGAGATGCCAGCTCCTTTCATTCAGTCAGTAGCTTCAATCATTTCTGGTATATGAATAACATGATGTTTTTCAATGGCAAAAATCAATGAATATTGTAAATGCACAAACAGTAATTTCTCCGCATTGCAAGTTGCAATTCTGAAATTTTTTGCTTTTTCCTGCTCCTCTTAGCATGATAAAGAAGATTCAAAGAGAGTGAGATTCCAGCTCCTTTCATTCAGTCAGTAGCTTCAATCATTTCTGGACGTTTTTCAATGGCAAAAATCAATGAATATTGTAAATGCACAAACAGTAATTTCTCCGCATTGCAAGATGCAATTCTGAAATTTTTTGCTTTTTCCTGCTCCTCTTAGCATGATAAAGAAGATTCAAAGAGAGTGAGATGCCAGCTCCTTTCATTCAGTCAGTAGCTTCAATCATTTCTGGACGTTTTTCAATGGCAAAAATCAATGAATATTGTAAATGCACAAACAGTAATTTCTCCGCATTGCAAGGTGCAATTCTGAAATTTTTTGCTTTTTCCTGCTCCTCTTAGCATGATAAAGAAGATTCAAAGAGAGTGAGATGCCAGCTCCTTTCATTCAGTCAGTAGCTTCAATCATTTCTGGACGTTTTTCAATGGCAAAAATCAATGAATATTGTAAATGCACAAACAGTAATTTCTCCGCATTGCAAGGTGCAATTCTGAAATTTTTTGCTTTTTCCTGCTCCTCTTAGCATGATAAAGAAGATTCAAAGAGAGTGAGATGCCAGCTCCTTTCATTCAGTCAGTAGCTTCAATCATTTCTGGTATATGAATAACATGATGTTTTTCAATGGCAAAAATCAATGAATATTGTAAATGCACAAACAGTAATTTCTCCGCATTGCAAGTTGCAATTCTGAAATTTTTTGCTTTTTCCTGCTCCTTTTAGCATGATAAAGAAGATTCAAAGAGAGTGAGATTCCAGCTCCTTTCATTCAGTCAGTAGCTTCAATCATTTCTGGACGTTTTTCAATGGCAAAAATCAATGAATATTGTAAATGCACAAACAGTAATTTCTCCGCATTGCAAGGTGCAATTCTGAAATTTTTTGCTTTTTCCTGCTCCTCTTAGCATGATAAAGAAGATTCAAAGAAAGTGAGATGCCAGCTCCTTTCATTCAGTCAGTAGCTTCAATCATTTCTGGACGTTTTTCAATGGCAAAAATCAATGAATATTGTAAATGCACAAACAGTAATTTCTCCGCATTGCAAGATACAATTCTGAAATTTTTTGCTTTTTCCTGCTCCTCTTAGCATGATCAAGAAGATTCAAAGAGAGTGAGATGCCAGCTCCTTTCATTCAGTCAGTAGCTTCAATCATTTCTGGACGTTTTTCAATGGCAAAAATCAATGAATATTGTAAATGCACAAACAGTAATTTCTCCGCATTGCAAGGTGCAATTCTGAAATTTTTTGCTTTTTCCTGCTCCTCTTAGCATGATAAAGAAGATTCAAAGAGAGTGAGATGCCAGCTCCTTTCATTCAGTCAGTAGCTTCAATCATTTCTGGTATATGAATAACATGATGTTTTTCAATTGCAAAAATCAATGAATATTGTAAATGCACAAACAGTAATTTCTCCGCATTGCAAGGTGCAATTCTGAAATTTTTTGCTTTTTCCTGCTCCTCTTAGCATGATAAAGAAGATTCAAAGAGACTGAGATGCCAGCTCCTTTCATTCAGTCAGTAGCTTCAGTCATTTCTGGACGTTTTTCAATGGCAAAAATCAATGAATATTGTAAATGCACAAACAGTAATTTCTCCGCATTGCAAGGTGCAATTCTGAAATTTTTTGCTTTTTCCTGCTCCTCTTAGCATGATAAAGAAGATTCAAAGAGAGTGAGATGCCAGCTCCTTTCATTCAGTCAGTAGCTTCAAACATTTCTGGTATAAACATTTCTGGACGTTTTTCAATGGCAAAAATCAATGAATATTGTAAATGCACAAACAGTAATATCTCCACATTGCAAAGTGCAATTCTGAAATTTTTTGCTTTTTCCTGCTAATCCTAGCATGATAAAGAAGATTCAAATAGAGTGAGATGCCAGCTCCTTTCATTCAGTCAGTAGCTTCAAACATTTCTGGACGTTTTTCAATGGCAAAATTCAATGAATATTGTAAATGCACAAACAGTAATATCTCCACATTGCAAGGTGCAATTCTGAAATTTTTTGCTTTTTCCTGCTAATCCTAGCATGATAAAGAAGATTCAAAGAGAGTGAGATGCCAGCTCCTTTCATTCAGTCAGTAGCTTCAATCATTTCTGGACGTTTTTCAATGGCAAAAATCAATGAATATTGTAAATGCACAAACAGTAATTTCTCCGCATTGCAAGGTGCAATTCTGAAATTTTTTGATTTTTCCTGCTCCTCTTAGCATGATAAAGAAGATTCAAAGAGAGTGAGATGCCAGCTCCTTTCATTCAGTCAGTAGCTTCAATCATTTCTGGACGTTTTTCAATGGCAAAAATCAATGAATATTGTAAATGCACAAACAGTAATTTCTCCGCATTGCAAGGTGCAATTCTGAAATTTTTTGCTTTTTCCTGCTCCTCTTAGCATGATAAAGAAGATTCAAAGAGAGTGAGATGCCGGCTCCTTTCATTCAGTCAGTAGCTTCAATCATTTCTGGACGTTTTTCAATGGCAAAAATCAATGAATATTGTAAATGCACAAACAGTAATTTCTCCGCATTGCAAGGTGCAATTCTGAAATTTTTTGCTTTTTCCTGCTCCTCTTAGCATGATAAAGAAGATTCAAAGAGAGTGAGATGCCAGCTCCTTTCATTCAGTCAGTAGCTTCAATCATTTCTGGTATATGAATAACATGATGTTTTTCAATGGCAAAAATCAATGAATATTGTAAATGCACAAACAGTAATTTCTCCGCATTGCAAGTTGCAATTCTGAAATTTTTTGCTTTTTCCTGCTCCTCTTAGCATGATAAAGAAGATTCAAAGAGAGTGAGATGCCAGCTCCTTTCATTCAGTCAGTAGCTTCAATCATTTCTGGACGTTTTTCAATGGCAAAAATCAATGAATATTGTAAATGCACAAACAGTAATTTCTCCGCATTGCAAGGTGCAATTCTGAAATTTTTTGCTTTTTCCTGCTCCTCTTAGCATGATAAAGAAGATTCAAAGAGAGTGAGATGCCAGCTCCTTTCATTCAGTCAGTAGCTTCAATCATTTCTGGACGTTTTTCAATGGCAAAAATCAATGAATATTGTAAATGCACAAACAGTAATTTCTCCGCATTGCAAGGTGCAATTCTGAAATTTTTTGCTTTTTCCTGCTCCTCTTAGCATGATAAAGAAGATTCAAAGAGAGTGAGATGCCAGCTCCTTTCATTCAGTCAGTAGCTTCAATCATTTCTGGTATATGAATAACATGATGTTTTTCAATGGCAAAAATCAATGAATATTGTAAATGCACAAACAGTAATTTCTCCGCATTGCAAGGTGCAATTCTGAAATTTTTTGCTTTTTCCTGCTCCTCTTAGCATGATAAAGAAGATTCAAAGAGAGTGAGAAGCCAGCTCCTTTCATTCAGTCAGTAGCTTCAATCATTTCTGGATGTTTTTCAATGGCAAAAATCAATGAATATTGTAAATGCACAAACAGTAATTTCTCCGCATTGCAAGGTGCAATTCTGAAATTTCTTGCATTTTCCTGCTCCTCTTAGCATGATAAAGAAGATTCAAAGAGAGTGAGATGCCAGCTCCTTTCATTCAGTCAGTAGCTTCAATCATTTCTGGACGTTTTTCAATGGCAAAAATCAATGAATATTGTAAATGCACAAACAGTAATTTCTCCGCATTGCAAGGTGCAATTCTGAAATTTTTTGCTTTTTCCTGCTCCTCTTAGCATGATAAAGAAGATTCAAAGAGAGTGAGATGCCAGCTCCTTTCATTCAGTCAGTAGCTTCAAACATTTCTGGTATATGAATAACATGATGTTTTTCAATGGCAAAAATCAATGAATATTGTAAATGCACAAACAGTAATTTCTCCGCATTGCAAGGTGCAATTCTGAAATTTTTTGCTTTTTCCTGCTCCTCTTAGCATGATAAAGAAGATTCAAAGAGAGTGAGATGCCAGCTCCTTTCATTCAGTCAGTAGCTTCAATCATTTCTGGACGTTTTTCAATGGCAAAAATCAATGAATATTGTAAATGCACAAACAGTAATTTCTCCGCATTGCAAGGTGCAATTCTGAAATTTTTTGCTTTTTCCTGCTCCTCTTAGCATGATAAAGAAGATTCAAAGAGAGTGAGATGCCAGCTTCTTTCATTCAGTCAGTAGCTTCAAACATTTCTGGGATATGAATAACATGATGTTTTTCAATGGCAAAAATTAATGAATATTGTAAATGCACAAACAGTAATTTCTCCGCATTGCAAGGTGAAATTCTGAAATTTTTTGCTTTTTCCTGCTCCTCTTAGCATGATAAAGAAGATTCAAAGAGAGTGAGATGCCAGCTCCTTTCATTCAGTCAGTAGCTTCAATCATTTCTGGACGTTTTTCAATGGCAAAAATCAATGAATATTGTAAATGCACAAACAGTAATTTCTCCGCATTGCAAGGTGCAATTCTGAAATTTTTTGCTTTTTCCTGCTCCTCTTAGCATGATAAAGAAGATTCAAAGAGAGTGAGATGCCAGCTCCTTTCATTCAGTCAGTAGCTTCAATCATTTCTGGACGTTTTTCAATGGCAAAAATCAATGAATATTGTAAATGCACAAACAGTAATTTCTCCGCATTGCAAGGTGCAATTCTGAAATTTTTTGCTTTTTCCTGCTCCTCTTAGCATGATAAAGAAGATTCAAAGAGAGTGAGATGCCAGCTCCTTTCATTCAGTCAGTAGCTTCAATCATTTCTGGTATATGAATAACATGATGTTTTTCAATGGCAAAAATCAATGAATATTGTAAATGCACAAACAGTAATTTCTCCGCATTGCAAGTTGCAATTCTGAAATTTTTTGCTTTTTCCTGCTCCTCTTAGCATGATAAAGAAGATTCAAAGAGAGTGAGATTCCAGCTCCTTTCATTCAGTCAGTAGCTTCAATCATTTCTGGACGTTTTTCAATGGCAAAAATCAATGAATATTGTAAATGCACAAACAGTAATTTCTCCGCATTGCAAGGTGCAATTCTGAAATTTTTTGCTTTTTCCTGCTCCTCTTAGCATGATAAAGAAGATTCAAAGAGAGTGAGATGCCAGCTCCTTTCATTCAGTCAGTAGCTTCAATCATTTCTGGACGTTTTTCAATGGCAAAAATCAATGAATATTGTAAATGCACAAACAGTAATTTCTCCGCATTGCAAGATGCAATTCTGAAATTTTTTGCTTTTTCCTGCTCCTCTTAGCATGATAAAGAAGATTCAAAGAGAGTGAGATGCCAGCTCCTTTCATTCAGTCAGTAGCTTCAATCATTTCTGGACGTTTTTCAATGGCAAAAATCAATGAATATTGTAAATGCACAAACAGTAATTTCTCCGCATTGCAAGGTGCAATTCTGAAATTTTTTGCTTTTTCCTGCTCCTCTTAGCATGATAAAGAAGATTCAAAGAGAGTGAGATGCCAGCTCCTTTCATTCAGTCAGTAGCTTCAATCATTTCTGGTATATGAATAACATGATGTTTTTCAATGGCAAAAATCAATGAATATTGTAAATGCACAAACAGTAATTTCTCCGCATTGCAAGGTGCAATTCTGAAATTTTTTGCTTTTTCCTGCTCCTCTTAGCATGATAAAGAAGATTCAAAGAGACTGAGATGCCAGCTCCTTTCATTCAGTCAGTAGCTTCAGTCATTTCTGGACGTTTTTCAATGGCAAAAATCAATGAATATTGTAAATGCACAAACAGTAATTTCTCCGCATTGCAAGGTGCAATTCTGAAATTTTTTGCTTTTTCCTGCTCCTCTTAGCATGATAAAGAAGATTCAAAGAGAGTGAGATGCCAGCTCCTTTCATTCAGTCAGTAGCTTCAAACATTTCTGGTATAAACATTTCTGGACGTTTTTCAATGGCAAAAATCAATGAATATTGTAAATGCACAAACAGTAATATCTCCACATTGCAAGGTGCAATTCTGAAATTTTTTGCTTTTTCCTGCTAATCCTAGCATGATAAAGACGATTCAAATAGAGTGAGATGCCAGCTCCTTTCATTCAGTCAGTAGCTTCAAACATTTCTGGACGTTTTTCAATGGCAAAATTCAATGAATATTGTAAATGCACAAACAGTAATATCTCCACATTGCAAGGTGCAATTCTGAAATTTTTTGCTTTTTCCTGCTAATCCTAGCATGATAAAGAAGATTCAAAGAGAGTGAGATGCCAGCTCCTTTCATTCAGTCAGTAGCTTCAATCATTTCTGGACGTTTTTCAATGGCAAAAATCAATGAATATTGTAAATGCACAAACAGTAATTTCTCCGCATTGCAAGGTGCAATTCTGAAATTTTTTGCTTTTTCCTGCTCCTCTTAGCATGATAAAGAAGATTCAAAGAGAGTGAGATGCCAGCTCCTTTCATTCAGTCAGTAGCTTCAATCATTTCTGGACGTTTTTCAATGGCAAAAATCAATGAATATTGTAAATGCACAAACAGTAATTTCTCCGCATTGCAAGGTGCAATTCTGAAATTTTTTGCTTTTTCCTGCTCCTCTTAGCATGATAAAGAAGATTCAAAGAGAGTGAGATGCCAGCTCCTTTCATTCAGTCAGTAGCTTCAATCATTTCTGGTATATGAATAACATGATGTTTTTCAATGGCAAAAATCAATGAATATTGTAAATGCACAAACAGTAATTTCTCCGCATTGCAAGGTGCAATTCTGAAATTTTTTGCTTTTTCCTGCTCCTCTTAGCATGATAAAGAAGATTCAAAGAGAGTGAGATGCCAGCTCCTTTCATTCAGTCAGTAGCTTCAATCATTTCTGGACGTTTTTCAATGGCAAAAATCAATGAATATTGTAAATGCACAAACAGTAATTTCTCCGCATTGCAAAATGCAATTCTGAAATTTTTTGCTTTTTCCTGCTCCTCTTAGCATGATAAAGAAGATTCAAAGAGAGTGAGATGCCAGCTCCTTTCATTCAGTCAGTAGATTCAGTCATTTCTGGACGTTTTTCAATGGCAAAAATCAATGAATATTGTAAATGCACAAACAGTAATTTCTCCACATTGCAAGGTGCAATTCTGAAATTTTTTGCTTTTTCCTGCTCCTCTTAGCATGATAAAGATGATTCAAAGAGAGTGAGATGCCAGCTCCTTTCATTCAGTCAGTAGCTTCAAACATTTCTGGTATAAACATTTCTGGACGTTTTTCAATGGCAAAAATCAATGAATATTGTAAATGCACAAACAGTAATATCTCCACATTGCAAGGTGCAATGCTGAAATTTTTTGCTTTTTCCTGCTAATCCTAGCATGATAAAGAAGATTCAAATAGAGTGAGATGCCAGCTCCTTTCATTCAGTCTGTAGCTTCAAACATTTCTGGACGTTTTTCAATGGCAAAAATCAATGAATATTGTAAATGCACAAACAGTAATATCTCCACATTGCAAGGTGCAATTCTGAAATTTTTAGATTTTTCCTGCTAATCCTAGCATGATAAAGAAGATTCAAAGAGAGTGAGATGTCAGCTCCTTTCATTCAGTCAGTAGCTTCAAACATTTCTGGTATATGAATAACATGATGTTTTTCAATGGCAAAAATCAATGAATATTGTAAATGCACAAACAGTAATATCTCCACATTGCAAGCTGCAATTCTGAAATTTTTTGCTTTTTCCTGCTAATCCTAGCATGATAAAGAAGATTCAAAGAGAGTGAGATGCCAGCTCCTTTCATTCAGTCAGTAGCTTCAAACATTTCTGGACGTTTTTCAATGGCAAAAATCAATGAATATTGTAAATGCACAAACAGTAATATCTCCACATTGCAAGGTGCAATTCTGAAATTTTTTGCTTTTTCCTGCTACTCCTAGCATGATAAAGAAGATTCAAAGAGAGTGAGATGCCAGCTCCTTTCATTCAGTCAGTAGCTTCAATCATTTCTGGACGTTTTTCAATGGCAAAAATCAATGAATATTGTAAATGCACAAACAGTAATTTCTCCGCATTGCAAGGTGCAATTCTGAAATTTTTTGCTTTTTCCTGCTCCTCTTAGCATGATAAAGAAGATTCAAAGAGAATGAGATGCCAACTCCTTTCATTCAGTCAGTAGCTTCAGTCATTTCTGGACGTTTTTCAATGGCAAAAATCAATGAATATTGTAAATGCACAAACAGTAATTTCTCCGCATTGCAAGGTGCAATTCTGAAATTTTTTGCTTTTTCCTGCTCCTCTTAGCATGATAAAGAAGATTCAAAGAGAGTGAGATGCCAGCTCCTTTCATTCAGTCAGTAGCTTCAAACATTTCTGGTATAAACATTTCTGGACGTTTTTCAATGGCAAAAATCAATGAATATTGTAAATGCACAAACAGTAATATCTCCACATTGCAAGGTGCAATTCTGAAATTTTTTGCTTTTTCCTGCTAATCCTAGCATGATAAAGAAGATTCAAATAGAGTGAGATGCCAGCTCCTTTCATTCAGTCAGTAGCTTCAAACATTTCTGGACGTTTTTCAATGGCAAAATTCAATGAATATTGTAAATGCACAAACAGTAATATCTCCACATTGCAAGGTGCAATTCTGAAATTTTTTGCTTTTTCCTGCTAATCCTAGCATGATAAAGAAGATTCAAAGAGAGTGAGATGCCAGCTCCTTTCATTCAGTCAGTAGCTTCAATCATTTCTGGACGTTTTTCAATGGCAAAAATCAATGAATATTGTAAATGCACAAACAGTAATTTCTCCGCATTGCAAGGTGCAATTCTGAAATTTTTTGCTTTTTCCTGCTCCTCTTAGCATGATAAAGATGATTCAAAGAGAGTGAGATGCCAGCTCCTTTCATTCAGTCAGTAGCTTCAATCATTTCTGGATGTTTTTCAATGGCAAAAATCAATGAATATTGTAAATGCACAAACAGTAATTTCTCCGCATTGCAAGGTGCAATTCTGAAATTTTTTGCTTTTTCCTGCTCCTCTTAGCATGATAAAGAAGATTCAAAGAGAGTGAGATGCCAGCTCCTTTCATTCAGTCAGTAGCTTCAATCATTTCTGGTATATGAATAACATGATGTTTTTCAATGGCAAAAATCAATGAATATTGTAAATGCACAAACAGTAATTTCTCCGCATTGCAAGGTGCAATTCTGAAATTTTTTGCTTTTTCCTGCTCCTCTTAGCATGATAAAGAAGATTCAAAGAGAGTGAGATGCCAGCTCCTTTCATTCAGTCAGTAGCTTCAATCATTTCTGGACGTTTTTCAATGGCAAAAATCAATGAATATTGTAAATGCACAAACAGTAATTTCTCCGCATTGCAAGATGCAATTCTGAAATTTTTTGCTTTTTCCTGCTCCTCTTAGCATGATAAAGAAGATTCAAAGAGAGTGAGATGCCAGCTCCTTTCATTCAGTCAGTAGCTTCAGTCATTTCTGGACGTTTTTCAATGGCAAAAATCAATGAATATTGTAAATGCACAAACAGTAATTTCTCCGCATTGCAAGGTGCAATTCTGAAATTTTTTGCTTTTTCCTGCTCCTCTTAGCATGATAAAGAAGATTCAAAGAGAATGAGATGCCAGCTCCTTTCATTCAGTCAGTAGCCTCAAACATTTCTGGTATAAACATTTCTTGACGTTTTTCATTGGCAAAAATCAATGAATATTGTAAATGCACAAACATTAATATCTCCACATTGCAAGGTGCAATGCTGAAATTTTTTGCTTTTTCCTGCTAATCCTAGCATGATAAAGAAGATTCAAATAGAGTGAGATGCCAGCTCCTTTCATTCAGTCAGTAGCTTCAAACATTTCTGGACGTTTTTCAATGGCAAAAATCAATGAATATTGTAAATGCACAAACAGTAATATCTCCACATTGCAAGGTGCAATTCTGAAATTTTTTGCTTTTTCCTGCTAATCCTAGCATGATAAAGAAGATTCAAAGAGAATGAGATGTCAGCTCCTTTCATTCAGTCAGTAGCTTCAAACATTTCTGGTATATGAATAACATGATGTTTTTCAATGGCAAAAATCAATGAATATTGTAAATGCACAAACAGTAATATCTCCACATTGCAAGGTGCAATTCTGAAATTTTTTGCTTTTTCCTGCTAATCCTAGCATGATAAAGAAGATTCAAAGAGAGTGAGATGCCAGCTCCTTTCATTCAGTCAGTAGCTTCAAACATTTCTGGACGTTTTTCAATGGCAAAAATCAATGAATATTGTAAATGCACAAACAGTAATATCTCCACATTGCAAGGTGCAATTCTGAATTTTTTTGCTTTTTCCTGCTACTCCTAGCATGATAAAGAAGATTCAAAGAGAGTGAGATGCCAGCTCCTTTCATTCAGTCAGTAGCTTCAAACATTTCTGGACGTTTTTCAATGGCAAAAATCAATGAATATTGTAAATGCACAAACAGTAATATCTCCACATTGCAAGGTGCAATTCTGAAATTTTTTGCTTTTTCCTGCTAATCCTAGCATGATAAAGAAGATTCAAAGAGAGTGAGATGCCAGCTCCTTTCATTCAGTCAGTAGCTTCAAACATTTCTGGACGTTTTTCAATGGCAAAAATCAATGAATATTGTAAATGCACAAACAGTAATTTCTCCGCATTGCAAGGTGCAATTCTGAAATTTTTTGCTTTTTCCTGCTCCTCTTAGCATGATAAAGAAGATTCAAAGAGAGTGAGATGCCAGCTCCTTTCATTCAGTCAGTAGCTTCAATCATTTCTGGACGTTTTTCAATGGCAAAAATCAATGAATATTGTAAATGCACAAACAGTAATTTCTCCGCATTGCAAGGTGCAATTCTGAAATTTTTTGCTTTTTCCTGCTCCTCTTAGCATGATAAAGAAGATTCAAAGAGAGTGAGATGCCAGCTCCTTTCATTCAGTCAGTAGCTTCAATCATTTCTGGTATATGAATAACATGATGTTTTTCAATGGCAAAAATCAATGAATATTGTAAATGCACAAACAGTAATTTCTCCGCATTGCAAGTTGCAATTCTGAAATTTTTTGCTTTTTCCTGCTCCTCTTAGCATGATAAAGAAGATTCAAAGAGAGTGAGATGCCAGCTCCTTTCATTCAGTCAGTAGCTTCAATCATTTCTGGACGTTTTTCAATGGCAAAAATCAATGAATATTGTAAATGCACAAACAGTAATTTCTCCGCATTGCAAGGTGCAATTCTGAAATTTTTTGCTTTTTCCTGCTCCTCTTAGCATGATAAAGAAGATTCAAAGAGAGTGAGATGCTAGCTCCTTTCATTCAGTCAGTAGCTTCAATCATTTCTGGACGTTTTTCAATGGCAAAAATCAATGAATATTGTAAATGCACAAACAGTAATTTCTCCGCATTGCAAGGTGCAATTCTGAAATTTTTTGCTTTTTCCTGCTCCTCTTAGCATGATAAAGAAGATTCAAAGAGAATGAGATGCCAGCTCCTTTCATTCAGTCAGTAGCCTCAAACATTTCTGGTATAAACATTTCTTGACGTTTTTCATTGGCAAAAATCAATGAATATTGTAAATGCACAAACATTAATATCTCCACATTGCAAGGTGCAATGCTGAAATTTTTTGCTTTTTCCTGCTAATCCTAGCATGATAAAGAAGATTCAAATAGAGTGAGATGCCAGCTCCTTTCATTCAGTCAGTAGCTTCAAACATTTCTGGACGTTTTTCAATGGCAAAAATCAATGAATATTGTAAATGCACAAACAGTAATATCTCCACATTGCAAGGTGCAATTCTGAAATTTTTTGCTTTTTCCTGCTAATCCTAGCATGATAAAGAAGATTCAAAGAGAATGAGATGTCAGCTCCTTTCATTCAGTCAGTAGCTTCAAACATTTCTGGTATATGAATAACATGATGTTTTTCAATGGCAAAAATCAATGAATATTGTAAATGCACAAACAGTAATATCTCCACATTGCAAGGTGCAATTCTGAAATTTTTTGCTTTTTCCTGCTAATCCTAGCATGATAAAGAAGATTCAAAGAGAGTGAGATGCCAGCTCCTTTCATTCAGTCAGTAGCTTCAAACATTTCTGGACGTTTTTCAATGGCAAAAATCAATGAATATTGTAAATGCACAAACAGTAATATCTCCACATTGCAAGGTGCAATTCTGAATTTTTTTGCTTTTTCCTGCTACTCCTAGCATGATAAAGAAGATTCAAAGAGAGTGAGATGCCAGCTCCTTTCATTCAGTCAGTAGCTTCAAACATTTCTGGACGTTTTTCAATGGCAAAAATCAATGAATATTGTAAATGCACAAACAGTAATATCTCCACATTGCAAGGTGCAATTCTGAAATTTTTTGCTTTTTCCTGCTAATCCTAGCATGATAAAGAAGATTCAAAGAGAGTGAGATGCCAGCTCCTTTCATTCAGTCAGTAGCTTCAAACATTTCTGGACGTTTTTCAATGGCAAAAATCAATGAATATTGTAAATGCACAAACAGTAATTTCTCCGCATTGCAAGGTGCAATTCTGAAATTTTTTGCTTTTTCCTGCTCCTCTTAGCATGATAAAGAAGATTCAAAGAGAGTGAGATGCCAGCTCCTTTCATTCAGTCAGTAGCTTCAATCATTTCTGGACGTTTTTCAATGGCAAAAATCAATGAATATTGTAAATGCACAAACAGTAATTTCTCCGCATTGCAAGGTGCAATTCTGAAATTTTTTGCTTTTTCCTGCTCCTCTTAGCATGATAAAGAAGATTCAAAGAGAGTGAGATGCCAGCTCCTTTCATTCAGTCAGTAGCTTCAATCATTTCTGGTATATGAATAACATGATGTTTTTCAATGGCAAAAATCAATGAATATTGTAAATGCACAAACAGTAATTTCTCCGCATTGCAAGTTGCAATTCTGAAATTTTTTGCTTTTTCCTGCTCCTCTTAGCATGATAAAGAAGATTCAAAGAGAGTGAGATGCCAGCTCCTTTCATTCAGTCAGTAGCTTCAATCATTTCTGGACGTTTTTCAATGGCAAAAATCAATGAATATTGTAAATGCACAAACAGTAATTTCTCCGCATTGCAAGGTGCAATTCTGAAATTTTTTGCTTTTTCCTGCTCCTCTTAGCATGATAAAGAAGATTCAAAGAGAGTGAGATGCTAGCTCCTTTCATTCAGTCAGTAGCTTCAATCATTTCTGGACGTTTTTCAATGGCAAAAATCAATGAATATTGTAAATGCACAAACAGTAATTTCTCCGCATTGCAAGGTGCAATTCTGAAATTTTTTGCTTTTTCCTGCTCCTCTTAGCATGATAAAGAAGATTCAAAGAGAGTGAGATGCCAGCTCCTTTCATTCAGTCAGTAGCTTCAATCATTTCTGGACGTTTTTCAATGGCAAAAATCAATGAATATTGTAAATGCACAAACAGTAATTTCTCCGCATTGCAAGGTGCAATTCTGAAATTTTTTGCTTTTTCCTGCTCCTCTTAGCATGATAAAGAAGATTCAAAGAGAGTGAGATGCCAGCTCCTTTCATTCAGTCAGTAGCTTCAATCATTTCTGGTATATGAATAACATGATGTTTTTCAATGGCAAAAATCAATGAATATTGTAAATGCACAAACAGTAATTTCTCCGCATTACAAGGTGCAATTCTGAAATTTTTTGCTTTTTCCTGCTCCTCTTAGCATGATAAAGAAGATTCAAAGAGAGTGAGATGCCAGCTCCTTTCATTCAGTCAGTAGCTTCAATCATTTCTGGATGTTTTTCAATGGCAAAAATCAATGAATATTGTAAATGCACAAACAGTAATTTCTCCGCATTGCAAGGTGCAATTCTGAAATGTTTTGCTTTTTCCTGCTCCTCTTAGCATGATAAAGAAGATTCAAAGAGAGTGAGATGCCAGCTCCTTTCATTCAGTCAGTAGCTTCAGTCATTTCTGTACGTTTTTCAATGGCAAAAATCAATGAATATTGTAAATGCACAAACAGTAATTTCTCCGCATTGCAAGGTGCAATTCTGAAATTTTTTGCTTTTTCCTGCTCCTCTTAGCATGATAAAGAAGATTCAAAGAGAGTGAGATGCCAGCTCCTTTCATTCAGTCAGTAGCTTCAAACATTTCTGGTATAAACATTTCTGGACGTTTTTCAATGGCAAAAATCAATGAATATTGTAAATGCACAAACAGTAATATCTCCACATTGCAAGGTGCAATTCTGAAATTTTTTGCTTTTTCCTGCTAATCCTAGCATGATAAAGAAGATTCAAATAGAGTGAGATGCCAGCTCCTTTCATTCAGTCAGTAGCTTCAAACATTTCTGGACGTTTTTCAATGGCAAAATTCAATGAATATTGTAAATGCACAAACAGTAATATCTCCACATTGCAAGGTGCAATTCTGAAATTTTTTGCTTTTTCCTGCTAATCCTAGCATGATAAAGAAGATTCAAAGAGAGTGAGATGCCAGCTCCTTTCATTCAGTCAGTAGCTTCAATCATTTCTGGACGTTTTTCAATGGCAAAAATCAATGAATATTGTAAATGCACAAACAGTAATTTCTCCGCATTGCAAGGTGCAATTCTGAAATTTTTTGCTTTTTCCTGCTCCTCTTAGCATGATAAAGAAGATTCAAAGACAGTGAGATGCCAGCTCCTTTCATTCAGTCAGTAGCTTCAATCATTTCTGGACGTTTTTCAATGGCAAAAATCAATGAATATTGTAAATGCACAAACAGTAATTTCTCCGCATTGCAAGGTGCAATTCTGAAATTTTTTGCTTTTTCCTGCTCCTCTTAGCATGATAAAGAAGATTCAAAGAGAGTGAGATGCCAGCTCCTTTCATTCAGTCAGTAGCTTCAATCATTTCTGGACGTTTTTCAATGGCAAAACTCAATGAATATTGTAAATGCACAAACAGTAATTTCTCCGCATTGCAAGGTGCAATTCTGAAATTTTTTGCTTTTTCCTGCTCCTCTTAGCATGATAAAGAAGATTCAAAGAGAGTGAGATGCCAGCTCCTTTCATTCAGTCAGTAGCTTCAATCATTTCTGGTATATGAATAACATGATGTTTTTCAATGGCAAAAATCAATGAATATTGTAAATGCACAAAGAGTAATTTCTCCGCATTGCAAGGTGCAATTCTGAAATTTTTTGCTTTTTCCTGCTCCTCTTAGCATGATAAAGAAGATTCAAAGAGAGTGAGATGCCAGCTCCTTTCATTCAGTGAGTAGCTTCAATCATTTCTGGACGTTTTTCAATGGCAAAAATCAATGAATATTGTAAATGCACAAACAGTAATTTCTCCGCATTGCAAGGTGCAATTCTGAAATTTTTTGCTTTTTCCTGCTCCTCTTAGCATGATAAAGAAGATTCAAAGAGAGTGAGATGCCAGCTCCTTTCATTCAGTCAGTAGCTTCAGTCATTTCTGGACGTTTTTCAATGGCAAAAATCAATGAATATTGTAAATGCACAAACAGTAATTTCTCCGCATTGCAAGGTGCAATTCTGAAATTTTTTGCTTTTTCCTGCTCCTCTTAGCATGATAAAGAAGATTCAAAGAGAGTGAGATGCCAGCTCCTTTCATTCAGTCAGTAGCTTCAATCATTTCTGGTATATGAATAACATGATGTTTTTCAATGGCAAAAATCAATGAATATTGTAAATGCACAAACAGTAATTTCTCCGCATTGCAAGTTGCAATTCTGAAATTTTTTGCTTTTTCCTGCTCCTCTTAGCATGATAAAGAAGATTCAAAGAGAGTGAGATGCCAGCTCCTTTCATTCAGTCAGTAGCTTCAATCATTTCAGGACGTTTTTCAATGGCAAAAATCAATGAATATTGTAAATGCACAAACAGTAATTTCTCCGCATTGCAAGGTGCAATTCTGAAATTTTTTGCTTTTTCCTGCTCCTCTTAGCATGATAAAGAAGATTCAAAGAGAGTGAGATGCTAGCTCCTTTCATTCAGTCAGTAGCTTCAATCATTTCTGGATGTTTTTCAATGGCAAAAATCAATGAATATTGTAAATGCACAAACAGTAATTTCTCCGCATTGCAAGGTGCAATTCTGAAATTTTTTGCTTTTTCCTGCTCCTCTTAGCATGATAAAGAAGATTCAAAGAGAGTGAGATGCCAGCTCCTTTCATTCAGTCAGTAGCTTCAATCATTTCTGGACGTTTTTCAATGGCAAAAATCAATGAATATTGTAAATGCACAAACAGTAATTTCTCCGCATTGCAAGGTGCAATTCTGAAATTTTTTGCTTTTTCCTGCTCCTCTTAGCATGATAAAGAAGATTCAAAGAGAGTGAGATGCCAGCTCCTTTCATTCAGTCAGTAGCTTCAATCATTTCTGGTATATGAATAACATGATGTTTTTCAATGGCAAAAATCAATGAATATTGTAAATGCACAAACAGTAATTTCTCCGCATTGCAAGTTGCAATTCTGAAATTTTTTGCTTTTTCCTGCTCCTCTTAGCATGATAAAGAAGATTCAAAGAGAGTGAGATGCCAGCTCCTTTCATTCAGTCAGTAGCTTCAATCATTTCTGGACGTTTTTCAATGGCAAAAATCAATGAATATTGTAAATGCACAAACAGTAATTTCTCCGCATTGCAAGGTGCAATTCTGAAATTTTTTGCTTTTTCCTGCTCCTCTTAGCATGATAAAGAAGATTCAAAGAGAGTGAGATGCTAGCTCCTTTCATTCAGTCAGTAGCTTCAATCATTTCTGGACGTTTTTCAATGGCAAAAATCAATGAATATTGTAAATGCACAAACAGTAATTTCTCCGCATTGCAAGGTGCAATTCTGAAATTTTTTGCTTTTTCCTGCTCCTCTTAGCATGATAAAGAAGATTCAAAGAGAGTGAGATGCCAGCTCCTTTCATTCAGTCAGTAGCTTCAATCATTTCTGGACGTTTTTCAATGGCAAAAATCAATGAATATTGTAAATGCACAAACAGTAATTTCTCCGCATTGCAAGGTGCAATTCTGAAATTTTTTGCTTTTTCCTGCTCCTCTTAGCATGATAAAGAAGATTCAAAGAGAGTGAGATGCCAGCTCCTTTCATTCAGTCAGTAGCTTCAATCATTTCTGGTATATGAATAACATGATGTTTTTCAATGGCAAAAATCAATGAATATTGTAAATGCACAAACAGTAATTTCTCCGCATTACAAGGTGCAATTCTGAAATTTTTTGCTTTTTCCTGCTCCTCTTAGCATGATAAAGAAGATTCAAAGAGAGTGAGATGCCAGCTCCTTTCATTCAGTCAGTAGCTTCAATCATTTCTGGATGTTTTTCAATGGCAAAAATCAATGAATATTGTAAATGCACAAACAGTAATTTCTCCGCATTGCAAGGTGCAATTCTGAAATGTTTTGCTTTTTCCTGCTCCTCTTAGCATGATAAAGAAGATTCAAAGAGAGTGAGATGCCAGCTCCTTTCATTCAGTCAGTAGCTTCAGTCATTTCTGTACGTTTTTCAATGGCAAAAATCAATGAATATTGTAAATGCACAAACAGTAATTTTTCCGCATTGCAAGGTGCAATTCTGAAATTTTTTGCTTTTTCCTGCTCCTCTTAGCATGATAAAGAAGATTCAAAGAGAGTGAGATGCCAGCTCCTTTCATTCAGTCAGTAGCTTCAAACATTTCTGGTATAAACATTTCTGGACGTTTTTCAATGGCAAAAATCAATGAATATTGTAAATGCACAAACAGTAATATCTCCACATTGCAAGGTGCAATTCTGAAATTTTTTGCTTTTTCCTGCTAATCCTAGCATGATAAAGAAGATTCAAATAGAGTGAGATGCCAGCTCCTTTCATTCAGTCAGTAGCTTCAAACATTTCTGGACGTTTTTCAATGGCAAAATTCAATGAATATTGTAAATGCACAAACAGTAATATCTCCACATTGCAAGGTGCAATTCTGAAATTTTTTGCTTTTTCCTGCTAATCCTAGCATGATAAAGAAGATTCAAAGAGAGTGAGATGCCAGCTCCTTTCATTCAGTCAGTAGCTTCAATCATTTCTGGACGTTTTTCAATGGCAAAAATCAATGAATATTGTAAATGCACAAACAGTAATTTCTCCGCATTGCAAGGTGCAATTCTGAAATTTTTTGCTTTTTCCTGCTCCTCTTAGCATGATAAAGAAGATTCAAAGAGAGTGAGATGCCAGCTCCTTTCATTCAGTCAGTAGCTTCAATCATTTCTGGACGTTTTTCAATGGCAAAACTCAATGAATATTGTAAATGCACAAACAGTAATTTCTCCGCATTGCAAGGTGCAATTCTGAAATTTTTTGCTTTTTCCTGCTCCTCTTAGCATGATAAAGAAGATTCAAAGAGAGTGAGATGCCAGCTCCTTTCATTCAGTCAGTAGCTTCAATCATTTCTGGTATATGAATAACATGATGTTTTTCAATGGCAAAAATCAATGAATATTGTAAATGCACAAAGAGTAATTTCTCCGCATTGCAAGGTGCAATTCTGAAATTTTTTGCTTTTTCCTGCTCCTCTTAGCATGATAAAGAAGATTCAAAGAGAGTGAGATGCCAGCTCCTTTCATTCAGTGAGTAGCTTCAATCATTTCTGGACGTTTTTCAATGGCAAAAATCAATGAATATTGTAAATGCACAAACAGTAATTTCTCCGCATTGCAAGGTGCAATTCTGAAATTTTTTGCTTTTTCCTGCTCCTCTTAGCATGATAAAGAAGATTCAAAGAGAGTGAGATGCCAGCTCCTTTCATTCAGTCAGTAGCTTCAGTCATTTCTGGACGTTTTTCAATGGCAAAAATCAATGAATATTGTAAATGCACAAACAGTAATTTCTCCGCATTGCAAGGTGCAATTCTGAAATTTTTTGCTTTTTCCTGCTCCTCTTAGCATGATAAAGAAGATTCAAAGAGAGTGAGATGCCAGCTCCTTTCATTCAGTCAGTAGCTTCAATCATTTCTGGTATATGAATAACATGATGTTTTTCAATGGCAAAAATCAATGAATATTGTAAATGCACAAACAGTAATTTCTCCGCATTGCAAGTTGCAATTCTGAAATTTTTTGCTTTTTCCTGCTCCTCTTAGCATGATAAAGAAGATTCAAAGAGAGTGAGATGCCAGCTCCTTTCATTCAGTCAGTAGCTTCAATCATTTCAGGACGTTTTTCAATGGCAAAAATCAATGAATATTGTAAATGCACAAACAGTAATTTCTCCGCATTGCAAGGTGCAATTCTGAAATTTTTTGCTTTTTCCTGCTCCTCTTAGCATGATAAAGAAGATTCAAAGAGAGTGAGATGCTAGCTCCTTTCATTCAGTCAGTAGCTTCAATCATTTCTGGACGTTTTTCAATGGCAAAAATCAATGAATATTGTAAATGCACAAACAGTAATTTCTCCGCATTGCAAGGTGCAATTCTGAAATTTTTTGCTTTTTCCTGCTCCTCTTAGCATGATAAAGAAGATTCAAAGAGAGTGAGATGCCAGCTCCTTTCATTCAGTCAGTAGCTTCAATCATTTCTGGACGTTTTTCAATGGCAAAAATCAATGAATATTGTAAATGCACAAACAGTAATTTCTCCGCATTGCAAGGTGCAATTCTGAAATTTTTTGCTTTTTCCTGCTCCTCTTAGCATGATAAAGAAGATTCAAAGAGAGTGAGATGCCAGCTCCTTTCATTCAGTCAGTAGCTTCAATCATTTCTGGTATATGAATAACATGATGTTTTTCAATGGCAAAAATCAATGAATATTGTAAATGCACAAACAGTAATTTCTCCGCATTACAAGATGCAATTCTGAAATTTTTTGCTTTTTCCTGCTCCTCTTAGCATGATAAAGAAGATTCAAAGAGAGTGAGATGCCAGCTCCTTTCATTCAGTCAGTAGCTTCAATCATTTCTGGATGTTTTTCAATGGCAAAAATCAATGAATATTGTAAATGCACAAACAGTAATTTCTCCGCATTGCAAGGTGCAATTCTGAAATGTTTTGCTTTTTCCTGCTCCTCTTAGCATGATAAAGAAGATTCAAAGAGAGTGAGATGCCAGCTCCTTTCATTCAGTCAGTAGCTTCAGTCATTTCTGTACGTTTTTCAATGGCAAAAATCAATGAATATTGTAAATGCACAAACAGTAATTTCTCCGCATTGCAAGGTGCAATTCTGAAATTTTTTGCTTTTTCCTGCTCCTCTTAGCATGATAAAGAAGATTCAAAGAGAGTGAGATGCCAGCTCCTTTCATTCAGTCAGTAGCTTCAAACATTTCTGGTATAAACATTTCTGGACGTTTTTCAATGGCAAAAATCAATGAATATTGTAAATGCACAAACAGTAATATCTCCACATTGCAAGGTGCAATTCTGAAATTTTTTGCTTTTTCCTGCTAATCCTAGCATGATAAAGAAGATTCAAATAGAGTGAGATGCCAGCTTCTTTCATTCAGTCAGTAGCTTCAAACATTTCTGGACGTTTTTCAATGGCAAAATTCAATGAATATTGTAAATGCACAAACAGTAATATCTCCACATTGCAAGGTGCAATTCTGAAATTTTTTGCTTTTTCCTGCTAATCCTAGCATGATAAAGAAGATTCAAAGAGAGTGAGATGCCAGTTCCTTTCATTCAGTCAGTAGCTTCAATCATTTCTGGACGTTTTTCAATGGCAAAAATCAATGAATATTGTAAATGCACAAACAGTAATTTCTCCGCATTGCAAGGTGCAATTCTGAAATTTTTTGCTTTTTCCTGCTCCTCTTAGCATGATAAAGAAGATTCAAAGAGAGTGAGATGCCAGCTCCTTTCATTCAGTCAGTAGCTTCAATCATTTCTGGACGTTTTTCAATGGCAAAAATCAATGAATATTGTAAATGCACAAACAGTAATTTCTCCGCATTGCAAGGTGCAATTCTGAAATTTTTTGCTTTTTCCTGCTCCTCTTAGCATGATAAAGAAGATTCAAAGAGAGTAAGATGCCAGCTCCTTTCATTCAGTCAGTAGCTTCAATCATTTCTGGTATATGAATAACATGATGTTTTTCAATGGCAAAAATCAATGAATATTGTAAATGCACAAAGAGTAATTTCTCCGCATTGCAAGGTGCAATTCTGAAATTTTTTGCTTTTTCCTGCTCCTCTTAGCATGATAAAGAAGATTCAAAGAGAGTGAGATGCCAGCTCCTTTCATTCAGTGAGTAGCTTCAATCATTTCTGGACGTTTTTCAATGGCAAAAATCAATGAATATTGTAAATGCACAAACAGTAATTTCTCCGCATTGCAAGGTGCAATTCTGAAATTTTTTGCTTTTTCCTGCTCCTCTTAGCATGATAAAGAAGATTCAAAGAGAGTGAGATGCCAGCTCCTTTCATTCAGTCAGTAGCTTCAGTCATTTCTGGACGTTTTTCAATGGCAAAAATCAATGAATATTGTAAATGCACAAACAGTAATTTCTCCGCATTGCAAGGTGCAATTCTGAAATTTTTTGCTTTTTCCTGCTCCTCTTAGCATGATAAAGAAGATTCAAAGAGAGTGAGATGCCAGCTCCTTTCATTCAGTCAGTAGCTTCAATCATTTCTGGTATATGAATAACATGATGTTTTTCAATGGCAAAAATCAATGAATATTGTAAATGCACAAACAGTAATTTCTCCGCATTGCAAGTTGCAATTCTGAAATTTTTTGCTTTTTCCTGCTCCTCTTAGCATGATAAAGAAGATTCAAAGAGAGTGAGATGCCAGCTCCTTTCATTCAGTCAGTAGCTTCAATCATTTCAGGACGTTTTTCAATGGCAAAAATCAATGAATATTGTAAATGCACAAACAGTAATTTCTCCGCATTGCAAGGTGCAATTCTGAAATTTTTTGCTTTTTCCTGCTCCTCTTAGCATGATAAAGAAGATTCAAAGAGAGTGAGATGCTAGCTCCTTTCATTCAGTCAGTAGCTTCAATCATTTCTGGACGTTTTTCAATGGCAAAAATCAATGAATATTGTAAATGCACAAACAGTAATATCTCCGCATTGCAAGGTGCAATTCTGAAATTTTTTGCTTTTTCCTGCTCCTCTTAGCATGATAAAGAAGATTCAAAGAGAGTGAGATGCCAGCTCCTTTCATTCAGTCAGTAGCTTCAATCATTTCTGGACGTTTTTCAATGGCAAAAATCAATGAATATTGTAAATGCACAAACAGTAATTTCTCCGCATTGCAAGGTGCAATTCTGAAATTTTTTGCTTTTTCCTGCTCCTCTTAGCATGATAAAGAAGATTCAAAGAGAGTGAGATGCCAGCTCCTTTCATTCAGTCAGTAGCTTCAATCATTTCTGGTATATGAATAACATGATGTTTTTCAATGGCAAAAATCAATGAATATTGTAAATGCACAAACAGTAATTTCTCCGCATTGCAAGTTGCAATTCTGAAATTTTTTGCTTTTTCCTGCTCCTCTTAGCATGATAAAGAAGATTCAAAGAGAGTGAGATGCCAGCTCCTTTCATTCAGTCAGTAGCTTCAATCATTTCTGGACGTTTTTCAATGGCAAAAATCAATGAATATTGTAAATGCACAAACAGTAATTTCTCCGCATTGCAAGGTGCAATTCTGAAATTTTTTGCTTTTTCCTGCTCCTCTTAGCATGATAAAGAAGATTCAAAGAGAGTGAGATGCTAGCTCCTTTCATTCAGTCAGTAGCTTCAATCATTTCTGGACGTTTTTCAATGGCAAAAATCAATGAATATTGTAAATGCACAAACAGTAATTTCTCCGCATTGCAAGGTGCAATTCTGAAATTTTTTGCTTTTTCCTGCTCCTCTTAGCATGATAAAGAAGATTCAAAGAGAGTGAGATGCCAGCTCCTTTCATTCAGTCAGTAGCTTCAATCATTTCTGGACGTTTTTCAATGGCAAAAATCAATGAATATTGTAAATGCACAAACAGTAATTTCTCCGCATTGCAAGGTGCAATTCTGAAATTTTTTGCTTTTTCCTGCTCCTCTTAGCATGATAAAGAAGATTCAAAGAGAGTGAGATGCCAGCTCCTTTCATTCAGTCAGTAGCTTCAATCAGTTCTGGATGTTTTTCAATGGCAAAAATCAATGAATATTGTAAATGCACAAACAGTAATTTCTCCGCATTGCAAGGTGCAATTCTGAAATGTTTTGCTTTTTCCTGCTCCTCTTAGCATGATAAAGAAGATTCAAAGAGAGTGAGATGCCAGCTCCTTTCATTCAGTCAGTAGCTTCAGTCATTTCTGTACGTTTTTCAATGGCAAAAATCAATGAATATTGTAAATGCACAAACAGTAATTTCTCCGCATTGCAAGGTGCAATTCTGAAATTTTTTGCTTTTTCCTGCTCCTCTTAGCATGATAAAGAAGATTCAAAGAGAGTGAGATGCCAGCTCCTTTCATTCAGTCAGTAGCTTCAAACATTTCTGGTATAAACATTTCTGGACGTTTTTCAATGGCAAAAATCAATGAATATTGTAAATGCACAAACAGTAATATCTCCACATTGCAAGGTGCAATTCTGAAATTTTTTGCTTTTTCCTGCTAATCCTAGCATGATAAAGAAGATTCAAATAGAGTGAGATGCCAGCTCCTTTCATTCAGTCAGTAGCTTCAAACATTTCTGGACGTTTTTCAATGGCAAAATTCAATGAATATTGTAAATGCACAAACAGTAATATCTCCACATTGCAAGGTGCAATTCTGAAATTTTTTGCTTTTTCCTGCTAATCCTAGCATGATAAAGAAGATTCAAAGAGAGTGAGATGCCAGCTCCTTTCATTCAGTCAGTAGCTTCAATCATTTCTGGACGTTTTTCAATGGCAAAAATCAATGAATATTGTAAATGCACAAACAGTAATTTCTCCGCATTGCAAGGTGCAATTCTGAAATTTTTTGCTTTTTCCTGCTCCTCTTAGCATGATAAAGAAGATTCAAAGAGAGTGAGATGCCAGCTCCTTTCATTCAGTCAGTAGCTTCAATCATTTCTGGACGTTTTTCAATGGCAAAACTCAATGAATATTGTAAATGCACAAACAGTAATTTCTCCGCATTGCAAGGTGCAATTCTGAAATTTTTTGCTTTTTCCTGCTCCTCTTAGCATGATAAAGAAGATTCAAAGAGAGTGAGATGCCAGCTCCTTTCATTCAGTCAGTAGCTTCAATCATTTCTGGTATATGAATAACATGATGTTTTTCAATGGCAAAAATCAATGAATATTGTAAATGCACAAAGAGTAATTTCTCCGCATTGCAAGGTGCAATTCTGAAATTTTTTGCTTTTTCCTGCTCCTCTTAGCATGATAAAGAAGATTCAAAGAGAGTGAGATGCCAGCTCCTTTCATTCAGTGAGTAGCTTCAATCATTTCTGGACGTTTTTCAATGGCAAAAATCAATGAATATTGTAAATGCACAAACAGTAATTTCTCCGCATTGCAAGGTGCAATTCTGAAATTTTTTGCTTTTTCCTGCTCCTCTTAGCATGATAAAGAAGATTCAAAGAGAGTGAGATGCCAGCTCCTTTCATTCAGTCAGTAGCTTCAGTCATTTCTGGACGTTTTTCAATGGCAAAAATCAATGAATATTGTAAATGCACAAACAGTAATTTCTCCGCATTGCAAGGTGCAATTCTGAAATTTTTTGCTTTTTCCTGCTCCTCTTAGCATGATAAAGAAGATTCAAAGAGAGTGAGATGCCAGCTCCTTTCATTCAGTCAGTAGCTTCAATCATTTCTGGTATATGAATAACATGATGTTTTTCAATGGCAAAAATCAATGAATATTGTAAATGCACAAACAGTAATTTCTCCGCATTGCAAGTTGCAATTCTGAAATTTTTTGCTTTTTCCTGCTCCTCTTAGCATGATAAAGAAGATTCAAAGAGAGTGAGATGCCAGCTCCTTTCATTCAGTCAGTAGCTTCAATCATTTCAGGACGTTTTTCAATGGCAAAAATCAATGAATATTGTAAATGCACAAACAGTAATTTCTCCGCATTGCAAGGTGCAATTCTGAAATTTTTTGCTTTTTCCTGCTCCTCTTAGCATGATAAAGAAGATTCAAAGAGAGTGAGATGCTAGCTCCTTTCATTCAGTCAGTAGCTTCAATCATTTCTGGACGTTTTTCAATGGCAAAAATCAATGAATATTGTAAATGCACAAACAGTAATTTCTCCGCATTGCAAGGTGCAATTCTGAAATTTTTTGCTTTTTCCTGCTCCTCTTAGCATGATAAAGAAGATTCAAAGAGAGTGAGATGCCAGCTCCTTTCATTCAGTCAGTAGCTTCAATCATTTCTGGACGTTTTTCAATGGCAAAAATCAATGAATATTGTAAATGCACAAACAGTAATTTCTCCGCATTGCAAGGTGCAATTCTGAAATTTTTTGCTTTTTCCTGCTCCTCTTAGCATGATAAAGAAGATTCAAAGAGAGTGAGATGCCAGCTCCTTTCATTCAGTCAGTAGCTTCAATCATTTCTGGTATATGAATAACATGATGTTTTTCAATGGCAAAAATCAATGAATATTGTAAATGCACAAACAGTAATTTCTCCGCATTACAAGATGCAATTCTGAAATTTTTTGCTTTTTCCTGCTCCTCTTAGCATGATAAAGAAGATTCAAAGAGAGTGAGATGCCAGCTCCTTTCATTCAGTCAGTAGCTTCAATCATTTCTGGATGTTTTTCAATGGCAAAAATCAATGAATATTGTAAATGCACAAACAGTAATTTCTCCGCATTGCAAGGTGCAATTCTGAAATGTTTTGCTTTTTCCTGCTCCTCTTAGCATGATAAAGAAGATTCAAAGAGAGTGAGATGCCAGCTCCTTTCATTCAGTCAGTAGCTTCAGTCATTTCTGTACGTTTTTCAATGGCAAAAATCAATGAATATTGTAAATGCACAAACAGTAATTTCTCCGCATTGCAAGGTGCAATTCTGAAATTTTTTGCTTTTTCCTGCTCCTCTTAGCATGATAAAGAAGATTCAAAGAGAGTGAGATGCCAGCTCCTTTCATTCAGTCAGTAGCTTCAAACATTTCTGGTATAAACATTTCTGGACGTTTTTCAATGGCAAAAATCAATGAATATTGTAAATGCACAAACAGTAATATCTCCACATTGCAAGGTGCAATTCTGAAATTTTTTGCTTTTTCCTGCTAATCCTAGCATGATAAAGAAGATTCAAAGAGAGTGAGATGCCAGTTCCTTTCATTCAGTCAGTAGCTTCAATCATTTCTGGACGTTTTTCAATGGCAAAAATCAATGAATATTGTAAATGCACAAACAGTAATTTCTCCGCATTGCAAGGTGCAATTCTGAAATTTTTTGCTTTTTCCTGCTCCTCTTAGCATGATAAAGAAGATTCAAAGAGAGTGAGATGCCAGCTCCTTTCATTCAGTCAGTAGCTTCAATCATTTCTGGACGTTTTTCAATGGCAAAAATCAATGAATATTGTAAATGCACAAACAGTAATTTCTCCGCATTGCAAGGTGCAATTCTGAAATTTTTTGCTTTTTCCTGCTCCTCTTAGCATGATAAAGAAGATTCAAAGAGAGTAAGATGCCAGCTCCTTTCATTCAGTCAGTAGCTTCAATCATTTCTGGTATATGAATAACATGATGTTTTTCAATGGCAAAAATCAATGAATATTGTAAATGCACAAAGAGTAATTTCTCCGCATTGCAAGGTGCAATTCTGAAATTTTTTGCTTTTTCCTGCTCCTCTTAGCATGATAAAGAAGATTCAAAGAGAGTGAGATGCCAGCTCCTTTCATTCAGTGAGTAGCTTCAATCATTTCTGGACGTTTTTCAATGGCAAAAATCAATGAATATTGTAAATGCACAAACAGTAATTTCTCCGCATTGCAAGGTGCAATTCTGAAATTTTTTGCTTTTTCCTGCTCCTCTTAGCATGATAAAGAAGATTCAAAGAGAGTGAGATGCCAGCTCCTTTCATTCAGTCAGTAGCTTCAGTCATTTCTGGACGTTTTTCAATGGCAAAAATCAATGAATATTGTAAATGCACAAACAGTAATTTCTCCGCATTGCAAGGTGCAATTCTGAAATTTTTTGCTTTTTCCTGCTCCTCTTAGCATGATAAAGAAGATTCAAAGAGAGTGAGATGCCAGCTCCTTTCATTCAGTCAGTAGCTTCAAACATTTCTGGTATAAACATTTCTGGACGTTTTTCAATGGCAAAAATCAATGAATATTGTAAATGCACAAACAGTAATATCTCCACATTGCAAGGTGCAATTCTGAAATTTTTTGCTTTTTCCTGCTAATCCTAGCATGATAAAGAAGATTCAAATAGAGTGAGATGCCAGCTCCTTTCATTCAGTCAGTAGCTTCAAACATTTCTGGACGTTTTTCAATGGCAAAAATCAATGAATATTGTAAATGCACAAACAGTAATATCTCCACATTGCAAGGTGCAATTCTGAAATTTTTTGCTTTTTCCTGCTAATCCTAGCATGATAAAGAAGATTCAAAGAGAGTGAGATGCCAGCTCCTTTCATTCAGTCAGTAGCTTCAAACATTTCTGGTATATGAATAACATGATGTTTTTCAATGGCAAAAATCAATGAATATTGTAAATGCACAAACAGTAATATCTCCACATTGCAAGGTGCAATTCTGAAATTTTTTGCTTTTTCCTGCTAATCCTAGCATGATAAAGAAGATTCAAAGAGAGTGAGATGCCAGCTCCTTTCATTCAGTCAGTAGCTTCAAACATTTCTGGACGTTTTTCAATGGCAAAAATCAATGAATATTGTAAATGCACAAACAGTAATATATCCACATTGCAAGGTGCAATTCTGAAATTTTTTGCTTTTTCCTGCTACTGCTAGCATGATAAAGAAGATTCAAAGAGAGTGAGATGCCAGCTCCTTTCATTCAGTCAGTAGCTTCAAACATTTCTGGACGTTTTTCAATGGCAAAAATCAATGAATATTGTAAATGCACAAACAGTAATATCTCCACATTGCAAGGTGCAATTCTGAAATTTTTTGCTTTTTCCTGCTAATCCTAGCATGGTAAAGAAGATTCAAAGAGAGTGAGATGCCAGCTCCTTTCATTCAGTCAGTAGCTTCAAACATTTCTGGACGTTTTTCAATGGCAAAAATCAATGAATATTGTAAATGCACAAACAGTAATTTCTCCGCATTGCAAGGTGCAATTCTGAAATTTTTTGCTTTTTCCTGCTCCTCTTAGCATGATAAAGATTCAAAGAGAGTGAGATGCCAGCTCCTTTCATTCAGTCAGTAGCTTCAATCATTTCTGGACGTTTTTCAATGGCAAAAATCAATGAATATTGTAAATGCACAAGCAGTAATTTCTCCGCATTGCAAGGTGCAATTCTGAAATTTTTTGCTTTTTCCTGCTCCTCTTAGCATGATAAAGAAGATTCAAAGAGAGTGAGATGCCAGCTCCTTTCATTCAGTCAGTAGCTTCAATCATTTCTGGACGTTTTTCAATGGCAAAAATCAATGAATATTGTAAATGCACAAACAGTAATTTCTCCGCATTGCAAGGTGCAATTCTGAAATTTTTTGCTTTTTCCTGCTCCTCTTAGCATGAAAAAGAGGATTCAAAGAGAATGAGATGCCCGCTCCTTTCATTCAGTCAGTAGCTTCAATCATTTCTGGTATATGAATAACATGATGTTTTTCAATGGCAAAAATCAATGAATATTGTAAATGCACAAACAGTAATTTCTCCGCATTGCAAGGTGCAATTCTGAATTTTTTTGCTTTTTCCTGCTCCTCTTAGCATGATAAAGAAGATTCAAAGAGAGTGAGATGCCAGCTCCTTTCATTCAGTCAGTAGCTTCAATCATTTCTGGACGTTTTTCAATGGCAAAAATCAATGAATATTGTAAATGCACAAACAGTAATTTCTCCGCATTGCAAGGTGCAATTCTGAAATTTTTTGCTTTTTCCTGCTCCTCTTAGCATGATAAAGAAGATTCAAAGAGAGTGAGATGCCAGCTCCTTTCATTCAGTCAGTAGCTTCAATCTTTTCTGGACGTTTTTCAATGGCAAAAATCAATGAATATTGTAAATGCACAAACAGTAATTTCTCCGCATTGTAAGGTGGAATTCTGAAATTTTTTGCTTTTTCCTGCTCCTCTTAGCATGATAAAGAAGATTCAAAGATAGTGAGATGCCAGCTTCTTTCATTCAGTCAGTAGCTTCAAACATTTCTGGTATATGAATAACATGATGTTTTTCAATGGCAAAAATCAATGAATATTGTAAATGCACAAAGAGTAATTTCTCCGCATTGCAAGGTGCAATTCTGAAATTTTTTGCTTTTTCCTGCTCCTCTTAGCATGATAAAGAAGACTCAAAGAGAGTTACATGCCAGCTCCTTTCATTCAGTCAGTAGCTTCAATCATTTCTGGACGTTTTTCAATGGCAAAAATCAATGAATATTGTAAATGCACAAACAGTAATTTCTCCGCATTGCAAGGTGCAATTCTGAAATTTTTTGCTTTTTCCTGCTCCTCTTAGCATGATAAAGAAGATTCAAAGAGAGTGAGATGCCAGCTCCTTTCATTCAGTCAGTAGCTTCAATCATTTCTGGACGTTTTTCAATGGCAAAAATCAATGAATATTGTAAATGCACAAACAGTAATTTCTCCGCATTGCAAGGTGCAATTCTGAAATTTTTTGCTTTTTCCTGCTCCTCTTAGCATGATAAAGAAGATTCAAAGAGAGTGAGATGCCAGCTCCTTTCATTCAGTCAGTAGCTTCAATCATTTCTGGTATATGAATAACATGTTTTTCAATGGCAAAAATCAATGAATATTGTAAATGCACAAACAGTAATTTCTCCGCATTGCAAGGTGCAATTCTGAAATTTTTTGCTTTTTCCTGCTCCTCTTAGCATGGTAAAGAAGATTCATAGAGAGTGAGATGCCAGCTCCTTTCATTCAGTCAGTAGCTTCAATCATTTCTGGACGTTTTTCAATGACAAAAATCAATGAATATTGTAAATGCACAAACAGTAATTTCTCCGCATTGCAAGGTGCAATTCTGAAATTTTTTGCTTTTTCCTGCTCCTCTTAGCATGATAAAGAAGATTCAAAGAGAGTGAGATGTCAGCTCCTTTCATTCAGTCAGTAGCTTCAATCTTTTCTGGACGTTTTTCAATGGCAAAAATCAATGAATATTGTAAATGCACAAACAGTAATTTCTCCGCATTGTAAGGTGGAATTCTGAAATTTTTTGCTTTTTCCTGCTCCTCTTAGCATGATAAAGAAGATTCAAAGATAGTGAGATGGCAGCTTCTTTCATTCAGTCAGTAGCTTCAAACATTTCTGGTATATGAATAACATGATGTTTTTCAATGGCAAAAATCAATGAATATTGTAAATGCACAAAGAGTAATTTCTCCGCATTGCAAGGTGCAATTCTGAAATTTTTTGCTTTTTCCTGCTCCTCTTAGCATGATAAAGAAGACTCAAAGAGAGTTACATGCCAGCTCCTTTCATTCAGTCAGTAGCTTCAATCATTTCTGGACGTTTTTCAATGGCAAAAATCAATGAATATTGTAAATGCACAAACAGTAATTTCTCCGCATTGCAAGGTGCAATTCTGAAATTTTTTGCTTTTTCCTGCTCCTCTTAGCATGATAAAGAAGATTCAAAGAGAGTGAGATGCCAGCTCCTTTCATTCAGTCAGTAGCTTCAATCATTTCTGGACGTTTTTCAATGGCAAAAATCAATGAATATTGTAAATGCACAAACAGTAATTTCTCCGCATTGCAAGGTGCAATTCTGAAATTTTTTGCTTTTTCCTGCTCCTCTTAGCATGATAAAGAAGATTCAAAGAGAGTGAGATGCCAGCTCCTTTCATTCAGTCAGTAGCTTCAATCATTTCTGGTATATGAATAACATGATGTTTTTCAATGGCAAAAATCAATGAATATTGTAAATGCACAAACAGTAATTTCTCCGCATTGCAAGGTGCAATTCTGAAATTTTTTGCTTTTTCCTGCTCCTCTTAGCATGGTAAAGAAGATTCAAAGTGAGTGAGATGCCAGCTCCTTTCATTCAGTCAGTAGCTTCAATCATTTCTGGACGTTTTTCAATGGCAAAAATCAATGAATATTGTAAATGCACAAACAGTAATTTCTCCGCATTGCAAGGTGCAATTCTGAAATTTTTTGCTTTTTCCTGCTCCTCTTAGCATGATAAAGAAGATTCAAAGAGAGTGAGATGCCAGCTCCTTTCATTCAGTCAGTAGTTTCAATCATTTCTGGACGTTTTTCAATGGCAAAAATCAATGAATATTGTAAATGCACAAACAGTAATTTCTCCGCATTGCAAGGTGCAATTCTGAATTTTTTTGCTTTTTCCTGCTCCTCTTGACATGATAAAGAAGATTGAAAGAGAGTGAGATGCCAGCTCCTTTCATTCAGTCAGTAACTTCAAACATTTCTGGTATAAACATTTCTGGACGTTTTTCAATGGCAAAAATCAATGAATATTGTAAATGCACAAACAGTAATATCTCCACATTGCAAGGTGCAATTCTGAAATTTTTTGCTTTTTCCTGCTAATCCTAGCATGATAAAGAATATTCAAATAGAGTGAGATGCCAGCTCCTTTCATTCAGTCAGTAGCTTCAAACATTTCTGGACGTTTTTCAATGGCAAAAATCAATGAATATTGTAAATGCACAAACAGTAATATCTCCACATTGCAAGGTGCAATTCTGAAATTTTTTGCTTTTTCCTGCTAATCCTAGCATGATAAAGAAGATTCAAAGAGAGTGAGATGCCAGGTCCTTTCATTCAGTCAGTAGCCTCAAACATTTCTGGTATATGAATAACATGATGTTTTTCAATGGCAAAAATCAATGAATATTGTAAATGCACAAACAGTAATATCTCCACATTGCAAGGTGCAATTCTGAAATTTTTTGCTTTTTCCTGCTAATCCTAGCATGATAAAGAAGATTCAAAGAGAGTGAGATGCCAGCTCCTTTCATTCAGTCAGTAGCTTCAAACATTTCTGGACGTTTTTCAATGGCAAAAATCAATGAATATTGTAAATGCACAAACAGTAATATCTCCACATTGCAAGGTGCAATTCTGAAATTTTTTGCTTTTTCCTGCTACTCCTAGCATGATAAAGAAGATTCAAAGAGAGTGAGATGCCAGCTCCTTTCATTCAGTCAGTAGCTTCAAACATTTCTGTACGTTTTTCAATGGCAAAAATCAATGAATATTGTAAATGCACAAACAGTAATATCTCCACATTGCAAGGTGCAATTCTGAAATTTTTTGCTTTTTCCTGCTAATCCTAGCATGATAAAGAAGATTCAAAGAGAGTGAGATGCCAGCTCCTTTCATTCAGTCAGTAGCTTCAAACATTTCTGGACGTTTTTCAATGGCAAAAATCAATGAATATTGTAAATGCACAAACAGTAATATCTCCACATTGCAAGGTGCAATTCTGAAATTTTTTGCTTTTTCCTGCTAATCCTATCATGATAAAGAAGATTCAAAGAGAGTGAGATGCCAGCTCCTTTCATTCAGTCAGTAGCTTCAATCATTTCTGGTATATGAATAACATGATGTTTTTCAATGGCAAAAATCAATGAATATTGTAAATGCACAAACAGTAATTTCTCCGCATTGCAAGGTGCAATTCTGAATTTTTTTGCTTTTTCCTGCTCCTCTTAGCATGATAAAGAAGATTCAAAGAGAGTGAGATGCCAGCTCCTTTCATTCAGTCAGTAGCTTCAAACATTTCTGGTATAAACATTTCTAGACGTTTTTCAAAGGCAAAAATCAATGAATATTGTAAATGCACAAACAGTAATATCTCCACATTGCAAGGTGCAATTCTGAAATTTTTTGCTTTTTCCTGCTAATCCTAGCATGATAAAGAAGATTCAAAGAGAGTGAGATGCCAGCTCCTTTCATTCAGTCAGTAGCTTCAATCATTTCTGGACGTTTTTCAATGGCAAAAATCAATGAATATTGTAAATGCACAAACAGTAATTTCTCCGCATTGCAAGGAGCAATTCTGAAATTTTTTGCTTTTTCCTGCTCCTCTTAGCATGAAAAAGAAGATTCAAAGAGAATGAGATGCCCGCTCCTTTCATTCAGTCAGTAGCTTCAATCATTTCTGGTATATGAATAACATGATGTTTTTCAATGGCAAAAATCAATGAATATTGTAAATGCACAAACAGTAATTTCTCCGCATTGCAAGGTGCAATTCTGAATTTTTTTGCTTTTTCCTGCTCCTCTTAGCATGATAAAGAAGATTCAAAGAGAGTGAGATGCCAGCTCCTTTCATTCAGTCAGTAGCTTCAATCATTTCTGGACGTTTTTCAATGGCAAAAATCAATGAATATTGTAAATGCACAAACAGTAATTTCTCCGCATTGCAAGGTGCAATTCTGAAATTTTTTGCTTTTTCCTGCTCCTCTTAGCATGATAAAGAAGATTCAAAGAGAGTGAGATGCCAGCTCCTTTCATTCAGTCAGTAGCTTCAAACATTTCTGGTATATGAATAACATGATGTTTTTCAATGGCAAAAATCAATGAATATTGTAAATGCACAAACAGTAATTTCTCCGCATTGTAAGGTGCAATTCTGAAATTTTTTGCTTTTTTCTGCTCCCCTTAGCATGATAAAGAAGATTCAAAGAGAGTGAGATGCCAGCTCCTTTCATTCAGTCAGTAGCTTCAATCTTTTCTGGACGTTTTTCAATGGCAAAAATCAATGAATATTGTAAATGCACAAACAGTAATTTCTCCGCATTGTAAGGTGGAATTCTGAAATTTTTTGCTTTTTCCTGCTCCTCTTAGCATGATAAAGAAGATTCAAAGATAGTGAGATGCCAGCTTCTTTCATTCAGTCAGTAGCTTCAAACATTTCTGGTATATGAATAACATGATGTTTTTCAATGGCAAAAATCAATGAATATTGTAAATGCACAAAGAGTAATTTCTCCGCATTGCAAGGTGCAATTCTGAAATTTTTTTCTTTTTCCTGCTCCTCTTAGCATGATAAAGAAGACTCAAAGAGAGTTACATGCCAGCTCCTTTCATTCAGTCAGTAGCTTCAATCATTTCTGGACGTTTTTCAATGGCAAAAATCAATGAATATTGTAAATGCACAAACAGTAATTTCTCCGCATTGCAAGGTGCAATTCTGAAATTTGTTGCTTTTTCCTGCTCCTCTTAGCATGATAAAGAAGATTCAAAGAGAGTGAGATGCCAGCTCCTTTCATTCAGTCAGTAGCTTCAATCATTTCTGGACGTTTTTCAATGGCAAAAATCAATGAATATTGTAAATGCACAAACAGTAATTTCTCCGCAATGCAAGGTGCAATTCTGAAATTTTTTGCTTTTTCCTGCTCCTCTTAGCATGATAAAGAAGATTCAAAGAGAGTGAGATGCCAGCTCCTTTCATTCAGTCAGTAGCTTCAATCATTTCTGGTATATGAATAACATGATGTTTTTCAATGGCAAAAATCAATGAATATTGTAACTGCACAAACAGTAATTTCTCCGCATTGCAAGGTGCAATTCTGAAATTTTTTGCTTTTTCCTGCTCCTCTTAGCATGGTAAAGAAGATTCAAAGAGAGTGAGATGCCAGCTCCTTTCATTCAGTCAGTAGCTTCAATCATTTCTGGACGTTTTTCAATGGCAAAAATCAATGAATATTGTAAATGCACAAACAGTAATTTCTCGGCATTGCAAGGTGCAATTCTGAAATTTTTTGCTTTTTCCTGCTCCTCTTAGCATGATAAAGAAGATTCAAAGAGAGTGAGATGCCAGCTCCTTTCATTCAGTCAGTAGCTTCAATCATTTCTGGACGTTTTTCAATGGCAAAAATCAATGAATATTGTAAATGCACAAACAGTAATTTCTCCGCATTGCAAGGTGCAATTCTGAAATTTTTTGCTTTTTCCTGCTCCTCTTAGCATGATAAAGAAGATTCAAAGAGAGTGAGATGCCAGCTCCTTTCATTCAGTCAGTAGCTTCAAACATTTCTGGTATAATCATTTCTGGACGTTTTTCAATGGCAAAAATCAATGAATATTGTAAATGCACAAACAGTAATTTCTCCGCATTGAAAGGTGCAATTCTGAAATTTTTTGCTTTTTCCTGCTCCTCTTAGCATGATAAAGAAGATTCAAAGAGAGTGAGATGCCAGCTCCTTTCATTCAGTCAGTAGCTTCAATCATTTCTGGACGTTTTTCAATGGCAAAAATCAATGAATATTGTAAATGCACAAACAGTAATTTCTCCGCATTGCAAGGTGCAATTCTGAAATTTTTTGATTTTTCCTGCTAATCCTAGCATGATAAAGAAGATTCAAAGAGAGTGAGATGCCAGGTCCTTTCATTCAGTCAGTAGCCTCAAACATTTCTGGTATATGAATAACATGATGTTTTTCAATGGCAAAAATCAATGAATATTGTAAATGCACAAACAGTAATATCTCCACATTGCAAGGTGCAATTCTGAAATTTTTTGCTTTTTCCTGCTACTCCTAGCATGATAAAGAAGATTCAAAGAGAGTGAGATGCCAGCTCCTTTCATTCAGTCAGTAGCTTCAAACATTTCTGGACGTTTTTCAATGGCAAAAATCAATGAATATTGTAAATGCACAAACAGTAATATCTCCACATTGCAAGGTGCAATTCTGAAATTTTTTGCTTTTTCCTGCTAATCCTAGCATGATAAAGAAGATTCAAAGAGAGTGAGATGCCAGCTCCTTTCATTCAGTCAGTAGCTTCAATCATTTCTGGTATATGAATAACATGATGTTTTTCAATGGCAAAAATCAATGAATATTGTAAATGCACAAACAGTAATTTCTCCGCATTGCAAGGTGCAATTCTGAATTTTTTTGCTTTTTCCTGCTCCTCAGCATGATAAAGAAGATTCAAAGATAGTGAGATGCCAGCTTCTTTCATTCAGTCAGTAGCTTCAAACATTTCTGGTATATGAATAACATGATGTTTTTCAATGGCAAAAATCAATGAATATTGTAAATGCACAAACAGTAATTTCTCCGCATTGTAAGGTGGAATTCTGAAATTTTTTGCTTTTTCCTGCTCCTCTTAGCATGATAAAGAAGATTCAAAGATAGTGAGATGCCAGCTTCTTTCATTCAGTCAGTAGCTTCAAACATTTCTGGTATATGAATAACATGATGTTTTTCAATGGCAAAAATCAATGAATATTGTAAATGCACAAAGAGTAATTTCTCCGCATTGCAAGGTGCAATTCTGAAATTTTTTGCTTTTTCCTGCTCCTCTTAGCATGATAAAGAAGACTCAAAGAGAGTTACATGCCAGCTCCTTTCATTCAGTCAGTAGCTTCAATCATTTCTGGACGTTTTTCAATGGCAAAAATCAATGAATATTGTAAATGCACAAACAGTAATTTCTCCGCATTGCATGGTGCAATTCTGAAATTTGTTGCTTTTTCCTGCTCCTCTTAGCATGATAAAGAAGATTCAAAGAGAGTGAGATGCCAGCTCCTTTCATTCAGTCAGTAGCTTCAATCATTTCTGGACGTTTTTCAATGGCAAAAATCAATGAATATTGTAAATGCACAAACAGTAATTTCTCCGCAATGCAAGGTGCAATTCTGAAATTTTTTGCTTTTTCCTGCTCCTCTTAGCATGATAAAGAAGATTCAAAGAGAGTGAGATGCCAGCTCCTTTCATTCAGTCAGTAGCTTCAATCATTTCTGGTATATGAATAACATGATGTTTTTCAATGGCAAAAATCAATGAATATTGTAACTGCACAAACAGTAATTTCTCCGCATTGCAAGGTGCAATTCTGAAATTTTTTGCTTTTTCCTGCTCCTCTTAGCATGGTAAAGAAGATTCAAAGAGAGTGAGATGCCAGCTCCTTTCATTCAGTCAGTAGCTTCAATCATTTCTGGACGTTTTTCAATGGCAAAAATCAATGAATATTGTAAATGCACAAACAGTAATTTCTCCGCATTGCAAGGTGCAATTCTGAAATTTTTTGCTTTTTCCTGCTCCTCTTAGCATGATAAAGAAGATTCAAAGAGAGTGAGATGCCAGCTCCTTTCTTTCAGTCAGTAGCTTCAATCATTTCTGGACGTTTTTCAATGGCAAAAATCAATGAATATTGTAAATGCACAAACAGTAATTTCTCCGCATTGCAAGGTGCAATTCTGAAATTTTTTGCTTTTTCCTGCTCCTCTTAGCATGATAAAGAAGATTCAAAGAGAGTGAGATGCCAGCTCCTTTCATTCAGTCAGTAGCTTCAATCATTTCTGGTATATGAATAACATGATGTTTTTCAATGGCAAAAATCAATGAATATTGTAAATGCACAAACAGTAATTTCTCCGCATTGCAAGGTGCAATTCTGAAATTTTTTGCTTTTTCCTGCTCCACTTAGCATGGTAAAGAAGATTCAAAGAGAGTGAGATGCCAGCTCCTTTCATTCAGTCAGTAGCTTCAATCATTTCTGGACGTTTTTCAATGGCAAAAATCAATGAATATTGTAAATGCACAAACAGTAATTTCTCCGCATTGCAAGGTGCAATTCTGAAATTTTTTGCTTTTTCCTGCTCCTCTTAGCATGATAAAGAAGATTCAAAGAGAGTGAGATGCCAGCTCCTTTCATTCAGTCAGTAGCTTCAATCATTTCTGGACGTTTTTCAATGGCAAAAATCAATGAATATTGTAAATGCACAAACAGTAATTTCTCCGCATTGCAAGGTGCAATTCTGAAATGTTTTGCTTTTTCCTGCTCCTCTTAGCATGATAAAGAAGATTCAAAGAGAGTGAGATGCCAGCTCCTTTCATTCAGTCAGTAGCTTCAATCATTTCTGGGTATGAATAACATGATGTTTTTCAATGGCAAAAATCAATGAATATTGTAAATGCACAAACAGTAATTTCTCCACATTGCAAGGTGCAATTCTGAAATTTTTTGCTTTTTCCTGCTCCTCTTAGCATGATAAAGAAGATTCAAAGAGAGTGAGATGCCAGCTCCTTTCATTCAGTCAGTAGCTTCAATCATTTCTGGACGTTTTTCAATGGCAAAAATCAATGAATATTGTAAATGCACAAACAGTAATTTCTCCGCATTGCAAGGTGCAATTCTGAAATTTTTTGCTTTTTCCTGCTCCTCTTAGCATGATAAAGAAGATTCAAAGAGAGTGAGATGCCAGCTCCTTTCATTCAGTCAGTAGCTTCAATCATTTCTGGACGTTTTTCAATGGCAAAAATCAATGAATATTGTAAATGCACAAACAGTAATTTCTCCGCATTGCAAGGTGCAATTCTGAATTTTTTTGCTTTTTCCTGCTCCTCTTAGCATGATAAAGAAGATTCAAAGAGAGTGAGATGCCAGCTCCTTTCATTCAGTCAGTAGCTTCAAACATTTCTGGTATAAACATTTCTGGACGTTTTTCAATGGCAAAAATCAATGAATATTGTAAATGCACAAACAGTAATATCTCCACATTGCAAGGTGCAATTCTGAAATTTTTTACTTTTTCCTGCTAATCCTAGCATGATAAAGAATATTCAAATAGAGTGAGATGCCAGCTCCTTTCATTCAGTCAGTAGCTTCAAACATTTCTGGACGTTTTTCAATGGCAAAAATCAATGAATATTGTAAATGCACAAACAGTAATATCTCCACATTGCAAGGTGCAATTCTGAAATTTTTTGCTTTTTCCTGCTAATCCTAGCATGATAAAGAAGATTCAAAGAGAGTGAGATGCCAGGTCCTTTCATTCAGTCAGTAGCCTCAAACATTTCTGGTATATGAATAACATGATGTTTTTCAATGGCAAAAATCAATGAATATTGTAAATGCACAAACAGTAATATCTCCACATTGCAAGGTGCAATTCTGAAATTTTTTGCTTTTTCCTGCTACTCCTAGCATGATAAAGAAGATTCAAAGAGAGTGAGATGCCAGCTCCTTTCATTCAGTCAGTAGCTTCAAACATTTCTGGACGTTTTTCAATGGCAAAAATCAATGAATATTGTAAATGCACAAACAGTAATATCTCCACATTGCAAGGTGCAATTCTGAAATTTTTTGCTTTTTCCTGCTAATCCTAGCATGATAAAGAAGATTCAAAGAGAGTGAGATGCCAGCTCCTTTCATTCAGTCAGTAGCTTCAATCATTTCTGGTATATGAATAACATGATGTTTTTCAATGGCAAAAATCAATGAATATTGTAAATGCACAAACAGTAATTTCTCCGCATTGCAAGGTGCAATTCTGAATTTTTTTGCTTTTTCCTGCTCCTCAGCATGATAAAGAAGATTCAAAGAGAGTGAGATGCCAGCTCCTTTCATTCAGTCAGTAGCTTCAAACATTTCTGGTATAAACATTTCTGGACGTTTTTCAAAGGCAAAAATCAATGAATATTGTAAATGCACAAACAGTAATATCTCCACATTGCAAGGTGCAATTTTAAATTTTTTGCTTTTTCCTGCTAATCCTAGCATGATAAAGAAGATTCAAATAGAGTGAGATGCCAGCTCCTTTCATTCAGTCAGTAGCTTCAAACATTTCTGGACGTTTTTCAATGGCAAAAATCAATGAATATTGTAAATGCACAAACAGTAATATCTAAACATTGCAAGGTGCAATTCTGAAATTTTTTGCTTTTTCCTGCTAATCCTAGCATGATAAAGAAGATTCAAAGATAGTGAGATGCCAGATCCTTTCATTCAGTCAGTAGCTTCAAACATTTCTGGTATATGAATAACATGATGTTTTTCAATGGCAAAAATCAATGAATATTGTAAATGAACAAACAGTAATATCTCCACATTGCAAGGTGCAATTCTGAAATTTTTTGCTTTTTCCTGCTAATCCTAGCATGATAAAGAACATTCAAAGTGAGTGAGATGCCAGCTCCCTTCATTCAGTCAGTAGCTTCAAACATTTCTGGACGTTTTTCAATGGCAAAAATCAATGAATACTGTAAATGCACAAACAGTAAGATCTCCACATTGCAAGGTGCAATTCTGAAACCTTGCAATGCGGAGAAATTACTGTTTGTGCATTTACAATATTCATTGATTTTTGCCATTGAAAAACGTCCAGAAATGATTGAAGCTACTGACTGAATGAAAGGAGCTGGCATCTCACTCTCTTTGAATCTTCTTTATCATGCTAAGAGGAGCAGGAAAAAGCAAACAATTTCAGAATTGCACCTTGCAATGCGGAGAAATTACTGTTTGTGCATTTACAATATTCATTGATTTTTGCCATTGAAAAACATCATGTTATTCATATACCAGAAATGTTTGAAGCTACTGACTGAATGAAAGGAGCTGGCATCTCACTCTCTTTGAATCTTCTTTATCATGCTAAGAGGAGCAGGAAAAAGCAAAAAATTTCAGAATTGCACCTTGCAATGTGGAGAAATTACTGTTTGTGCATTTACAATATTCATTGATTTTTGCCATTGAAAAACGTCCAGAAATGATTGAAGCTACTGACTGAATGAAAGGAGCTGGCATCTCACTCTCTTTGAATCTTCTTTATCATGCTAAGAGGAGCAGGAAAAAGCAAAAAATTTCAGAATTGCACCTTGCAATGCGGAGAAATTACTGTTTGTGCATTTACAATATTCATTGATTTTTGCCATTGAAAAACGTCCAGAAATGATTGAAGCTACTGACTGAATGAAAGGAGCTGGCATCTCACTCTCTTTGAATCTTCTTTATCATGCTAAGAGGAGCAGGAAAAAGCAAAAAAATTCAGAATTGCACCTTGCAATGCGGAGAAATTACTGTTTGTGCATTTACAATATTCATTGATTTTTGCCATTGAAAAACATCATGTTATTCATATACCAGAAATGATTGAAGCTACTGACTGAATGAAAGGAGCTGGCATCTCACTCTCTTTGAATCTTCTTTTTCATGCTAAGAGGAGCAGGAAAAAGCAAAAAATTTCAGAATTGCATCTTGCAATGCGGAGAAATTACTCTTTGTGCATTTACAATATTCATTGATTTTTGCCATTGAAAAACATCCAGAAATGATTGAAGCCACTGACTGAATGAAAGGAGCTGGCATCTCACTCTCTTTGAATCTTCTTTATCATGCTAAGAGGAGCAGGAAAAAGCAAAAAATTTCAGAATTGCACCTTGCAATGCGGAGAAATTACTGCTTGTGCATTTACAATATTCATTGATTTTTGCCATTGAAAAACGTCCAGAAATGATTGAAGCTACTGACTGAATGAAAGGAGCTGGCATCTCACTCTCTTTGAATCTTCTTTATCATGATAGGATTAGCAGGAAAAAGCAAAAAATTTCAGAATTGCACCTTGCAATGTGGAGATATTACTGTTTGTGCATTTACAATATTCATTGATTTTTGCCATTGAAAAACGTCCAGAAATGTTTGAAGCTACTGACTGAATGAAAGGAGCTGGCATCTCACTCTCTTTGAATCTTCTTTATCATGCTAGGGTTAGCAGGAAAAAGCAAAAAATTTCAGAATTGCACCTTGCAATGTGGAGATATTACTGTTTGTGCATTTACAATATTCATTGATTTTTGCCATTGAAAAACGTCCAGAAATGTTTATACCAGAAATGTTTGAAGCTACTGACTGAATGAAAGGAGCTGGCATCTCACTCTCTTTGAATCTTATTTATCATGCTAAGAGGAGCAGGAAAAAGCAAAAAATTTCAGAATTGCACCTTGCAATGCGGAGAAATTACTGTTTGTGCATTTACAATATTCATTGATTTTTGCCTTTGAAAAACATCATGTTATTCATATACCAGAAATGATTGAAGCTACTGACTGAATGAAAGGAGCTGGCATCTCACTCTCTTTGAATCTTCTTTATCATGCTAGGATTAGCAGGAAAAAGTAAAAAATTTCAGAATTGCACCTTGCAATGTGGAGATATTACTGTTTGTGCATTTACAATATTCATTGATTTTTGCCATTGAAAAACGTCCAGAAATGTTTGAAGCTACTGACTGAATGAAAGGAGCTGGCATCTCACTCTCTTTGAATCTTCTTTATCATGCTAGGATTAGCAGGAAAAAGCAAAAAATTTCAGAATTGCACCTTGCAATGTGGAGATATTACTGTTTGTGCATTTACAATATTCATTGATTTTTGCCATTGAAAAACGTCCAGAAATGTTTGAAGCTACTGACTGAATGAAAGGAGCTGGCATCTCACTCTCTTTGAATCTTCTTTATCATGCTAGGAGTAGCAGGAAAAAGCAAAAAATTTCAGAATTGCACCTTGCAATGTGGAGATATTACTGTTTGTGCATTTACAATATTCATTGATTTTTGCCATTGAAAAACGTCCAGAAATGATTGAAGCTACTGACTGAATGAAAGGAGCTGGCATCTCACTCTCTTTGAATCTTCTTTATCATGCTAAGAGGAGCAGGAAAAAGCAAAAAATTTCAGAATTGCACCTTGCAATGCGGAGAAATTACTGTTTGTGCATTTACAATATTCATTGATTTTTGCCATTGAAAAACGTCCAGAAATGATTGAAGCTACTGACTGAATGAAAGGAGCTGGCATCTCACTCTCTTTTAATCTTCTTTATCATGCTAAGAGGAGCAGGAAAAAGCAAAAAAAAATCAGAATTGCACCTTGCAATGCGGAGAAATTACTGTTTGTGCATTTACAATATTCATTGATTTTTGCCATTGAAAAACATCATGTTATTCATATACCAGAAATGATTGAAGCTACTGACTGAATGAAAGGAGCTGGCATCTCACTCTCTTTGAATCTTCTTTTTCATGCTAAGAGGAGCAGGAAAAAGCAAAAAATTTCAGAATTGCATCTTGCAATGCGGAGAAATTACTCTTTGTGCATTTACAATATTCATTGATTTTTGCCATTGAAAAACATCCAGAAATGATTGAAGCCACTGACTGAATGAAAGGAGCTGGCATCTCACTCTCTTTGAATCTTCTTTATCATGCTAAGAGGAGCAGGAAAAAGCAAAAAATTTCAGAATTGCACCTTGCAATGCGGAGAAATTACTGCTTGTGCATTTTCAATATTCATTGATTTTTGCCATTGAAAAACGTCCAGAAATGATTGAAGCTACTGACTGAATGAAAGGAGCTGGCATCTCACTCTCTTTGAATCTTCTTTATCATGCTAAGAGGAGCAGGAAAAAGCAAAAAATTTCAGAATTGCATCTTGCAATGCGGAGAAATTACTGTTTGTGCATTTACAATATTCATTGATTTTTGCCATTGAAACACGTCCAGAAATGTTTGAAGCTACTGACTGAATGAAAGGAGCTGGCATCTCACTCTCTTTGAATCTTCTTTATCATGATAGGTTTAGCAGGAAAAAGCAAAAAATTTCAGAATTGCACCTTGCAATGTGGAGATATTACTGTTTGTGCATTTACAATATTAATTGATTTTTGCCATTGAAAAACGTCCAGAAATGTTTGAAGCTACTGACTGAATGAAAGGAGCTGGCATCTCACTCTCTTTGAATCTTCTTTATCATGCTAGGGTTAGCAGGAAAAAGCAAAAAATTTCAGAATTGCACCTTGCAATGTGGAGATATTACTGTTTGTGCATTTACAATATTCATTGATTTTTGCCATTGAAAAACGTCCAGAAATGTTTATACCAGAAATGTTTGAAGCTACTGACTGAATGAAAGGAGCTGGCATCTCACTCTCTTTGAATCTTATTTATCATGCTAAGAGGAGCAGGAAAAAGCAAAAAATTTCAGAATTGCACCTTGCAATGCGGAGAAATTACTGTTTGTGCATTTACAATATTCATTGATTTTTGCCTTTGAAAAACATCATGTTATTCATATACCAGAAATGATTGAAGCTACTGACTGAATGAAAGGAGCTGGCATCTCACTCTCTTTGAATCTTCTTTATCATGCTAGGATTAGCAGGAAAAAGCAAAAAATTTCAGAATTGCACCTTGCAATGTGGAGATATTACTGTTTGTGCATTTACAATATTCATTGATTTTTGCCATTGAAAAACATCCAGAAATGTTTGAAGCTACTGACTGAATGAAAGGAGCTGGCATCTCACTCTCTTTGAATCTTCTTTATCATGCTAGGATTAGCAGGAAAAAGCAAAAAATTTCAGAATTGCACCTTGCAATGTGGAGATATTACTGTTTGTGCATTTACAATATTCATTGATTTTTGCCATTGAAAAACGTCCAGAAATGTTTGAAGCTACTGACTGAATGAAAGGAGCTGGCATCTCACTCTCTTTGAATCTTCTTTATCATGCTAGGAGTAGCAGGAAAAAGCAAAAAATTTCAGAATTGCACCTTGCAATGTGGAGATATTACTGTTTGTGCATTTACAATATTCATTGATTTTTTCCATTGAAAAACGTCCAGAAATGTTTGAAGCTACTGACTGAATGAAAGGAGCTGGCATCTCACTCTCTTTGAATCTTCTTTATCATGCTAGGATTAGCAGGAAAAAGCAAAAAATTTCAGAATTGCACCTTGCAATGTGGAGATATTACTGTTTGTGCATTTACAATATTCATTGATTTTTGCCATTGAAAAACATCATGTTATTCATATACCAGAAATGTTTGAAGCTACTGACTGAATGAAAGGAGCTGGCATCTCACTCTCTTTGAATCTTCTTTATCATGCTAGGATTAGCAGGAAAAAGCAAAAAATTTCAGAATTGCACCTTGCAATGTGGAGATATTACTGTTTGTGCATTTACAATATTCATTGATTTTTGCCATTGAAAAACGTCCAGAAATGTTTGAAGCTACTGACTGAATGAAAGGAGCTGGCATCTCACTCTATTTGAATCTTCTTTATCATGCTAGGATTAGCAGGAAAAAGCAAAAAATTTCAGAATTGCACCGTGCAATGTGGAGCTATTACTGTTTGTGCATTTACAATATTCATTGATTTTTGCCATTGAAAAACGTCCAGAAATGTTTATACCAGAAATGTTTGAAGCTACTGACTGAATGAAAGGAGCTGGCATCTCACTCTCTTTGAATCTTCTTTATCATGCTAAGAGGAGCAGGAAAAAGCAAAAAAATTCAGAATTGCACCTTGCAATGCGGAGAAATTACTGTTTGTGCATTTACAATATTCATTGATTTTTGCCATTGAAAAACATCATGTTATTCATATACCAGAAATGATTGAAGCTACTGACTGAATGAAAGGAGCTGGCATCTCACTCTCTTTGAATCTTCTTTATCATGCTAGGATTAGCAGGAAAAAGCAAAAAATTTCAGAATTGCACCTTGCAATGTGGAGATATTACTGTTTGTGCATTTACAATATTAATTGATTTTTGCCATTGAAAAACGTCCAGAAATGTTTGAAGCTACTGACTGAATGAAAGGAGCTGGCATCTCACTCTCTTTGAATCTTCTTTATCATGCTAGGATTAGCAGGAAAAAGCAAAAAATTTCAGAATTGCACCTTGCAATGTGGAGATATTACTGTTTGTGCATTTACAATATTCATTGATTTTTGCCATTGAAAAACGTCCAGAAATGTTTGAAGCTACTGACTGAATGAAAGGAGCTGGCATCTCACTCTCTTTGAATCTTCTTTATCATGCTAGGAGTAGCAGGAAAAAGCAAAAAATTTCAGAATTGCACCTTGCAATGTGGAGATATTACTGTTTGTGCATTTACAATATTCATTGATTTTTTCCATTGAAAAACGTCCAGAAATGTTTGAAGCTACTGACTGAATGAAAGGAGCTGGCATCTCACTCTCTTTGAATCTTCTTTATCATGCTAGGAGTAGCAGGAAAAAGCAAAAAATTTCAGAATTGCACCTTGCAATGTGGAGATATTACTGTTTGTGCATTTACAATATTCATTGATTTTTTCCATTGAAAAACGTCCAGAAATGTTTGAAGCTACTGACTGAATGAAAGGAGCTGGCATCTCACTCTCTTTGAATCTTCTTTATCATGCTAGGATTAGCAGGAAAAAGCAAAAAATTTCAGAATTGCACCTTGCAATGTGGAGATATTACTGTTTGTGCATTTACAATATTCATTGATTTTTGCCATTGAAAAACATCATGTTATTCATATACCAGAAATGTTTGAAGCTACTGACTGAATGAAAGGAGCTGGCATCTCACTCTCTTTGAATCTTCTTTATCATGCTAGGATTAGCAGGAAAAAGCAAAAAATTTCAGAATTGCACCTTGCAATGTGGAGATATTACTGTTTGTGCATTTACAATATTCATTGATTTTTGCCATTGAAAAACGTCCAGAAATGTTTGAAGCTACTGACTGAATGAAAGGAGCTGGCATCTCACTCTATTTGAATCTTCTTTATCATGCTAGGATTAGCAGGAAAAAGCAAAAAATTTCAGAATTGCACCTTGCAATGTGGAGCTATTACTGTTTGTGCATTTACAATATTCATTGATTTTTGCCATTGAAAAACGTCCAGAAATGTTTATACCAGAAATGTTTGAAGCTACTGACTGAATGAAAGGAGCTGGCATCTCACTCTCTTTGAATCTTCTTTATCATGCTAAGAGGAGCAGGAAAAAGCAAAAAAATTCAGAATTGCACCTTGCAATGCGGAGAAATTACTGTTTGTGCATTTACAATATTCATTGATTTTTGCCATTGAAAAACATCATGTTATTCATATACCAGAAATGATTGAAGCTACTGACTGAATGAAAGGAGCTGGCATCTCACTCTCTTTGAATCTTCTTTATCATGCTAGGATTAGCAGGAAAAAGCAAAAAATTTCAGAATTGCACCTTGCAATGTGGAGATATTACTGTTTGTGCATTTACAATATTAATTGATTTTTGCCATTGAAAAACGTCCAGAAATGTTTGAAGCTACTGACTGAATGAAAGGAGCTGGCATCTCACTCTCTTTGAATCTTCTTTATCATGCTAGGATTAGCAGGAAAAAGCAAAAAATTTCAGAATTGCACCTTGCAATGTGGAGATATTACTGTTTGTGCATTTACAATATTCATTGATTTTTGCCATTGAAAAACGTCCAGAAATGTTTGAAGCTACTGACTGAATGAAAGGAGCTGGCATCTCACTCTCTTTGAATCTTCTTTATCATGCTAGGAGTAGCAGGAAAAAGCAAAAAATTTCAGAATTGCACCTTGCAATGTGGAGATATTACTGTTTGTGCATTTACAATATTCATTGATTTTTGCCATTGAAAAACATCATGTTATTCATATACCAGAAATGTTTGAAGCTACTGACTGAATGAAAGGAGCTGGCATCTCACTCTCTTTGAATCTTCTTTATCATGCTAGGATTAGCAGGAAAAAGCAAAAAATTTCAGAATTGCACCTTGCAATGTGGAGATATTACTGTTTGTGCATTTACAATATTCATTGATTTTTGCCATTGAAAAACGTCCAGAAATGTTTGAAGCTACTGACTGAATGAAAGGAGCTGGCATCTCACTCTATTTGAATCTTCTTTATCATGCTAGGATTAGCAGGAAAAAGCAAAAAATTTCAGAATTGCACCTTGCAATGTGGAGCTATTACTGTTTGTGCATTTACAATATTCATTGATTTTTGCCATTGAAAAACGTCCAGAAATGTTTATACCAGAAATGTTTGAAGCTACTGACTGAATGAAAGGAGCTGGCATCTCACTCTCTTTGAATCTTCTTTATCATGCTAAGAGGAGCAGGAAAAAGCAAAAAAATTCAGAATTGCACCTTGCAATGCGGAGAAATTACTGTTTGTGCATTTACAATATTCATTGATTTTTGCCATTGAAAAACATCATGTTATTCATATACCAGAAATGATTGAAGCTACTGACTGAATGAAAGGAGCTGGCATCTCACTCTCTTTGAATCTTCTTTATCATGCTAGGATTAGCAGGAAAAAGCAAAAAATTTCAGAATTGCACCTTGCAATGTGGAGATATTACTGTTTGTGCATTTACAATATTAATTGATTTTTGCCATTGAAAAACGTCCAGAAATGTTTGAAGCTACTGACTGAATGAAAGGAGCTGGCATCTCACTCTCTTTGAATCTTCTTTATCATGCTAGGATTAGCAGGAAAAAGCAAAAAATTTCAGAATTGCACCTTGCAATGTGGAGATATTACTGTTTGTGCATTTACAATATTCATTGATTTTTGCCATTGAAAAACGTCCAGAAATGTTTGAAGCTACTGACTGAATGAAAGGAGCTGGCATCTCACTCTCTTTGAATCTTCTTTATCATGCTAGGAGTAGCAGGAAAAAGCAAAAAATTTCAGAATTGCACCTTGCAATGTGGAGATATTACTGTTTGTGCATTTACAATATTCATTGATTTTTTCCATTGAAAAACGTCCAGAAATGTTTGAAGCTACTGACTGAATGAAAGGAGCTGGCATCTCACTCTCTTTGAATCTTCTTTATCATGCTAGGAGTAGCAGGAAAAAGCAAAAAATTTCAGAATTGCACCTTGCAATGTGGAGATATTACTGTTTGTGCATTTACAATATTCATTGATTTTTTCCATTGAAAAACGTCCAGAAATGTTTGAAGCTACTGACTGAATGAAAGGAGCTGGCATCTCACTCTCTTTGAATCTTCTTTATCATGCTAGGATTAGCAGGAAAAAGCAAAAAATTTCAGAATTGCACCTTGCAATGTGGAGATATTACTGTTTGTGCATTTACAATATTCATTGATTTTTGCCATTGAAAAACATCATGTTATTCATATACCAGAAATGTTTGAAGCTACTGACTGAATGAAAGGAGCTGGCATCTCACTCTCTTTGAATCTTCTTTATCATGCTAGGATTAGCAGGAAAAAGCAAAAAATTTCAGAATTGCACCTTGCAATGTGGAGATATTACTGTTTGTGCATTTACAATATTCATTGATTTTTGCCATTGAAAAACGTCCAGAAATGTTTGAAGCTACTGACTGAATGAAAGGAGCTGGCATCTCACTCTATTTGAATCTTCTTTATCATGCTAGGATTAGCAGGAAAAAGCAAAAAATTTCAGAATTGCACCTTGCAATGTGGAGCTATTACTGTTTGTGCATTTACAATATTCATTGATTTTTGCCATTGAAAAACGTCCAGAAATGTTTATACCAGAAATGTTTGAAGCTACTGACTGAATGAAAGGAGCTGGCATCTCACTCTCTTTGAATCTTCTTTATCATGCTAAGAGGAGCAGGAAAAAGCAAAAAAATTCAGAATTGCACCTTGCAATGCGGAGAAATTACTGTTTGTGCATTTACAATATTCATTGATTTTTGCCATTGAAAAACATCATGTTATTCATATACCAGAAATGATTGAAGCTACTGACTGAATGAAAGGAGCTGGCATCTCACTCTCTTTGAATCTTCTTTATCATGCTAGGATTAGCAGGAAAAAGCAAAAAATTTCAGAATTGCACCTTGCAATGTGGAGATATTACTGTTTGTGCATTTACAATATTAATTGATTTTTGCCATTGAAAAACGTCCAGAAATGTTTGAAGCTACTGACTGAATGAAAGGAGCTGGCAACTCACTCTCTTTGAATCTTCTTTATCATGCTAGGATTAGCAGGAAAAAGCAAAAAATTTCAGAATTGCACCTTGCAATGTGGAGATATTACTGTTTGTGCATTTACAATATTCATTGATTTTTGCCATTGAAAAACGTCCAGAAATGTTTGAAGCTACTGACTGAATGAAAGGAGCTGGCATCTCACTCTCTTTGAATCTTCTTTATCATGCTAGGAGTAGCAGGAAAAAGCAAAAAATTTCAGAATTGCACCTTGCAATGTGGAGATATTACTGTTTGTGCATTTACAATATTCATTGATTTTTGCCATTGAAAAACATCATGTTATTCATATACCAGAAATGTTTGAAGCTACTGACTGAATGAAAGGAGCTGGCATCTCACTCTCTTTGAATCTTCTTTATCATGCTAGGATTAGCAGGAAAAAGCAAAAAATTTCAGAATTGCACCTTGCAATGTGGAGATATTACTGTTTGTGCATTTACAATATTCATTGATTTTTGCCATTGAAAAACGTCCAGAAATGTTTGAAGCTACTGACTGAATGAAAGGAGCTGGCATCTCACTCTATTTGAATCTTCTTTATCATGCTAGGATTAGCAGGAAAAAGCAAAAAATTTCAGAATTGCACCTTGCAATGTGGAGCTATTACTGTTTGTGCATTTACAATATTCATTGATTTTTGCCATTGAAAAACGTCCAGAAATGTTTATACCAGAAATGTTTGAAGCTACTGACTGAATGAAAGGAGCTGGCATCTCACTCTCTTTGAATCTTCTTTATCATGCTAAGAGGAGCAGGAAAAAGCAAAAAAATTCAGAATTGCACCTTGCAATGCGGAGAAATTACTGTTTGTGCATTTACAATATTCATTGATTTTTGCCATTGAAAAACATCATGTTATTCATATACCAGAAATGATTGAAGCTACTGACTGAATGAAAGGAGCTGGCATCTCACTCTCTTTGAATCTTCTTTATCATGCTAGGATTAGCAGGAAAAAGCAAAAAATTTCAGAATTGCACCTTGCAATGTGGAGATATTACTGTTTGTGCATTTACAATATTAATTGATTTTTGCCATTGAAAAACGTCCAGAAATGTTTGAAGCTACTGACTGAATGAAAGGAGCTGGCATCTCACTCTCTTTGAATCTTCTTTATCATGCTAGGATTAGCAGGAAAAAGCAAAAAATTTCAGAATTGCACCTTGCAATGTGGAGATATTACTGTTTGTGCATTTACAATATTCATTGATTTTTGCCATTGAAAAACGTCCAGAAATGTTTGAAGCTACTGACTGAATGAAAGGAGCTGGCATCTCACTCTCTTTGAATCTTCTTTATCATGCTAGGAGTAGCAGGAAAAAGCAAAAAATTTCAGAATTGCACCTTGCAATGTGGAGATATTACTGTTTGTGCATTTACAATATTCATTGATTTTTTCCATTGAAAAACGTCCAGAAATGTTTGAAGCTACTGACTGAATGAAAGGAGCTGGCATCTCACTCTCTTTGAATCTTCTTTATCATGCTAGGATTAGCAGGAAAAAGCAAAAAATTTCAGAATTGCACCTTGCAATGTGGAGATATTACTGTTTGTGCATTTACAATATTCATTGATTTTTGCCATTGAAAAACATCATGTTATTCATATACCAGAAATGTTTGAAGCTACTGACTGAATGAAAGGAGCTGGCATTTCACTCTCTTTGAATCTTCTTTATCATGCTAGGATTAGCAGGAAAAAGCAAAAAATTTCAGAATTGCACCTTGCAATGTGGAGATATTACTGTTTGTGCATTTACAATATTCATTGATTTTTGCCATTGAAAAACGTCCAGAAATGTTTGAAGCTACTGACTGAATGAAAGGAGCTGGCATCTCACTCTATTTGAATCTTCTTTATCATGCTAGGATTAGCAGGAAAAAGCAAAAAATTTCAGAATTGCACCTTGCAATGTGGAGATATTACTGTTTGTGCATTTACAATATTCATTGATTTTTGCCATTGAAAAACGTCCAGAAATGTTTATACCAGAAATGTTTGAAGCTACTGACTGAATGAAAGGAGCTGGCATCTCACTCTCTTTGAATCTTCTTTATCATGCTAAGAGGAGCAGGAAAAAGCAAAAAAATTCAGAATTGCACCTTGCAATGCGGAGAAATTACTGTTTGTGCATTTACAATATTCATTGATTTTTGCCATTGAAAAACGTCCAGAAATGATTGAAACTACTGACTGAATGAAAGGAGCTGGCATCTCACTCTCTTTGAATCTTCTTTATCATGCTAAGAGGAGCAGGAAAAAGCAAAAAATTTCAGAATTGCACCTTGCAATGCGGAGAAATTACTGTTTGTGCATTTACAATATTCATTGATTTTTGCCATTGAAAAACGTCCAGAAATGATTGAAGCTACTGACTGAATGAAAGGAGCTGGCATCTCACTCTCTTTGAATCTTCTTTATCATGCTAAGAGGAGCAGGAAAAAGCAAAAAATTTCAGAATTGCACCTTGCAATGCGGAGAAATTACTGTTTATGCATTTACAATATTCATTGATTTTTGCCATTGAAAAACATCATGTTATTCATACCCAGAAATGATTGAAGCTACTGACTGAATGAAAGGAGCTGGCATCTCACTCTCTTTGAATCTTCTTTATCATGCTAAGAGGAGCAGGAAAAAGCAAAAAATTTCAGAATTGCACCTTGCAATGCGGAGAAATTACTGTTTGTGCATTTACAATATTCATTGATTTTTGCCATTGAAAAACGTCCAGAAATGATTGAAGCTACTGACTGAATGAAAGGAGCTGGCATCTCAGTCTCTTTGAATCTTCTTTATCATGCTAAGAGGAGCAGGAAAAAGCAAAAAATTTCAGAATTGCACCTTGCAATGCGGAGAAATTACTGTTTGTGCATTTACAATATTCATTGATTTTTGCCATTGAAAAACGTCCAGAAATGATTGAAGCTACTGACTGAATGAAAGGAGCTGGCATCTCACTCTCTTTGAATCTTTTTTATCATGCTAAGAGGAGCAGGAAAAAGCAAAAAATTTCAGAATTGCACCTTGCAATGCGGAGAAATTACTGTTTGTGCATTTACAATATTCATTGATTTTTGCCATTGAAAAACATCATGTTATTCATACCCAGAAATGATTGAAGCTACTGACTGAATGAAAGGAGCTGGCATCTCACTCTCTTTGAATCTTCTTTATCATGCTAAGAGGAGCAGGAAAAAGCAAAAAATTTCAGAATTGCACCTTGCAATGCGGAGAAATTACTGTTTGTGCATTTACAATATTCATTGATTTTTGCCATTGAAAAACGTCCAGAAATGATTGAAGCTACTGACTGAATGAAAGGAGCTGGCATCTCACTCTCTTTGAATCTTCTTTATCATGCTAAGAGGAGCAGGAAAAAGCAAAAAATTTCAGAATTGCACCTTGCAATGCGGAGAAATTACTGTTTGTGCATTTACAATATTCATTGATTTTTGCCATTGAAAAACGTCCAGAAATGATTGAAGCTACTGACTGAATGAAAGGAGTTGGCATCTCACTCTCTTTGAATCTTCTTTACCATGCTAAGAGGAGCAGGAAAAAGCAAAAAATTTCAGAATTGCACCTTGCAATGCGGAGAAATTACTGTTTGTGCATTTACAATATTCATTGATTTTTGACATTGAAAAACATCATGTTATTCATATACCAGAAATAATTGAAGCTATTGACTGAATGAAAGGAGCTGGCATCTCACTCTCTTTGAATCTTCTTTATCATGCTAAGAGGAGCAGGAAAAAGCAAAAAATTTCAGAATTGCACCTTGCAATGCGGAGAAATTACTGTTTGTGCATTTACAATATTCATTGATTTTTGCCATTGAAAAACGTCCAGAAATGATTGAAGCTACTGACTGAATGAAAGGAGCTGGCATCTCACTCTCTTTGAATCTTCTTTATCATGCTAAGAGGAGCAGGAAAAAGCAAAAAATTTCAGAATTGCACCTTGCAATGCGGAGAAATTACTGTTTGTGCATTTACAATATTCATTGATTTTTGCCATTGAAAAACGTCCAGAAATGATTGAAGCTACTGACTGAATGAAAGGAGCTGGCATCTCACTCTCTTTGAATCTTCTTTATCATGCTAAGAGGAGCAGGAAAAAGCAAAAAATTTCAGAATTGCACCTTGCAATGCGGAGAAATTACTGTTTGTGCATTTACAATATTCATTGATTTTTGCCATTGAAAAACATCATGTTATTCATATACCAGAAATGTTTGAAGCTACTGACTGAATGAAAGAAGCTGGCATCTCACTATCTTTGAATCTTCTTTATCATGCTAAGAGGAGCAGGAAAAAGCAAAAAATTTCAGAATTGCACCTTACAATGCGGAGAAATTACTGTTTGAGCATTTACAATATTCATTGATTTTTGCCATTGAAAAACGTCCAGAAATGATTGAAGCTACTGACTGAATGAAAGGAGCTGGCATCTCACTCTCTTTGAATCTTCTTTATCATGCTAAGAGGAGCAGGAAAAAGCAAAAAATTTCAGAATTGCACCTTGCAATGCGGAGAAATTACTGTTTGTGCATTTACAATATTCATTGATTTTTGCCATTGAAAAACGTCCAGAAATGTTTGAAGCTACTGACTGAATGAAAGGAGCTGGCATCTTACTCTCTTTGAATCTTCTTTATCATGCTAGGATTAGCAGGAAAAAGCAAAAAATTTCAGAATTGCACCTTGCAATGTGGAGATATTACTGTTTGTGCATTTACAATATTCATTGATTTTTGCCATTGAAAAACGTCCAGAAATGTTTGAAGCTACTGACTGAATGAAAGGAGCTGGCATCTCACTCTCTTTGAATCTTCTTTATCATGCTAGGAGTAGCAGGAAAAAGCAAAAAATTTCAGAATTGCACCTTGCAATGTGGAGATATTACTGTTTGTGCATTTACAATATTCATTGATTTTTGCCATTGAAAAACGTCCAGAAATGTTTGAAGCTACTGACTGAATGAAAGGAGCTGGCATCTCACTCTATTTGAATCTTCTTTATCATGCTAGGATTAGCAGGAAAAAGCAAAAAATTTCAGAATTGCACCTTGCAATGTGGAGATATTACTGTTTGTGCATTTACAATATTCATTGATTTTTGCCATTGAAAAACGTCCAGAAATGTTTATACCAGAAATGTTTGAAGCTACTGACTGAATGAAAGGAGCTGGCATCTCACTCTCTTTGAATCTTCTTTATCATGCTAAGAGGAGCAGGAAAAAGCAAAAAATTTCAGAATTGCACCTTGCAATGCGGAGAAATTACTGTTTGTGCATTTACAATATTCATTGATTTTTGCCATTGAAAAACGTCCAGAAATGATTGAAGCTACCGACTGAATGAAAGGAGCTGGCATCTCACTCTCTTTGAATCTTCTTTATCATGCTAAGAGGAGCAGGAAAAAGCAAAAAATTTCAGAATTGCACCTTGCAATGCGGAGAAATTACTGTTTGTGCATTTACAATATTCATTGATTTTTGCCATTGAAAAACATCATGTTATTCATATACCAGAAATGATTGAAGCTACTGACTGAATGAAAGGAGCTGGCATCTCACTCTCTTTGAATCTTCTTTATCATGCTAAGAGGAGCAGGAAAAAGCAAAAAATTTCAGAATTGCACCTTGCAATGCGGAGAAATTACTGTTTGTGCATTTACAATATTCATTGATTTTTGCCATTGAAAAACGTCCAGAAATGATTGAAGCTACTGACTGAATGAAAGGAGCTGGCATCTCACTCTTTTTGAATCTTCTTTATCATGCTAAGAGGAGCAGGAAAAAGCAAAAAATTTCAGAATTGCACCTTGCAATGCGGAGAAATTACTGTTTGTGCATTTACAATATTCATTGATTTTTGCCATTGAAAAACGTCCAGAAATGTTTGAAGCTACTGACTGAATGAAAGGAGCTGGCATCTTACTCTCTTTGAATCTTCTTTATCATGCTAGGATTAGCAGGAAAAAGCAAAAAATTTCAGAATTGCACCTTGCAATGTGGAGATATTACTGTTTGTGCATTTACAATATTCATTGATTTTTGCCATTGAAAAACGTCCAGAAATGTTTGAAGCTACTGACTGAATGAAAGGAGCTGGCATCTCACTCTCTTTGAATCTTCTTTATCATGCTAGGAGTAGCAGGAAAAAGCAAAAAATTTCAGAATTGCACCTTGCAATGTGGAGATATTACTGTTTGTGCATTTACAATATTCATTGATTTTTGCCATTGAAAAACGTCCAGAAATGTTTGAAGCTACTGACTGAATGAAAGGAGCTGGCATCTCACTCTCTTTGAATCTTCTTTATCATGCTAGGATTAGCAGGAAAAAGCAAAAAATTTCAGAATTGCACCTTGCAATGTGGAGATATTACTGTTTGTGCATTTACAATATTCATTGATTTTTGCCATTGAAAAACGTCCAGAAATGTTTGAAGCTACTGACTGAATGAAAGGAGCTGGCATCTCACTCTATTTGAATCTTCTTTATCATGCTAGGATTAGCAGGAAAAAGCAAAAAATTTCAGAATTGCACCTTGCAATGTGGAGATATTACTGTTTGTGCATTTACAATATTCATTGATTTTTGCCATTGAAAAACGTCCAGAAATGTTTATACCAGAAATGTTTGAAGCTACTGACTGAATGAAAGGAGCTGGCATCTCACTCTCTTTGAATCTTCTTTATCATGCTAAGAGGAGCAGGAAAAAGCAAAAAATTTCAGAATTGCACCTTGCAATGCGGAGAAATTACTGTTTGTGCATTTACAATATTCATTGATTTTTGCCATTGAAAAACGTCCAGAAATGATTGAAGCTACCGACTGAATGAAAGGAGCTGGCATCTCACTCTCTTTGAATCTTCTTTATCATGCTAAGAGGAGCAGGAAAAAGCAAAAAATTTCAGAATTGCACCTTGCAATGCGGAGAAATTACTGTTTGTGCATTTACAATATTCATTGATTTTTGCCATTGAAAAACATCATGTTATTCATATACCAGAAATGATTGAAGCTACTGACTGAATGAAAGGAGCTGGCATCTCACTCTCTTTGAATCTTCTTTATCATGCTAAGAGGAGCAGGAAAAAGCAAAAAATTTCAGAATTGCACCTTGCAATGCGGAGAAATTACTGTTTGTGCATTTACAATATTCATTGATTTTTGCCATTGAAAAACGTCCAGAAATGATTGAAGCTACTGACTGAATGAAAGGAGCTGGCATCTCACTCTTTTTGAATCTTCTTTATCATGCTAAGAGGAGCAGGAAAAAGCAAAAAATTTCAGAATTGCACCTTGCAATGCGGAGAAATTACTGTTTGTGCATTTACAATATTCATTGATTTTTGCCATTGAAAAACGTCCAGAAATTATTGAAGCTACTGACTGAATGAAAGGAGCTGGCATCTCACTCTCTTTGAATCTTCTTTATCATGCTAGGAGTAGCAGGAAAAAGCAAAAAAATTCAGAATTGCACCTTGCAATGTGGAGATATTACTGTTTGTGCATTTACAATATTCATTGATTTTTGCCATTGAAAAACATCCAGAAATGTTTGAAGCTACTGACTGAATGAAAGGAGCTGGCATCTCACTCTCTTTGAATCTTCTTTGTCATGCTAGGATTAGCAGGAAAAAGCAAAAAATTTCAGAATTGCACCTTGCAATGTGGAGATATTACTGTTTGTGCATTTACAATATTCATTGATTTTTGCCATTGAAAAACGTCCAGAAATGTTTGAAGCTACTGACTGAATGAAAGGAGCTGGCATCTCACTCTATTTGAATCTTCTTTATCATGCTAGGATTAGCAGGAAAAAGCAAAAAATTTCAGAATTGCACCTTGCAATGTGGAGATCTTACTGTTTGTGCATTTACAATATTCATTGATTTTTGCCATTGAAAAACGTCCAGAAATGTTTATACCAGAAATGTTTGAAGCTACTGACTGAATGAAAGGAGCTGGCATCTCACTCTCTTTGAATCTTCTTTATCATGCTAAGAGGAGCAGGAAAAAGCAAAAAATTTCAGAATTGCACCTTGCAATGCGGAGAAATTACTGTTTGTGCATTTACAATATTCATTGATTTTTGCCATTGAAAAACGTCCAGAAATGATTGAAGCTACTGACTGAATGAAAGGAGCTGGCATCTCACTCTCTTTGAATCTTCTTTATCATGCTAAGAGGAGCAGGAAAAAGCAAAAAATTTCAGAATTGCACCTTGCAATGCGGAGAAATTACTGTTTGTGCATTTACAATATTCATTGATTTTTGCCATTGAAAAACATCATGTTATTCATATACCAGAAATGATTGAAGCTACTGACTGAATGAAAGGAGCTGGCATCTCACTCTCTTTGAATCTTCTTTATCATGCTAAGAGGAGCAGGAAAAAGCAAAAAATTTCAGAATTGCACCTTGCAATGCGGAGAAATTACTGTTTGTGCATTTACAATATTCATTGATTTTTGCCATTGAAAAACGTCCAGAAATGATTGAAGCTACTGACTGAATGAAAGGAGCTGGCATCTCACTCTTTTTGAATCTTCTTTATCATGCTAAGAGGAGCAGGAAAAAGCAAAAAATTTCAGAATTGCACCTTGCAATGCGGAGAAATTACTGTTTGTGCATTTACAATATTCATTGATTTTTGCCATTGAAAAACGTCCAGAAATGATTGAAGCTACTGACTGAATGAAAGGAGCTGGCATCTCACTCTCTTTGAATCTTCTTTATCATGCTAAGAGGAGCAGGAAAAAGCAAAAAATTTCAGAATTGCAACTTGCAATGCGGAGAAATTACTGTTTGTGCATTTACAATATTCATTGATTTTTGCCATTGAAAAACGTCCAGAAATGATTGAAGCTACTGACTGAATGAAAGGAGCTGGCATCTCACTCTCTTTGAATCTTCTTTATCATGCTAAGAGGAGCAGGAAAAAGCAAAAAATTTCAGAATTGCACCTTGCAATGCGGAGAAATTACTGTTTGTGCATTTACAATATTCATTGATTTTTGCCATTGAAAAACGTCCAGAAATGATTGAAGCTACTGACTGAATGAAAGGAGCTGGCATCTCACTCTCTTTGAATCTTCTTTATCATGCTAAGAGGAGCAGAAAAAAGCAAAAAATTTCAGAATTGCAACTTGCAATGCGGAGAAATTACTGTTTGTGCATTTACAATATTCATTGATTTTTGCCATTGAAAAACATCATGTTATTCATATACCAGAAATGTTTGAAGCTACTGACTGAATGAAAGAAGCTGGCATCTCACTATCTTTGAATCTTCTTTATCATGCTAAGAGGAGCAGGAAAAAGCAAAAAATTTCAGAATTGCACCTTACAATGCGGAGAAATTACTGTTTGTGCATTTACAATATTCATTGATTTTTGCCATTGAAAAACGTCCAGAAATGATTGAAGCTACTGACTGAATGAAAGGAGCTGGCATCTCACTCTCTTTGAATCTTCTTTATCATGCTAAGAGGAGCAGGAAAAAGCAAAAAATTTCAGAATTGCACCTTGCAATGCGGAGAAATTACTGTTTGTGCATTTACAATATTCATTGATTTTTGCCATTGAAAAACGTCCAGAAATGTTTGAAGCTACTGACCGAATGAAAGGAGCTGGCATCTTACTCTCTTTGAATCTTCTTTATCATGCTAGGATTAGCAGGAAAAAGCAAAAAATTTCAGAATTGCACCTTGCAATGTGGAGATATTACTGTTTGTGCATTTACAATATTCATTGATTTTTGCCATTGAAAAACGTCCAGAAATGTTTGAAGCTACTGACTGAATGAAAGGAGCTGGCATCTCACTCTCTTTGAATCTTCTTTATCATGCTAGGAGTAGCAGGAAAAAGCAAAAAATTTCAGAATTGCACCTTGCAATGTGGAGATATTACTGTTTGTGCATTTACAATATTCATTGATTTATGCCATTGAAAAACGTCCAGAAATGTTTGAAGCTACTGACTGAATGAAAGGAGCTGGCATCTCATTCTCTTTGAATCTTCTTTATCATGCTAGGATTAGCAGGAAAAAGCAAAAAATTTCAGAATTGCACCTTGCAATGTGGAGATATTACTGTTTGTGCATTTACAATATTCATTGATTTTTGCCATTGAAAAACGTCCAGAAATGTTTGAAGCTACTGACTGAATGAAAGGAGCTGGCATCTCACTCTATTTGAATCTTCTTTATCATGCTAGGATTAGCAGGAAAAAGCAAAAAATTTCAGAATTGCACCTTGCAATGTGGAGATATTACTGTTTGTGCATTTACAATATTCATTGATTTTTGCCATTGAAAAACGTCCAGAAATGTTTATACCAGAAATGTTTGAAGCTACTGACTGAATGAAAGGAGCTGGCATCTCACTCTCTTTGAATCTTCTTTATCATGCTAAGAGGAGCAGGAAAAAGCAAAAAATTTCAGAATTGCACCTTGCAATGCGGAGAAATTACTGTTTGTGCATTTACAATATTCATTGATTTTTGCCATTGAAAAACGTCCAGAAATGATTGAAGCTACTGACTGAATGAAAGGAGCTGGCATCTCACTCTCTTTGAATCTTCTTTATCATGCTAAGAGGAGCAGGAAAAAGCAAAAAATTTCAGAATTGCACCTTGCAATGCGGAGAAAATACTGTTTGTGCATTTACAATATTCATTGATTTTTGCCATTGAAAAACGTCCAGAAATGATTGAAGCTACTGACTGAATGAAAGGAGCTGGCATCTCACTCTCTTTGAATCTTCTTTATCATGCTAGGATTAGCAGGAAAAAGCAAAAAATTTCAGAATTGCACCTTGCAATGTGGAGATATTACTGTTTGTGCATTTACAATATTCATTGATTTTTGCCATTGAAAAACGTCCAGAAATGTTTATACCAGAAATGTTTGAAGCTACTGACTGAATGAAAGGAGCTGGCATCTCACTCTCTTTGAATCTTCTTTATCATGCTAAGAGGAGCAGGAAAAAGCAAAAAATTTCAGAATTGCACCTTGCAATGCGGAGAAATTACTGATTGTGCATTTACAATATTCATTGATTTTTGCCATTGAAAAACGTCCAGAAATGATTGAAGCTACTGACTGAATGAAAGGAGCTGGCATCTCACTCTCTTTGAATCTTCTTTATCATGCTAAGAGGAGCAGGAAAAAACAAAAAATTTCAGAATTGCACCTTGCAATGCGGAGAAATTACTGTTTGTGCATTTACAATATTCATTGATTTTTGCCATTGAAAAACATCATGTTATTCATATACCAGAAATGATTGAAGCTACTGACTGAATGAAAGGAGCTGGCATCTCACTCTCTTTGAATCTTCTTTATCATGCTAAGAGGAGCAGGAAAAAGCAAAAAATTTCAGAATTGCACCTTGCAATGCGGAGAAATTACTGTTTGTGCATTTACAATATTCATTGATTTTTGCCATTGAAAAACGTCCAGAAATGATTGAAGCTACTGACTGAATGAAAGGAGCTGGCATCTCACTCTTTTTGAATCTTCTTTATCATGCTAAGAGGAGCAGGAAAAAGCAAAAAATTTCAGAATTGCACCTTGCAATGCGGAGAAATTACTGTTTGTGCATTTACAATATTCATTGATTTTTGCCATTGAAAAACGTCCAGAAATGATTGAAGCTACTGACTGAATGAAAGGAGCTGGCATCTCACTCTCTTTGAATCTTCTTTATCATGCTAAGAGGAGCAGGAAAAAGCAAAAAATTTCAGAATTGCAACTTGCAATGCGGAGAAATTACTGTTTGTGCATTTACAATATTCATTGATTTTTGCCATTGAAAAACGTCCAGAAATGATTGAAGCTACTGACTGAATGAAAGGAGCTGGCATCTCACTCTCTTTGAATCTTCTTTATCATGCTAAGAGGAGCAGGAAAAAGCAAAAAATTTCAGAATTGCTACTTGCAATGCGGAGAAATTACTGTTTGTGCATTTACAATATTCATTGATTTTTGCCATTGAAAAACGTCCAGAAATGATTGAAGCTACTGACTGAATGAAAGGAGCTGGCATCTCACTCTCTTTGAATCTTCTTTATCATGCTAAGAGGAGCAGGAAAAAGCAAAAAATTTCAGAATTGCACCTTGCAATGCGGAGAAATTACTGTTTGTGCATTTACAATATTCATTGATTTTTGCCATTGAAAAACATCATGTTATTCATATACCAGAAATGATTGAAGCTACTGACTGAATGAAAGGAGCTGGCATCTCACTCTCTTTGAATCTTCTTTATCATGCTAAGAGGAGCAGGAAAAAGCAAAAAATTTCAGAATTGCACCTTGCAATGCGGAGAAATTACTCTTTGTGCATTTACAATATTCATTGATTTTTGCCATTGAAAAACGTCCAGAAATGATTGAAGCTACTGACTGAATGAAAGGAGCTGGCTTCTCACTCTTTTTGAATCTTCTTTATCATGCTAAGAGGAGCAGGAAAAAGCAAAAAATTTCAGAATTGCACCTTGTAATGCGGAGAAATTACTGTTTGTGCATTTACAATATTCATTGATTTTTGCCATTGAAAAACGTCCAGAAATGATTGAAGCTACTGACTGAATGAAAGGAGCTGGCATCTCACTCTCTTTGAATCTTCTTTATCATGCTAAGAGGAGCAGGAAAAAGCAAAAAATTTCAGAATTGCAACTTGCAATGCGGAGAAATTACTGTTTGTGCATTTACAATATTCATTGATTTTTGCCATTGAAAAACGTCCAGAAATGATTGAAGCTACTGACTGAATGAAAGGAGCTGGCATCTCACTCTCTTTGAATCTTCTTTATCATGCTAAGAGGAGCAGGAAAAAGCAAAAAATTTCAGAATTGCACCTTGCAATGCGGAGAAATTACTGTTTGTGCATTTACAATATTCATTGATTTTTGCCATTGAAAAACGTCCAGAAATGATTGAAGCTACTGACTGAATGAAAGGAGCTGGCATCTCACTCTCTTTGAATCTTCTTTATCATGCTAAGAGGAGCAGGAAAAAGCAAAAAATTTCAGAATTGCAACTTGCAATGCGGAGGAATTACTGTTTGTGCATTTACAATATTCATTGATTTTTGCCATTGAAAAACATCATGTTATTCATATACCAGAAATGTTTGAAGCTACTGACTGAATGAAAGAAGCTGGCATCTCACTATCTTTTAATCTTCTTTATCATGCTAAGAGGAGCAGGAAAAAGCAAAAAATTTCAGAATTGCACCTTACAATGCGGAGAAATTACTGTTTGTGCATTTACAATATTCATTGATTTTTGCCATTGAAAAACGTCCAGAAATGATTGAAGCTACTGACTGAATGAAAGGAGCTGGCATCTCACTCTCTTTGAATCTTCTTTATCATGCTAAGAGGAGCAGGAAAAAGCAAAAAATTTCAGAATTGCACCTTGCAATGCGGAGAAATTACTGTTTGTGCATTTACAATATTCATTGATTTTTGCCATTGAAAAACGTCCAGAAATGTTTGAAGCTACTGACTGAATGAAAGGAGCTGGCATCTTACTCTCTTTGAATCTTCTTTATCATGCTAGGAGTAGCAGGAAAAAGCAAAAAATTTCAGAATTGCACCTTGCAATGTGGAGATATTACTGTTTGTGCATTTACAATATTCATTGATTTATGCCATTGAAAAACGTCCAGAAATGTTTGAAGCTACTGACTGAATGAAAGGAGCTGGCATCTCACTCTCTTTGAATCTTCTTTATCATGCTAGGATTAGCAGGAAAAAGCAAAAAATTTCAGAATTGCACCTTGCAATGTGGAGATATTACTGTTTGTGCATTTACAATATTCATTGATTTTTGCCATTGAAAAACGTCCAGAATTGTTTGAAGCTACTGACTGAATGAAAGGAGCTGGCATCTCACTCTCTTTGAATCTTCTTTATCATGCTAGGAGTAGCAGGAAAAAGCAAAAAATTTCAGAATTGCACCTTGCAATGTGGAGATATTACTGTTTGTGCATTTACAATATTCATTGATTTATGCCATTGAAAAACGTCCAGAAATGTTTGAAGCTACTGACTGAATGAAAGGAGCTGGCATCTCACTCTCTTTGAATCTTCTTTATCATGCTAGGATTAGCAGGAAAAAGCAAAAAATTTCAGAATTGCACCTTGCAATGTGGAGATATTACTGTTTGTGCATTTACAATATTCATTGATTTTTGCCATTGAAAAACGTCCAGAAATGTTTGAAGCTACTGACTGAATGAAAGGAGCTGGCATCTCACTCTATTTGAATCTTCTTTATCATGCTAGGATTAGCAGGAAAAAGCAAAAAATTTCAGAATTGCACCTTGCAATGTGGAGATATTACTGTTTGTGCATTTACAATATTCATTGATTTTTGCCATTGAAAAACGTCCAGAAATGTTTATACCAGAAATGTTTGAAGCTACTGACTGAATGAAAGGAGCTGGCATCTCACTCTCTTTGAATCTTCTTTATCATGCTAAGAGGAGCAGGAAAAAGCAAAAAATTTCAGAATTGCACCTTGCAATGCGGAGAAATTACTGTTTGTGCATTTACAATATTCATTGATTTTTGCCATTGAAAAATGTCCAGAAATGATTGAAGCTACTGACTGAATGAAAGGAGCTGGCATCTCACTCTCTTTGAATCTTCTTTATCATGCTAAGAGGAGCAGGAAAAAGCAAAAAATTTCAGAATTGCACCTTGCAATGCGGAGAAATTACTGTTTGTGCATTTACAATATTCATTGATTTTTGCCATTGAAAAACGTCCAGAAATGATTGAAGCTACTGACTAAATGAAAGGAGCTGGCATCTCACTCTCTTTGAATCTTCTTTATCATGCTAAGAGGAGCAGGAAAAAGCAAAAAATTTCAGAATTGCAACTTGCAATGCGGAGAAATTACTGTTTGTGCATTTACAATATTCATTGATTTTTGCCATTGAAAAACATCATGTTATTCATATACCAGAAATGATTGAAGCTACTGACTGAATGAAAGGAGCTGGCATCTCACTCTCTTTGAATCTTCTTTATCATGCTAAGAGGAGCAGGAAAAAGCAAAAAATTTCAGAATTGCACCTTGCAATGCGGAGAAATTACTGTTTGTGCATTTACAATATTCATTGATTTTTCCCATTGAAAAACGTCCAGAAATGATTGAAGCTACTGACTGAATGAAAGGAGCTGGCATCTCACTCTCTTTGAATCTTCTTTATCATGCTAAGAGGAGCAGGAAAAAGCAAAAAATTTCAGAATTGCACCTTGCAATGCGGAGAAATTACTGTTTGTGCATTTACAATATTCATTGATTTTTGCCATTGAAAAACGTCCAGAAATGATTGAAGCTACTGACTGAATGAAAGGAGCTGGCATCTCACTCTCTTTGAATCTTCTTTATCATGCTAGGATTAGCAGGAAAAAGCAAAAAATTTCAGAATTGCACCTTGCAATGTGGAGATATTACTGTTTGTGCATTTACAATATTCATTGATTTTTGCCATTGAAAAACGTCCAGAAATGTTTATACCAGAAATGTTTGAAGCTACTGACTGAATGAAAGGAGCTGGCATCTCACTCTCTTTGAATCTTCTTTATCATGCTAAGAGGAGCAGGAAAAAGCAAAAAATTTCAGAATTGCACCTTGCAATGCGGAGAAATTACTGTTTGTGCATTTACAATATTCATTGATTTTTGCCATTGAAAAACGTCCAGAAATGATTGAAGCTACTGACTGAATGAAAGGAGCTGGCATCTCACTCTCTTTGAATCTTCTTTATCATGCTAAGAGGAGCAGGAAAAAGCAAAAAATTTCAGAATTGCACCTTGCAATGCGGAGAAATTACTGTTTGTGCATTTACAATATTCATTGATTTTTGCCATTGAAAAACATCATGTTATTCATATACCAGAAATGATTGAAGCTACTGACTGAATGAAAGGAGCTGGCATCTCACTCTCTTTGAATCTTCTTTATCATGCTAAGAGGAGCAGGAAAAAGCAAAAAATTTCAGAATTGCACCTTGCAATGCGGAGAAATTACTGTTTGTGCATTTACAATATTCATTGATTTTTGCCATTGAAAAACGTCCAGAAATGATTGAAGCTACTGACTGAATGAAAGGAGCTGGCATCTCACTCTTTTTGAATCTTCTTTATCATGCTAAGAGGAGCAGGAAAAAGCAAAAAATTTCAGAATTGCACCTTGCAATGCGGAGAAATTACTGTTTGTGCATTTACAATATTCATTGATTTTTGCCATTGAAAAACATCATGTTATTCATATACCAGAAATGATTGAAGCTACTGACTGAATGAAAGGAGCTGGCATCTCACTCTCTTTGAATCTTCTTTATCATGCTAAGAGGAGCAGGAAAAAGCAAAAAATTTCAGAATTGCACCTTGCAATGCGGAGAAATTACTGTTTGTGCATTTACAATATTCATTGATTTTTGCCATTGAAAAACGTCCAGAAATGATTGAAGCTACTGACTGAATGAAAGGAGCTGGCATCTCACTCTTTTTGAATCTTCTTTATCATGCTAAGAGGAGCAGGAAAAAGCAAAAAATTTCAGAATTGCACCTTGCAATGCGGAGAAATTACTGTTTGTGCATTTACAATATTCATTGATTTTTGCCATTGAAAAACGTCCAGAAATGATTGAAGCTACTGACTGAATGAAAGGAGCTGGCATCTCACTCTCTTTGAATCTTCTTTATCATGCTAAGAGGAGCAGGAAAAAGCAAAAAATTTCAGAATTGCACCTTGCAATGCGGAGAAATTACTGTTTGTGCATTTACAATATTCATTGATTTTTGCCATTGAAAAATGTCCAGAAATGATTGAAGCTACTGACTGAATGAAAGGAGCTGGCATCTCACTCTCTTTGAATCTTCTTTATCATGCTAAGAGGAGCAGGAAAAAGCAAAAAATTTCAGAATTGCACCTTGCAATGCGGAGAAATTACTGTTTGTGCATTTACAATATTCATTGATTTTTGCCATTGAAAAACGTCCAGAAATGATTGAAGCTACTGACTGAATGAAAGGAGCTGGCATCTCACTCTCTTTGAATCTTCTTTATCATGCTAAGAGGAGCAGGAAAAAGCAAAAAATTTCAGAATTGCAACTTGCAATGCGGAGAAATTACTGTTTGTGCATTTACAATATTCATTGATTTTTGCCATTGAAAAACATCATGTTATTCATATACCAGAAATGATTGAAGCTACTGACTGAATGAAAGGAGCTGGCATCTCACTCTCTTTGAATCTTCTTTATCATGCTAAGAGGAGCAGGAAAAAGCAAAAAATTTCAGAATTGCACCTTGCAATGCGGAGAAATTACTGTTTGTGCATTTACAATATTCATTGATTTTTCCCATTGAAAAACGTCCAGAAATGATTGAAGCTACTGACTGAATGAAAGGAGCTGGCATCTCACTCTCTTTGAATCTTCTTTATCATGCTAAGAGGAGCAGGAAAAAGCAAAAAATTTCAGAATTGCACCTTGCAATGCGGAGAAATTACTGTTTGTGCATTTACAATATTCATTGATTTTTGCCATTGAAAAACGTCCAGAAATGATTGAAGCTACTGACTGAATGAAAGGAGCTGGCATCTCACTCTTTTTGAATCTTCTTTATCATGCTAAGAGGAGCAGGAAAAAGCAAAAAATTTCAGAATTGCACCTTGCAATGCGGAGAAATTACTGTTTGTGCATTTACAATATTCATTGATTTTTGCCATTGAAAAACATCATGTTATTCATATACCAGAAATGATTGAAGCTACTGACTGAATGAAAGGAGCTGGCATCTCACTCTCTTTGAATCTTCTTTATCATGCTAAGAGGAGCAGGAAAAAGCAAAAAATTTCAGAATTGCACCTTGCAATGCGGAGAAATTACTGTTTGTGCATTTACAATATTCATTGATTTTTGCCATTGAAAAACGTCCAGAAATGATTGAAGCTACTGACTGAATGAAAGGAGCTGGCATCTCACTCTTTTTGAATCTTCTTTATCATGCTAAGAGGAGCAGGAAAAAGCAAAAAATTTCAGAATTGCACCTTGCAATGCGGAGAAATTACTGTTTGTGCATTTACAATATTCATTGATTTTTGCCATTGAAAAACGTCCAGAAATGATTGAAGCTACTGACTGAATGAAAGGAGCTGGCATCTCACTCTCTTTGAATCTTCTTTATCATGCTAAGAGGAGCAGGAAAAAGCAACAAATTTCAGAATTGCACCTTGCAATGCGGAGAAATTACTGTTTGTGCATTTACAATATTCATTGATTTTTGCCATTGAAAAATGTCCAGAAATGATTGAAGCTACTGACTGAATGAAAGGAGCTGGCATCTCACTCTCTTTGAATCTTCTTTATCATGCTAAGAGGAGCAGGAAAAAGCAAAAAATTTCAGAATTGCACCTTGCAATGCGGAGAAATTACTGTTTGTGCATTTACAATATTCATTGATTTTTGCCATTGAAAAACGTCCAGAAATGATTGAAGCTACTGACTGAATGAAAGGAGCTGGCATCTCACTCTCTTTGAATCTTCTTTATCATGCTAAGAGGAGCAGGAAAAAGCAAAAAATTTCAGAATTGCAACTTGCAATGCGGAGAAATTACTGTTTGTGCATTTACAATATTCATTGATTTTTGCCATTGAAAAACATCATGTTATTCATATACCAGAAATGATTGAAGCTACTGACTGAATGAAAGGAGCTGGCATCTCACTCTCTTTGAATCTTCTTTATCATGCTAAGAGGAGCAGGAAAAAGCAAAAAATTTCAGAATTGCACCTTGCAATGCGGAGAAATTACTGTTTGTGCATTTACAATATTCATTGATTTTTCCCATTGAAAAACGTCCAGAAATGATTGAAGCTACTGACTGAATGAAAGGAGCTGGCATCTCACTCTCTTGGAATCTTCTTTATCATGCTAAGAGGAGCAGGAAAAAGCAAAAAATTTCAGAATTGCACCTTGCAATGCGGAGAAATTACTGTTTGTGCATTTACAATATTCATTGATTTTTGCCATTGAAAAACGTCCAGAAATGATTGAAGCTACTGACTGAATGAAAGGAGCTGGCATCTCACTCTCTTTGAATCTTCTTTATCATGCTAGGATTAGCAGGAAAAAGCAAAAAATTTCAGAATTGCACCTTGCAATGTGGAGATATTACTGTTTGTGCATTTACAATATTCATTGATTTTTGCCATTGAAAAACGTCCAGAAATGTTTATACCAGAAATGTTTGAAGCTACTGACTGAATGAAAGGAGCTGGCATCTCACTCTCTTTGAATCTTCTTTATCATGCTAAGAGGAGCAGGAAAAAGCAAAAAATTTCAGAATTGCACCTTGCAATGCGGAGAAATTACTGTTTGTGCATTTACAATATTCATTGATTTTTGCCATTGAAAAACGTCCAGAAATGATTGAAGCTACTGACTGAATGAAAGGAGCTGGCATCTCACTCTCTTTGAATCTTCTTTATCATGCTAAGAGGAGCAGGAAAAAGCAAAAAATTTCAGAATTGCACCTTGCAATGCGGAGAAATTACTATTTGTGCATTTACAATATTCATTGATTTTTGCCATTGAAAAACATCATGTTATTCATATACCAGAAATGATTGAAGCTACTGACTGAATGAAAGGAGCTGGCATCTCACTCTCTTTGAATCTTCTTTATCATGCTAAGAGGAGCAGGAAAAAGCAAAAAATTTCAGAATTGCACCTTGCAATGCGGAGAAATTACTGTTTGTGCATTTACAATATTCATTGATTTTTGCCATTGAAAAACGTCCAGAAATGATTGAAGCTACTGACTGAATGAAAGGAGCTGGCATCTCACTCTTTTTGAATCTTCTTTATCATGCTAAGAGGAGCAGGAAAAAGCAAACAATTTCAGAATTGCACCTTGCAATGCGGAGAAATTACTGTTTGTGCATTTACAATATTCATTGATTTTTGCCATTGAAAAACGTCCAGAAATGATTGAAGCTACTGACTGAATGAAAGGAGCTGGCATCTCACTCTCTTTGAATCTTCTTTATCATGCTAAGAGGAGCAGGAAAAAGCAAAAAATTTCAGAATTGCACCTTGCAATGCGGAGAAATTACTGTTTGTGCGTTTACAATATTCATTGATTTTTGCCATTGAAAAACGTCCAGAAATGATTGAAGCTACTGACTGAATGAAAGGAGCTGGCATCTCACTCTCTTTGAATCTTCTTTATCATGCTAAGAGGAGCAGGAAAAAGCAAAAAATTTCAGAATTGCAACTTGCAATGCGGAGAAATTACTGTTTGTGCATTTACAATATTCATTGATTTTTGCCATTGAAAAACATCATGTTATTCATATACCAGAAATGTTTGAAGCTACTGACTGAATGAAAGAAGCTGGCATCTCACTATCTTTGAATCTTCTTTATCATGCTAAGAGGAGCAGGAAAAAGCAAAAAATTTCAGAATTGCACCTTACAATGCGGAGAAATTACTGTTTGTGCATTTACAATATTCATTGATTTTTGCCATTGAAAAACGTCCAGAAATGATTGAAGCTACTGACTGAATGAAAGGAGCTGGCATCTCACTCTCTTTGAATCTTCTTTGTCATGCTAGGATTAGCAGGAAAAAGCAAAAAATTTCAGAATTGCACCTTGCAATGTGGAGATATTACTGTTTGTGCATTTACAATATTCATTGATTTTTGCCATTGAAAAACATCATGTTATTCATATACCAGAAATGATTGAAGCTACTGACTGAATGAAAGGAGCTGGCATCTCACTCTCTTTGAATCTTCTTTATCATGCTAAGAGGAGCAGGAAAAAGCAAAAAATTTCAGAATTGCACCTTGCAATGCGGAGAAATTACTGTTTGTGCATTTACAATATTCATTGATTATTGCCATTGAAAAACGTCCAGAAATGATTGAAGCTACTGACTGAATGAAAGGAGCTGGCATCTCACTCTCTTTGAATCTTCTTTATCATGCTAAGAGGAGCAGGAAAAAGCAAAAAATTTCAGAATTGCACCTTGCAATGCGGAGAAATTACTGTTTGTGCATTTACAATATTCATTGATTTTTGCCATTGAAAAACGTCCAGAAATGATTGAAGCTACTGACTGAATGAAAGAAGCTGGCATCTCACTCTCTTTGAATCTTCTTTATCATGCTAGGATTAGCAGGAAAAAGCAAAAAATTTCAGAATTGCACCTTGCAATGTGGAGATATTACTGTTTGTGCATTTACAATATTCATTGATTTTTGCCATTGAAAAACGTCCAGAAATGTTTATACCAGAAATGTTTGAAGCTACTGACTGAATGAAAGGAGCTGGCATCTCACTGTCTTTGAATCTTCTTTATCATGCTAAGAGGAGCAGGAAAAAGCAAAAAATTTCAGAATTGCAACTTGCAATGCGGAGAAATTACTGTTTGTGCATTTACAATATTCATTGATTTTTGCCATTGAAAAACATCATGTTATTCATATACCAGAAATGATTGAAGCTACTGACTGAATGAAAGGAGCTGGCATCTCACTCTCTTTGAATCTTCTTTATCATGCTAAGAGGAGCAGGAAAAAGCAAAAAATTTCAGAATTGCACCTTGCAATGCGGAGAAATTACTGTTTGTGCATTTACAATATTCATTGATTTTTGCCATTGAAAAACGTCCAGAAATGATTGAAGCTACTGACTGAATGAAAGGAGCTGGCATCTCACTCTCTTTGAATCTTCTTTATCATGCTAAGAGGAGCAGGAAAAAGCAAAAAATTTCAGAATTGCAACTTGCAATGCGGAGAAATTACTGTTTGTGCATTTACAATATTCATTGATTTTTGCCATTGAAAAACATCATGTTATTCATATACCAGAAATGTTTGAAGCTACTGACTGAATGAAAGAAGCTGGCATCTCACTATCTTTGAATCTTCTTTATCATGCTAAGAGGAGCAGGAAAAAGCAAAAAATTTCAGAATTGCACCTTACAATGCGGAGAAATTACTGTTTGTGCATTTACAATATTCATTGATTTTTGCCATTGAAAAACGTCCAGAAATGATTGAAGCTACTGACTGAATGAAAGGAGCTGGCATCTCACTCTCTTTGAATCTTCTTTATCATGCTAAGAGGAGCAGGAAAAAGCAAAAAATTTCAGAATTGCACCTTGCAATGCGGAGAAATTACTGTTTGTGCATTTACAATATTCATTGATTTTTGCCATTGAAAAACGTCCAGAAATGTTTGAAGCTACTGACTGAATGAAATGAGCTGGCATCTTACTCTCTTTGAATCTTCTTTATCATGCTAGGATTAGCAGGAAAAAGCAAAAAATTTCAGAATTGCACCTTGCAATGTGGAGATATTACTGTTTGTGCATTTACAATATTCATTGATTTTTGCCATTGAAAAACGTCCAGAAATGTTTGAAGCTACTGACTGAATGAAAGGAGCTGGCATCTCACTCTCTTTGAATCTTCTTTATCATGCTAGGAGTAGCAGGAAAAAGCAAAAAATTTCAGAATTGCACCTTGCAATGTGGAGATATTACTGTTTGTGCATTTACAATATTCATTGATTTATGCCATTGAAAAACGTCCAGAAATGTTTGAAGCTACTGACTGAATGAAAGGAGCTGGCATCTCACTCTCTTTGAATCTTCTTTATCATGCTAGGATTAGCAGGAAAAAGCAAAAAATTTCAGAATTGCACCTTGCAATGTGGAGATATTACTGTTTGTGCATTTACAATATTCATTGATTTTTGCCATTGAAAAACGTCCAGAAATGTTTGAAGCTACTGACTGAATGAAAGGAGCTGGCATCTCACTCTATTTGAATCTTCTTTATCATGCTAGGATTAGCAGGAAAAAGCAAAAAATTTCAGAATTGCACCTTGTAATGTGGAGATATTACTGTTTGTGCATTTACAATATTCATTGATTTTTGCCATTGAAAAACGTCCAGAAATGTTTATACCAGAAATGTTTGAAGCTACTGACTGAATGAAAGGAGCTGGCATCTCACTCTCTTTGAATCTTCTTTATCATGCTAAGAGGAGCAGGAAAAAGCAAAAAATTTCAGAATTGCACCTTGCAATGCGGAGAAATTACTGTTTGTGCATTTACAATATTCATTGATTTTTGCCATTGAAAAACGTCCAGAAATGATTGAAGCTACTGACTGAATGAAAGGAGCTGGCATCTCACTCTCTTTGAATCTTCTTTATCATGCTAAGAGGAGCAGGAAAAAGCAAAAAATTTCAGAATTGCACCTTGCAATGCGGAGAAATTACTGTTTGTGCATTTACAATATTCATTGATTTTTGCCATTGAAAAACATCATGTTATTCATATACCAGAAATGATTGAAGCTACTGACTGAATGAAAGGAGCTGGCATCTCACTCTCTTTGAATCTTCTTTATCATGCTAAGAGGAGCAGGAAAAAGCAAAAAATTTCAGAATTGCACCTTGCAATGCGGAGAAATTACTGTTTGTGCATTTACAATATTCATTGATTTTTGCCATTGAAAAACGTCCAGAAATGATTGAAGCTACTGACTGAATGAAAGGAGCTGGCATCTCACTCTCTTTGAATCTTCTTTATCATGCTAAGAGGAGCAGGAAAAAGCAAAAAATTTCAGAATTGCACCTTGCAATGCGGAGAAATTACTGTTTGTGCATTTACAATATTCATTGATTTTTGCCATTGAAAAACGTCCAGAAATGATTGAAGCTACTGACTGAATGAAAAGAGCTGGCATCTCACTCTCTTTGAATCTTCTTTATCATGCTACGAGGAGCAGGAAAAAGCAAAAAATTTCAGAATTGCAACTTGCAATGCGGAGAAATTACTGTTTGTGCATTTACAATATTCATTGATTTTTGCCATTGAAAAACATCATGTTATTCATATACCAGAAATGATTGAAGCTACTGACTGAATGAAAGGAGCTGGCATCTCACTCTCTTTGAATCTTCTTTATCATGCTAAGAGGAGCAGGAAAAAGCAAAAAATTTCAGAATTGCACCTTGCAATGCGGAGAAATTACTGTTTGTGCATTTACAATATTCATTGATTTTTGCCATTGAAAAACGTCCAGAAATGATTGAAGCTACTGACTGAATGAAAGGAGCTGGCATCTCACTCTCTTTGAATCTTTTTTATCATGCTAAGAGGAGCAGGAAAAAGCAAAAAATTTCAGAATTGCACCTTGCAATGCGGAGAAATTACTGTTTGTGCATTTACAATATTCATTGATTTTTGCCATTGAAAAACGTCCAGAAATGATTGAAGCTACTGACTGAATGAAAGGAGCTGGCATCTCACTCTCTTTGAATCTTCTTTATCATGCTAAGAGGAGCAGGAAAAAGCAAAAAATTTCAGAATTGCACCTTGCAATGCGGAGAAATTACTGTTTGTGCATTTACAATATTCATTGATTTTTGCCATTGAAAAACATCATGTTATTCATATCCCAGAAATGTTTGAAGCTACTGACTGAATGAAAGAAGCTGGCAACTCACTCTCTTTGAATCCTCTTTATCATGCTAAGAGGAGCAGGAAAAAGCAAAAAATTTCAGAATTGCACCTTGCAGTGCGGAGAAATTACTGTTTGTGCATTTACAATATTCATTGATTTTTGCCATTGAAAAACGTCCAGAAATGATTGAAGCTACTGACTGAATGAAAGGAGCTGGCATCTCACTCTCTTTGAATCTTTATCATGCTAAGAGGAGCAGGAAAAAGCAAAAAATTTCAGAATTGCACCTTGCAATGCGGAGAAATTACTGTTTGTGCATTTACAATATTCATTGATTTTTGCCATTGAAAAACGTCCAGAAATGATTGAAGCTACTGACTGAATGAAAGGAGCTGGCATCTCACTCTCTTTGAATCTTCTTTATCATGCTAAGAGGAGCAGGAAAAAGCAAAAAAATTCAGAATTGCACCTTGCAATGCGGAGAAATTACTGTTTGTGCATTTACAATATTCATTGATTTTTGCCATTGAAAAACATCATGTTATTCATATACCAGAAATGATTGAAGCTACTGACTGAATGAAAGGAGCTGGCATCTCACTCTCTTTGAATCTTCTTTTTCATGCTAAGAGGAGCAGGAAAAAGCAAAAAATTTCAGAATTGCACCTTGCAATGCGGAGAAATTACTGTTTGTGCATTTACAATATTCATTGATTTTTGCCATTGAAAAACGTCCAGAAATGATTGAAGCTACTGACTGAATGAAAGGAGCTGGCATCTCACTCTCTTTGAATCTTCTTTATCATGCTAAGAGGAGCAGGAAAAAGCAAAAAATTTCAGAATTGCACCTTGGAATGCGGAGAAATTACAGCTTGTGCATTTACAATATTCATTGATTTTTGCCATTGAAAAACATCCAGAAATGATTGAAGCTACTGACTGAATGAAAGGAGCTGGCATCTCACTCTCTTTGAATCTTCTTTATCATGCTAAGAGGAGCAGGAAAAAGCAAAAATATCAGAATTGCACCTTGCAATGCGGAGAAATTACTGTTTGTGCATTTACAATATTCATTGATTTTTGCCATTGAAAAACGTCCAGAAATGTTTGAAGCTACTGACTGAATGAAAGGAGCTGGCATCTCACTCTCTTTGAATCTTCTTTATCATGCTAGGATTAGCAGGAAAAAGCAAAAAATTTCAGAATTGCACCTTGCAATGTGGAGATATTACTGTTTGTGCATTTACAATATTCATTGATTTTTGCCATTGAAAAACGTCCAGAAATGTTTGAAGCTACTGACTGAATGAAAGGAGCTGGCATCTCACTCTCTTTGAATCTTCTTTATCATGCTAGCAGTAGCAGGAAAAAGCAAAAAATTTCAGAATTGCACCTTGCAATGTGGAGATATTACTGTTTGTGCATTTACAATATTCATTGATTTTTGCCATTGAAAAACGTCCAGAAATGTTTGAAGCTACTGACTGAATGAAAGGAGCTGGCATCTCACTCTCTTTGAATCTTCTTTATCATGCTAGGATTAGCAGGAAAAAGCAAAAAATTTCAGAATTGCAACTTGCAATGTGGAGATATTACTGTTTGTGCATTTACAATATTCATTGATTTTTGCCATTGAAAAACATCATGTTATTCATATACCAGAAATGTTTGAAGCTACTGACTGAATGAAAGGAGCTGGCATCTCACTCTCTTTGAATCTTCTTTATCATGCTAGGATTAGCAGGAAAAAGCAAAAAATTTCAGAATTGCACCTTGCAATGTGGAGATATTACTGTTTGTGCCTTTACAATACTCATTGATTTTTGCCATTGAAAAACGTCCAGAAATGTTTGAAGCTACTGACTGAATGAAAGGAGCTGGCATCTCACTCTATTTGAATCTTCTTTATCATGCTAGGATTAGCAGGAAAAAGCAAAAAATTTCAGAATTGCACCTTGCAATGTGGAGATATTACTGTTTGTGCATTTACAATATTCATTGATTTTTGCCATTGAAAAACGTCCAGAAATATTTATACCAGAAATGTTTGAAGCTACTGACTGAATGAAAGGAGCTGGCATCTCACTCTCTTTGAATCTTCTTTATCATGCTAAGAGGAGCAGGAAAAAGCAAAAAATTTCAGAATTGCACCTTGCAATGCGGAGAAATTACTGTTTGTGCATTTACAATATTCATTGATTTTTGCCATTGAAAAACGTCCAGAAATGATTGAAGCTACTGACTGAATGAAAGGAGCTGGCATCTCACTCTCTTTGAATCTTCTTTATCATGCTAAGAGGAGCAGGAAAAAGCAAAAAATTTCAGAATTGCACCTTGCAATGCGGAGAAATTACTGTTTGTGCATTTACAATATTCATTGATTTTTGCCATTGAAAAACGTCCAGAAATGATTGAAGCTACTGACTGAATGAAAGGAGCTGGCATCTCACTCTCTTTGAATCTTCTTTATCATGCTAAGAGGAGCAGGAAAAAGCAAAAAATTTCAGAATTGCACCTTGCAATGCGGAGAAATTACTGTTTGTGCATTTACAATATTCATTGATTTTTGCCATTGAAAAACATCATGTTATTCATATACCAGAAATGATTGAAGCTACTGACTGAATGAAAGGAGCTGGCATCTCACTCTCTTTGTATCTTCTTTATCATGCTAAGAGGAGCAGGAAAAAGCAAAAAATTTCAGAATTGCACCTTGCAATGCGGAGAAATTACTGTTTGTGCATTTACAATATTCATTGATTTTTGCCATTGAAAAACGTCCAGAAATGATTGAAGCTACTGACTGAATGAAAGGAGCTGGCATCTCACTCTCTTTGAATCTTCTTTATCATGCTAAGAGGAGCAGGAAAAAGCAAAAAATTTCAGAATTGCACCTTGCAATGCGGAGAAACTACTGTTTGTGCATTTACAATATTCATTGATTTTTGCCATTGAAAAACATCATGTTATTCATATCCCAGAAATGTTTGAAGCTACTGACTGAATGAAAGAAGCTGGCATCTCACTCTCTTTGAATCTTCTTTATCATGCTAAGAGGAGCAGGAAAAAGCAAAAAATTTCAGAATTGCACCTTGCAATGCGGAGAAATTACTGTTTGTGCATTTACAATATTCATTGATTTTTGCCATTGAAAAACGTCCAGAAATGATTGAAGCTACTGACTGAATGAAAGGAGCTGGCATCTCACTCTCTTTGAATCTTCTTTATCATGCTAAGAGGAGCAGGAAAAGCAAAAAATTTCAGAATTGCACCTTGCAATGCGGAGAAATTACTGTTTGTGCATTTACAATATTCATTGATTTTTGCCATTGAAAAACGTCCAGAAATGATTGAAGCTACTGACTGAATGAAAGGAGCTGGCATCTCACTCTCTTTGAATCTTTATCATGCTAAGAGGAGCAGGAAAAAGCAAAAAATTTCAGAATTGCACCTTGCAATGCGGAGAAATTACTGTTTGTGCATTCACAATATTCATTGATTTTTGCCATTGAAAAACGTCCAGAAATGATTGAAGCTACTGACTGAATGAAAGGAGCTGGCATCTCACTCTCTTTGAATCTTCTTTATCATGCTAAGAGGAGCAGGAAAAAGCAAAAAAATTCAGAATTGCACCTTGCAATGCGGAGAAATTACTGTTTGTGCATTTACAATATTCATTGATTTTTGCCATTGAAAAACATCATGTTATTCATATACCAGAAATGATTGAAGCTACTGACTGAATGAAAGGAGCTGGCATCTCACTCTCTTTGAATCTTCTTTTTCATGCTAAGAGGAGCAGGAAAAAGCAAAAAATTTCAGAATTGCACCTTGCAATGCGGAGAAATTACTGTTTGTGCATTTACAATATTCATTGATTTTTGCCATTGAAAAACGTCCAGAAATGATTGAAGCTACTGACTGAATGAAAGGAGCTGGCATCTCACTCTCTTTGAATCTTCTTTATCATGCTAAGAGGAGCAGGAAAAAGCAAAAAATTTCAGAATTGCACCTTGGAATGCGGAGAAATTACAGCTTGTGCATTTACAATATTCATTGATTTTTGCCATTGAAAAACGTCCAGAAATGATTGAAGCTACTGACTGAATGAAAGGAGCTGGCATCTCACTCTCTTTGAATCTTCTTTATCATGCTAAGAGGAGCAGGAAAAAGCAAAAATTTCAGAATTGCACCTTGCAATGCGGAGAAATTACTGTTTGTGCATTTACAATATTCATTGATTTTTGCCATTGAAAAACGTCCAGAAATGTTTGAAGCTACTGACTGAATGAAAGGAGCTGGCATCTCACTCTCTTTGAATCTTCTTTATCATGCTAGGATTAGCAGGAAAAAGCAAAAAATTTCAGAATTGCACCTTGCAATGTGGAGATATTACTGTTTGTGCATTTACAATATTCATTGATTTTTGCCATTGAAAAACGTCCAGAAATGTTTGAAGCTACTGACTGAATGAAAGGAGCTGGCATCTCACTCTCTTTGAATCTTCTTTATCATGCTAGGAGTAGCAGGAAAAAGCAAAAAATTTCAGAATTGCACCTTGCAATGTGGAGATATTACTGTTTGTGCATTTACAATATTCATTGATTTTTGCCATTGAAAAACGTCCAGAAATGTTTGAAGCTACTGACTGAATGAAAGGAGCTGGCATCTCACTCTCTTTGAATCTTCTTTATCATGCTAGGATTAGCAGGAAAAAGCAAAAAATTTCAGAATTGCACCTTGCAATGTGGAGATATTACTGTTTGTGCATTTACAATATTCATTGATTTTTGCCATTGAAAAACATCATGTTATTCATATACCAGAAATATTTGAAGCTACTGACTGAATGAAAGGAGCTGGCATCTCACTCTCTTTGAATCTTCTTTATCATGCTAGGATTAGCAGGAAAAAGCAAAAAATTTCAGAATTGCACCTTGCAATGTGGAGATATTACTGTTTGTGCATTTACAATACTCATTGATTTTTGCCATTGAAAAACGTCCAGAAATGTTTGAAGCTACTAACTGAATGAAAGGAGCTGGCATCTCACTCTATTTGAATCTTCTTTATCATGCTAGGATTAGCAGGAAAAAGCAAAAAATTTCAGAATTGCACCTTGCAATGTGGAGATATTACTGTTTGTGCATTTACAATATTCATTGATTTTTGCCATTGAAAAACGTCCAGAAATGATTGAAGCTACTGACTTAATGAAAGGAGCTGGCATCTCACTCTCTTTGAATCTTCTTTATCATGCTAAGAGGAGCAGGAAAAAGCAAAAAATTTCAGAATTGCACCTTGCAATGCGGAGAAATTACTGTTTGTGCATTTACAATATTCATTGATTTTTGCCATTGAAAAACGTCCAGAAATGATTGAAGCTACTGACTGAATGAAAGGAGCTGGCATCTCACTCTCTTTGAATCTTCTTTATCATGCTAAGAGGAGCAGGAAAAAGCAAAAAATTTCAGAATTGCACCTTGCAATGCAGAGAAATTACTGTTTGTGCATTTACAATATTCATTGATTTTTGCATTGAAAAACATCATGTTATTCATATACCAGAAATGATTGAAGCTACTGACTGAATGAAAGGAGCTGGCATCTCACTCTCTTTGAATCTTCTTTATCATGCTAAGAGGAGCAGGACAAAGCAAAAAATTTCAGAATTGCACCTTGCAATGCGGAGAAATTACTGTTTGTGCATTTACAATATTCATTGATTTTTGCCATTGAAAAACGTCCAGAAATGATTGAAGCTACTGACTGAATGAAAGGAGCTGGCATCTTACTCTCTTTGAATCTTCTTTATCATGCTAAGAGGAGCAGGAAAAAGCAAAAATTTCAGAATTGCACCTTGCAATGCGGAGAAATTACTGTTTGTGCATTTACAATATTCATTGATTTTTGCCATTGAAAAACGTCCAGAAATGTTTGAAGCTACTGACTGAATGAAAGGAGCTGGCATCTCACTCTCTTTGAATCTTCTTTATCATGCTAGGATTAGCAGGAAAAAGCAAAAAATTTCAGAATTGCACCTTGCAATGTGGAGATATTACTGTTTGTGCATTTACAATATTCATTGATTTTTGCCATTGAAAAACGTCCAGAAATGTTTGAAGCTACTGACTGAATGAAAGGAGCTGGCATCTCACTCTCTTTGAATCTTCTTTATCATGCTAGGAGTAGCAGGAAAAAGCAAAAAATTTCAGAATTGCACCTTGCAATGTGGAGATATTACTGTTTGTGCATTTACAATATTCATTGATTTTTGCCATTGAAAAACGTCCAGAAATGTTTGAAGCTACTGACTGAATGAAAGGAGCTGGCATCTCACTCTCTTTGAATCTTCTTTATCATGCTAGGATTAGCAGGAAAAAGCAAAAAATTTCAGAATTGCACCTTGCAATGTGGAGATATTACTGTTTGTGCATTTACAATATTCATTGATTTTTGCCATTGAAAAACATCATGTTATTCATATACCAGAAATGTTTGAAGCTACTGACTGAATGAAAGGAGCTGGCATCTCACTCTCTTTGAATCTTCTTTATCATGCTAGGATTAGCAGGAAAAAGCAAAAAATTTCAGAATTGCACCTTGCAATGTGGAGATATTACTGTTTGTGCATTTACAATACTCATTGATTTTTGCCATTGAAAAACGTCCAGAAATGTTTGAAGCTACTGACTGAATGAAAGGAGCTGGCATCTCACTCTATTTGAATCTTCTTTATCATGCTAGGATTAGCAGGAAAAAGCAAAAAATTTCAGAATTGCACCTTGCAATGTGGAAATATTACTGTTTGTGCATTTACAATATTCATTGATTTTTGCCATTGAAAAACGTCCAGAAATGATTGAAGCTACTGACTTAATGAAAGGAGCTGGCATCTCACTCTCTTTGAATCTTCTTTATCATGCTAAGAGGAGCAGGAAAAAGCAAAAAATTTCAGAATTGCACCTTGCAATGCGGAGAAATTACTGTTTGTGCATTTACAATATTCATTGATTTTTGCCATTGAAAAACGTCCAGAAATGATTGAAGCTACTGACTGAATGAAAGGAGCTGGCATCTCACTCTCTTTGAATCTTCTTTATCATGCTAAGAGGAGCAGGAAAAAGCAAAAAATTTCAGAATTGCACCTTGCAATGCAGAGAAATTACTGTTTGTGCATTTACAATATTCATTGATTTTTGCCATTGAAAAACGTCCAGAAATGATTGAAGCTACTGACTGAATGAAAGGAGCTGGCATCTCACTCTCTTTGAATCTTCTTTATCATGCTAAGAGGAGCAGGAAAAAGCAAAAAATTTCAGAATTGCACCTTGCAATGCGGAGAAATTACTGTTTGTGCATTTACAATATTCATTGATTTTTGCCATTGAAAAACGTCCAGAAATGATTGAAGCTACTGACTGAATGAAAGGAGCTGGCATCTCACTCTCTTTGAATCTTCTTTATCATGCTAAGAGGAGCAGGAAAAAGCAAAAAATTTCAGAATTGCACCTTGCAATGCGGAGAAATTACTGTTTGTGCATTTACAATATTCATTGATTTTTGCCATTGAAAAACGTCCAGAAATGATTGAAGCTACTGACTGAATGAAAGGAGCTGGCATCTCACTCTCTTTGAATCTTCTTTATCATGCTAAGAGGAGCAGGAAAAAGCAAAAAATTTCAGAATTGCAACTTGCAATGCGGAGAAATTACTGTTTGTGCATTTACAATATTCATTGATTTTTGCCATTGAAAAACATCATGTTATTCATATACCAGAAATGATTGAAGCTACTGACTGAATGAAAGGAGCTGGCATCTCACTCTCTTTGAATCTTCTTTATCATGCTAAGAGGAGCAGGAAAAAGCAAAAAATTTCAGAATTGCACCTTGCAATGCGGAGAAATTACTGTTTGTGCATTTACAATATTCATTGATTTTTGCCATTGGAAAACATCATGTTATTCATATCCCAGAAATGTTTGAAGCTACTGACTGAATGAAACAAGCTGGCATCTCACTCTCTTTGAATCTTCTTTATCATGCTAAGAGGAGCAGGAAAAAGCAAAAAAATTCAGAATTGCACCTTGCAATGCGGAGAAATTACTGTTTGTGCATTTACAATATTCATTGATTTTTGCCATTGAAAAACGTCCAGAAATGATTGAAGCTACTGACTGAATGAAAGGAGCTGGCATCTCACTCTCTTTGAATCTTCTTTATCATGCTAAGAGGAGCAGGAAAAAGCAAAAAATTTCAGAATTGCACCTTGCAATGCGGAGAAATTACTGTTTGTGCATTTACAATATTCATTGATTTTTGCCATTGAAAAACATCATGTTATTCATATACCAGAAATGTTTGAAGCTACTGACTGAATGAAAGGAGCTGGCATCTCACTCTCTTTGAATCTTCTTTATCATGCTAAGAGGAGCAGGAAAAAGCAAAAAATTTCAGAATTGCACCTTGCAATGCGGAGAAATTACTGTTTGTGCATTTACAATATTCATTGATTTTTGCCATTGAAAAACGTCCAGAAATGATTGAAGCTACTGACTGAATGAAAGGAGCTGGCATCTCACTCTCTTTGAATCTTCTTTATCATGCTGAGAGGAGCAGGAAAAAGCTAAAAATTTCAGAATTGCACCTTGCAATGCGGAGAAATTACTGTTTGTGCATTTACAATATTCATTGATTTTTGCCATTGAAAAACGTCCAGAAATGATTGAAGCTACTGACTGAATGAAAGGAGCTGGCATCTCACTCTCTTTGAATCTTCTCTATCATGCTAAGAGGAGCAGGAAAAAGCAAAAAATTTCAGAATTGCACCTTGCAATGCGGAGAAATTACTGTTTGTGCATTTACAATATTCATTGATTTTTGCCATTGAAAAACATCATGTTATTCATATACCAGAAATGTTTGAAGCTACTGACTGAATGAAAGGAGCTGGCATCTCACTCTCTTTGAATCTTCTTTATCATGCTAAGAGGAGCAGGAAAAAGCAAAAAATTTCAGAATTGCACCTTGCAATGCGGAGAAATTACTGTTTGTGCATTTACAATATTCATTGATTTTTGCCATTGAAAAACGTCCAGAAATGATTGAAGCTACTGACTGAATGAAAGGAGCTGGCATCTCACTCTCTTTGAATCTTCTTTATCATGCTGAGAGGAGCAGGAAAAAGCTAAAAATTTCAGAATTGCACCTTGCAATGCGGAGAAATTACTGTTTGTGCATTTACAATATTCATTGATTTTTGCCATTGAAAAACGTCCAGAAATGATTGAAGCTACTGACTGAATGAAAGGAGCTGGCATCTCACTCTCTTTGAATCTTCTTTATCATGCTAAGAGGAGCAGGAAAAAGCAAAAAAAATTCAGAATTGCACCTTGCAATGCGGAGAAATTACTGTTTGTGCATTTACAATATTCATTGATTTTTGCCATTGAAAAACATCATGTTATTCATACACCAGAAATGATTGAAGCTACTGACTGAATGAAAGGAGCTGGCATCTCACTCTCTTTGCATCTTCTTTTTCATGGTAAGAGGAGCAGGAAAAAGCAAAAAATTTCAGAATTGCACCTTTCAATGCGGAGAAATTACTGTTTGTGCATTTACAATATTCATTGATTTTTGCCATTGAAAAACGTCCAGAAATGATTGAAGCTACTGACTGAATGAAAGGAGCTGGCATCTCACTCTCTTTGAATCTTCTTTATCATGCTAAGAGGAGCAGGAAAAAGCAAAAAATTTCAGAATTGCACCTTGCAATGCGGAGAAATTACTGCTTGTGCATTTACAATATTCATTGATTTTTGCCATTGAAAAACGTCCAGAAATGATTGTAGCTACTGACTGAATGAAAGGAGCTGGCATCTCACTCTCTTTGAATCTTCTTTATCATGCTAAGAGGAGCAGGAAAAAGCAAAAAATTTCAGAATTGCACCTTGCAATGCGGAGAAATTACTGTTTGTGCATTTACAATATTCATTGATTTTTGCCATTGAAAAATGTCCAGAAATGATTGAAGCTACTGACTGAATGAAAGGAGCTGGCATCTCACTCTCTTTGAATCTTCTTTATCATGCTAAGAGGAGCAGGAAAAAGCAAAAAATTTCAGAATTGCACCTTGCAATGCGGAGAAATTACTGTTTGTGCATTTTCAATATTCATTGATTTTTGCCATTGAAAAACGTACAGAAATGATTGAAGCTACTGACTGAATGAAAGGAGCTGGCATCTCACTCTCTTTGAATCTTCTTTATCATGCTAAGAGGAGCAGGAAAAAGCCAAAAATTTCAGAATTGCACCTTGCAATGCGGAGAAATTGCTGTTTGTGCATTTACAATATTCATTGATTTTTGCCGTTGAAAAATGTCCAGAAATGATTGAAGCTACTGACTCAATGAAAGGAGCTGGCATCTCACTCTCTTTGAATCTTCTTTATCATGCTAAGAGGAGCAGGAAAAAGCAAAAAATTTCAGAATTGCACCTTGCAATGCGGAGAAATTACTGTTTGTGCATTTACAATATTCATTGATTTTTGCCATTGAAAAACATCATGTTATTCATATACCAGAAATGATTGAAGCTACTGACTGAATGAAAGGAGCTGGCATCTCACTCTCTTTGAATCTTCTTTATCATGCTAAGAGGAGCAGGAAAAAGCAAAAAATTTCAGAATTGCACCTTGCAATGCGGAGAAATTACTGTTTGTGCATTTACAATATTCATTGATTTTTGCCATTGAAAAACATCATGTTATTCTTATACCAGAAATGTTTGAAGCTACTGACTGAATGAAAGAAGCTGGCATCTCACTCTCTTTGAATCTTCTTTATCATGCTAAGAGGAGCAGGAAAAAGCAAAAAATTTCAGAATTGCACCTTGCAATGCGGAGAAATTACTGTTTGTGCATTTACAATATTCATTGATTTTTGCCATTGAAAAACGTCCAGAAATGATTGAAGCTACTGACTGAATGAAAGGAGCTGGCATCTCACGCTCTTTGAATCTTCTTTATCATGCTAAGAAGAGCAGGAAAAAGCAAAAAATTTCAGAATTGCACCTTGCAATGCGGAGAAATTACTGTTTGTGCATTTACAATATTCATTGATTTTTGCCATTGAAAAACATCATGTTATTCATATACCAGAAATGTTTGAAGCTACTGACTGAATGAAAGGAGCTGGCATCTCACTCTCTTTGAATATTCTTTTTCATGCTAAGAGGAGCAGGAAAAAGCAAAAAATTTCAGAATTGCACCTTGCAATGCGGAGAAATTACTGTTTGTGCATTTACAATATTCATTGATTTTTGCCATTGAAAAACATCCAGAAATGATTGAAGCTACTGACTGAATGAAAGGAGCTGGCATCTCACTCTCTTTGAATCTTCTTTATCATGCTAAGAGGAGCAGGAAAAAGCAAAAAATTTCAGAATTGCACCTTGCAATGCGGAGAAATTACTGCTTGTGCATTTACAATATTCATTGATTTTTGCCATTGAAAAACGTCCAGAAATGATTGAAGCTACTGACTGAATGAAAGGAGCTGGCATCTCACTCTCTTTGAATCTTCTTTATCATGCTAAGAGGAGCAGGAAAAAGCAAAAAAAATTCAGAATTGCACCTTGCAATGCGGAGAAATTACTGTTTGTGCATTTACAATATTCATTGATTTTTGCCATTGAAAAACATCATGTTATTCATACACCAGAAATGATTGAAGCTACTGACTGAATGAAAGGAGCTGGCATCTCACTCTCTTTGCATCTTCTTTTTCATGGTAAGAGGAGCAGGAAAAAGCAAAAAATTTCAGAATTGCACCTTTCAATGCGGAGAAATTACTGTTTGTGCATTTACAATATTCATTGATTTTTGCCATTGAAAAACGTCCAGAAATGATTGAAGCTACTGACTGAATGAAAGGAGCTGGCATCTCACTCTCTTTGAATCTTCTTTATCATGCTAAGAGGAGCAGGAAAAAGCAAAAAATTTCAGAATTGCACCTTGCAATGCGGAGAAATTACTGCTTGTGCATTTACAATATTCATTGATTTTTGCCATTGAAAAACGTCCAGAAATGATTGTAGCTACTGACTGAATGAAAGGAGCTGGCATCTCACTCTCTTTGAATCTTCTTTATCATGCTAAGAGGAGCAGGAAAAAGCAAAAAATTTCAGAATTGCACCTTGCAATGCGGAGAAATTACTGTTTGTGCATTTACAATATTCATTGATTTTTGCCATTGAAAAATGTCCAGAAATGATTGAAGCTACTGACTGAATGAAAGGAGCTGGCATCTCACTCTCTTTGAATCTTCTTTATCATGCTAAGAGGAGCAGGAAAAAGCAAAAAATTTCAGAATTGCACCTTGCAATGCGGAGAAATTACTGTTTGTGCATTTTCAATATTCATTGATTTTTGCCATTGAAAAACGTACAGAAATGATTGAAGCTACTGACTGAATGAAAGGAGCTGGCATCTCACTCTCTTTGAATCTTCTTTATCATGCTAAGAGGAGCAGGAAAAAGCCAAAAATTTCAGAATTGCACCTTGCAATGCGGAGAAATTGCTGTTTGTGCATTTACAATATTCATTGATTTTTGCCGTTGAAAAATGTCCAGAAATGATTGAAGCTACTGACTCAATGAAAGGAGCTGGCATCTCACTCTCTTTGAATCTTCTTTATCATGCTAAGAGGAGCAGGAAAAAGCAAAAAATTTCAGAATTGCACCTTGCAATGCGGAGAAATTACTGTTTGTGCATTTACAATATTCATTGATTTTTGCCATTGAAAAACATCATGTTATTCATATACCAGAAATGATTGAAGCTACTGACTGAATGAAAGGAGCTGGCATCTCACTCTCTTTGAATCTTCTTTATCATGCTAAGAGGAGCAGGAAAAAGCAAAAAATTTCAGAATTGCACCTTGCAATGCGGAGAAATTACTGTTTGTGCATTTACAATATTCATTGATTTTTGCCATTGAAAAACATCATGTTATTCTTATACCAGAAATGTTTGAAGCTACTGACTGAATGAAAGAAGCTGGCATCTCACTCTCTTTGAATCTTCTTTATCATGCTAAGAGGAGCAGGAAAAAGCAAAAAATTTCAGAATTGCACCTTGCAATGCGGAGAAGTTACTGTTTGTGCATTTACAATATTCATTGATTTTTGCCATTGAAAAACGTCCAGAAATGATTGAAGCTACTGACTGAATGAAAGGAGCTGGCATCTCACTCTCCTTGAATCTTCTTTATCATGCTAAGAGGAGCAGGAAAAAGCAAAAAATTTCAGAATTGCACCTTGCAATGCGGAGAAATTACTGTTTGTGCATTTACAATATTCATTGATTTTTGCCATTGAAAAACGTCCAAAATTATTGAAGCTACTGACTGAATGAAAGGAGCTGGCATCTCACTCTCTTTGAATCTTCTTTATCATGCTAAGAGGAGCAGGAAAAAGCAAAAAATTTCAGAATTGCACCTTGCAATGCGGAGAAATTACTGTTTGTGCATTTACAATATTCATTGATTTTTGCCATTGAAAAACGTCCAGAAATGATTGAAGCTACTGACTGAATGAATGAAGCTGGCATCTCACTCTCTTTGAATCTTCTTTATCATGCTAAGAGGAGCAGGAAAAAGCAAAAAATTTCAGAATTGCACCTTGCAATGCGGAGAAATTACTGTTTGTGCATTTACAATATTCATTGATTTTTGCCATTGAAAAACATCATGTTATTCATATACCAGAAATGATTGAAGCTACTGACTGAATGAAAGGAGCTGGCATCTCACTCTCTTTGAATCTTCTTTATCATGCTAAGAGGAGCAGGAAAAAGCAAAAAATTTCAGAATTGCACCTTGCAATGCGGAGAAATTACTGTTTGTGCATTTACAATATTCATTGATTTTTGCCATTGAAAAACGTCCAGAAATGATTGAAGCTACTGACTGAATGAAAGGAGCTGGCATCTCACTCTCTTTGAATCTTCTTTATCATGCTAAGAGGAGCAGGAAAAAGCAAAAAATTTCAGAATTGCACCTTGCAATGCGGAGAAATTACTGTTTGTGCATTTACAATATTCATTGATTTTTGCCATTGAAAAACATCATGTTATTCATATACCAGAAATGTTTGAAGCTACTGACTGAATGAAAGAAGCTGGCATCTCACTCTCTTTGAATCTTCTTTATCATGCTAAGAGGAGCAGGAAAAAGCAAAAAATTTCAGAATTGCACCTTGCAATGCGGAGAAATTACTGTTTGTGCATTTACAATATTCATTGATTTTTGCCATTGAAAAACGTCCAGAAATGATTGAAGCTACTGACTGAATGAAAGGAGCTGGCATCTCACTCTCTTTGAATCTTCTTTATCATGCTAAGAGGAGCAGGAAAAAGCAAAAAATTTCAGAATTGCACCTTGCAATGCAGAGAAATTACTGTTTGTGCATTTACAATATTCATTGATTTTTGCATTGAAAAACATCATGTTATTCATATACCAGAAATGATTGAAGCTACTGACTGAATGAAAGGAGCTGGCATCTCACTCTCTTTGAATCTTCTTTATCATGCTAAGAGGAGCAGGAAAAAGCAAAAAATTTCAGAATTGCACCTTGCAATGCGGAGAAATTACTGTTTGTGCATTTACAATATTCATTGATTTTTGCCATTGAAAAACGTCCAGAAATGATTGAAGCTACTGACTGAATGAAAGGAGCTGGCATCTTACTCTCTTTGAATCTTCTTTATCATGCTAAGAGGAGCAGGAAAAAGCAAAAATTTCAGAATTGCACCTTGCAATGCGGAGAAATTACTGTTTGTGCATTTACAATATTCATTGATTTTTGCCATTGAAAAACGTCCAGAAATGTTTGAAGCTACTGACTGAATGAAAGGAGCTGGCATCTCACTCTCTTTGAATCTTCTTTATCATGCTAGGATTAGCAGGAAAAAGCAAAAAATTTCAGAATTGCACCTTGCAATGTGGAGATATTACTGTTTGTGCATTTACAATATTCATTGATTTTTGCCATTGAAAAACGTCCAGAAATGTTTGAAGCTACTGACTGAATGAAAGGAGCTGGCATCTCACTCTCTTTGAATCTTCTTTATCATGCTAGGAGTAGCAGGAAAAAGCAAAAAATTTCAGAATTGCACCTTGCAATGTGGAGATATTACGGTTGTGCATTTACAATATTCATTGATTTTTGCCATTGAAAAACGTCCAGAAATGTTTGAAGCTACTGACTGAATGAAAGGAGCTGGCATCTCACTCTCTTTGAATCTTCTTTATCATGCTAGGATTAGCAGGAAAAAGCAAAAAATTTCAGAATTGCACCTTGCAATGTGGAGATATTACTGTTTGTGCATTTACAATATTCATTGATTTTTGCCATTGAAAAACATCATGTTATTCATATACCAGAAATGTTTGAAGCTACTGACTGAATGAAAGGAGCTGGCATCTCACTCTCTTTGAATCTTCTTTATCATGCTAGGATTAGCAGGAAAAAGCAAAAAATTTCAGAATTGCACCTTGCAATGTGGAGATATTACTGTTTGTGCATTTACAATACTCATTGATTTTTGCCATTGAAAAACGTCCAGAAATGTTTGAAGCTACTGACTGAATGAAAGGAGCTGGCATCTCACTCTATTTGAATCTTCTTTATTATGCTAGGATTAGCAGGAAAAAGCAAAAAATTTCAGAATTGCACTTTGCAATGTGGAAATATTACTGTTTGTGCATTTACAATATTCATTGATTTTTGCCATTGAAAAACGTCCAGAAATGATTGAAGCTACTGACTTAATGAAAGGAGCTGGCATCTCACTCTCTTTGAATCTTCTTTATCATGCTAAGAGGAGCAGGAAAAAGCAAAAAATTTCAGAATTGCACCTTGCAATGCGGAGAAATTACTGTTTGTGCATTTACAATATTCATTGATTTTTGCCATTGAAAAACGTCCAGAAATGATTGAAGCTACTGACTGAATGAAAGGAGCTGGCATCTCACTCTCTTTGAATCTTCTTTATCATGCTAAGAGGAGCAGGAAAAAGCAAAAAATTTCAGAATTGCACCTTGCAATGCAGAGAAATTACTGTTTGTGCATTTACAATATTCATTGATTTTTGCCATTGAAAAACGTCCAGAAATGATTGAAGCTACTGACTGAATGAAAGGAGCTGGCATCTCACTCTCTTTGAATCTTCTTTATCATGCTAAGAGGAGCAGGAAAAAGCAAAAAATTTCAGAATTGCACCTTGCAATGCGGAGAAATTACTGTTTGTGCATTTACAATATTCATTGATTTTTGCCATTGAAAAACGTCCAGAAATGATTGAAGCTACTGACTGAATGAAAGGAGCTGGCATCTCACTCTCTTTGAATCTTCTTTATCATGCTAAGAGGAGCAGGAAAAAGCAAAAAATTTCAGAATTGCACCTTGCAATGCGGAGAAATTACTGTTTGTGCATTTACAATATTCATTGATTTTTGCCATTGAAAAACGTCCAGAAATGATTGAAGCTACTGACTGAATGAAAGGAGCTGGCATCTCACTCTCTTTGAATCTTCTTTATCATGCTAAGAGGAGCAGGAAAAAGCAAAAAATTTCAGAATTGCAACTTGCAATGCGGAGAAATTACTGTTTGTGCATTTACAATATTCATTGATTTTTGCCATTGAAAAACATCATGTTATTCATATACCAGAAATGATTGAAGCTACTGACTGAATGAAAGGAGCTGGCATCTCACTCTCTTTGAATCTTCTTTATCATGCTAAGAGGAGCAGGAAAAAGCAAAAAATTTCAGAATTGCACCTTGCAATGCGGAGAAATTACTGTTTGTGCATTTACAATATTCATTGATTTTTGCCATTGAAAAACATCATGTTATTCATATCCCAGAAATGTTTGAAGCTACTGACTGAATGAAACAAGCTGGCATCTCACTCTCTTTGAATCTTCTTTATCATGCTAAGAGGAGCAGGAAAAAGCAAAAAAATTCAGAATTGCACCTTGCAATGCGGAGAAATTACTGTTTGTGCATTTACAATATTCATTGATTTTTGCCATTGAAAAACGTCCAGAAATGATTGAAGCTACTGACTGAATGAAAGGAGCTGGCATCTCACTCTCTTTGAATCTTCTTTATCATGCTAAGAGGAGCAGGAAAAAGCAAAAAATTTCAGAATTGCACCTTGCAATGCGGAGAAATTACTGTTTGTGCATTTACAATATTCATTGATTTTTGCCATTGAAAAACATCATGTTATTCATATACCAGAAATGTTTGAAGCTACTGACTGAATGAAAGGAGCTGGCATCTCACTCTCTTTGAATCTTCTTTATCATGCTAAGAGGAGCAGGAAAAAGCAAAAAATTTCAGAATTGCACCTTGCAATGCGGAGAAATTACTGTTTGTGCATTTACAATATTCATTGATTTTTGCCATTGAAAAACATCCAGAAATGATTGAAGCTACTGACTGAATGAAAGGAGCTGGCATCTCACTCTCTTTGAATCTTCTTTATCATGCTAAGAGGAGCAGGAAAAAGCTAAAAATTTCAGAATTGCACCTTGCAATGCGGAGAAATTACTGTTTGTGCATTTACAATATTCATTGATTTTTGCCATTGAAAAACGTCCAGAAATGATTGAAGCTACTGACTGAATGAAAGGAGCTGGCATCTCACTCTCTTTGAATCTTCTTTATCATGCTAAGAGGAGCAGGAAAAAGCAAAAAAAAATCAGAATTGCACCTTGCAATGCGGAGAAATTACTGTTTGTGCATTTACAATATTCATTGATTTTTGCCATTGAAAAACATCATGTTATTCATACACCAGAAATGATTGAAGCTACTGACTGAATGAAAGGAGCTGGCATCTCACTCTCTTTGAATCTTCTTTTTCATGGTAAGAGGAGCAGGAAAAAGCAAAAAATTTCAGAATTGCACCTTGCAATGCGGAGAAATTACTGTTTGTGCATTTACAATATTCATTGATTTTTGCCATTGAAAAACGTCCAGAAATGATTGAAGCTACTGACTGAATGAAAGGAGCTGGCATCTCACTCTCTTTGAATCTTCTTTATCATGCTAAGAGGAGCAGGAAAAAGCAAAAAATTTCAGAATTGCACTTTGCAATGCGGAGAAATTACTGCTTGTGCATTTACAATATTCATTGATTTTTGCCATTGAAAAACGTCCAGAAATGATTGTAGCTACTGACTGAATGAAAGGAGCTGGCATCTCACTCTCTTTGAATCTTCTTTATCATGCTAAGAGGAGCAGGAAAAAGCAAAAAATTTCAGAATTGCACCTTGCAATGCGGAGAAATTACTGTTTGTGCATTTACAATATTCATTGATTTTTGCCATTGAAAAATGTCCAGAAATGATTGAAGCTACTGACTGAATGAAAGGAGCTGGCATCTCACTCTCTTTGAATCTTCCTTATCATGCTAAGAGGAGCAGGAAAAAGCAAAAAATTTCAGAATTGCACCTTGCAATGCGGAGAAATTACTGTTTGTGCATTTTCAATATTCATTGATTTTTGCCATTGAAAAACGTACAGAAATGATTGAAGCTACTGACTGAATGAAAGGAGCTGGCATCTCACTCTCTTTGAATCTTCTTTATCATGCTAAGAGGAGCAGGAAAAAGCCAAAAATTTCAGAATTGCACCTTGCAATGCGGAGAAATTGCTGTTTGTGCATTTACAATATTCATTGATTTTTGCCGTTGAAAAATGTCCAGAAATGATTGAAGCTACTGACTCAATGAAAGGAGCTGGCATCTCACTCTCTTTGAATCTTCTTTATCATGCTAAGAGGAGCAGGAAAAAGCAAAAAATTTCAGAATTGCACCTTGCAATGCGGAGAAATTACTGTTTGTGCATTTACAATATTCATTGATTTTTGCCATTGAAAAACATCATGTTATTCATATACCAGAAATGATTGAAGCTACTGACTGAATGAAAGGAGCTGGCATCTCACTCTCTTTGAATCTTCTTTATCATGCTAAGAGGAGCAGGAAAAAGCAAAAAATTTCAGAATTGCACCTTGCAATGCGGAGAAATTACTGTTTGTGCATTTACAATATTCATAGATTTTTGCCATTGAAAAACATCATGTTATTCTTATACCAGAAATGTTTGAAGCTACTGACTGAATGAAAGAAGCTGGCATCTCACTCTCTTTGAATCTTCTTTATCATGCTAAGAGGAGCAGGAAAAAGCAAAAAATTTCAGAATTGCACCTTGCAATGCGGAGAAATTACTGTTTGTGCATTTACAATATTCATTGATTTTTGCCATTGAAAAACGTCCAGAAATGATTGAAGCTACTGACTGAATGAAAGGAGCTGGCATCTCACGCTCTTTGAATCTTCTTTATCATGCTTAGAAGAGCAGGAAAAAGCAAAAAATTTCAGAATTGCACCTTGCAATGCGGAGAAATTACTGTTTGTGCATTTACAATATTCATTGATTTTTGCCATTGAAAAACATCATGTTATTCATATACCAGAAATGTTTGAAGCTACTGACTGAATGAAAGGAGCTGGCATCTCACTCTCTTTGAATATTCTTTTTCATGCTAAGAGGAGCAGGAAAAAGCAAAAAATTTCAGAATTGCACCTTGCAATGCGGAGAAATTACTGTTTGTGCATTTACAATATTCATTGATTTTTGCCATTGAAAAACATCCAGAAATGATTGAAGCTACTGACTGAATGAAAGGAGCTGGCATCTCACTCTCTTTGAATCTTCTTTATCATGCTAAGAGGAGCAGGAAAAAGCAAAAAATTTCAGAATTGCACCTTGCAATGCGGAGAAATTACTGCTTGTGCATTTACAATATTCATTGATTTTTGCCATTGAAAAACGTCCAGAAATGATTGAAGCTACTGACTGAATGAAAGGAGCTGGCATCTCACTCTCTTTGAATCTTCTTTATCATGCTAAGAGGAGCAGGAAAAAGCAAAAAATTTCAGAATTGCACCTTGCAATGCGGAGAAGTTACTGTTTGTGCATTTACAATATTCATTGATTTTTGCCATTGAAAAACGTCCAGAAATGATTGAAGCTACTGACTGAATGAAAGGAGCTGGCATCTCACTCTCCTTGAATCTTCTTTATCATGCTAAGAGGAGCAGGAAAAAGCAAAAAATTTCAGAATTGCACCTTGCAATGCGGAGAAATTACTGTTTGTGCATTTACAATATTCATTGATTTTTGCCATTGAAAAACGTCCAAAATTATTGAAGCTACTGACTGAATGAAAGGAGCTGGCATCTCACTCTCTTTGAATCTTCTTTATCATGCTAAGAGGAGCAGGAAAAAGCAAAAAATTTCAGAATTGCACCTTGCAATGCGGAGAAATTACTGTTTGTGCATTTACAATATTCATTGATTTTTGCCATTGAAAAACGTCCAGAAATGATTGAAGCTACTGACTGAATGAATGAAGCTGGCATCTCACTCTCTTTGAATCTTCTTTATCATGCTAAGAGGAGCAGGAAAAAGCAAAAAATTTCAGAATTGCACCTTGCAATGCGGAGAAATTACTGTTTGTGCATTTACAATATTCATTGATTTTTGCCATTGAAAAACATCATGTTATTCATATACCAGAAATGATTGAAGCTACTGACTGAATGAAAGGAGCTGGCATCTCACTCTCTTTGAATCTTCTTTATCATGCTAAGAGGAGCAGGAAAAAGCAAAAAATTTCAGAATTGCACCTTGCAATGCGGAGAAATTACTGTTTGTGCATTTACAATATTCATTGATTTTTGCCATTGAAAAACGTCCAGAAATGATTGAAGCTACTGACTGAATGAAAGGAGCTGGCATCTCACTCTCTTTGAATCTTCTTTATCATGCTAAGAGGAGCAGGAAAAAGCAAAAAATTTCAGAATTGCACCTTGCAATGCGGAGAAATTACTGTTTGTGCATTTACAATATTCATTGATTTTTGCCATTGAAAAACATCATGTTATTCATATACCAGAAATGTTTGAAGCTACTGACTGAATGAAAGAAGCTGGCATCTCACTCTCTTTGAATCTTCTTTATCATGCTAAGAGGAGCAGGAAAAAGCAAAAAATTTCAGAATTGCACCTTGCAATGCGGAGAAATTACTGTTTGTGCATTTACAATATTCATTGATTTTTGCCAGTGAAAAACGTCCAGAAATGATTGAAGCTACTGACTGAATGAAAGGAGCTGGCATCTCACTCTCTTTGAATCTTCTTTATCATGCTAAGAGGAGCAGGAAAAAGCAAAAAATTTCAGAATTGCACCTTGCAATGCGGAGAAATTACTGTTTGTGCATTTACAATATTCATTGATTTTTGCCATTGAAAAACATCATGTTATTCATATACCAGAAATGTTTGAAGCTACTGACTGAATGAAAGGAGCTGGCATCTCACTCTCTTTGAATCTTCTTTTTCATGCTAAGAGGAGCAGGAAAAAGCAAAAAATTTCAGAATTGCACCTTGCAATGCGGAGAAATTACTGTTTGTGCATTTACAATATTCATTGATTTTTCCATTGAAAAACATCCAGAAATGATTGAAGCTACTGACTGAATGAAAGGAGCTGGCATCTCACTCTCTTTGAATCTTCTTTATCATGCTAAGAGGAGCAGGAAAAAGCAAAAAATTTCAGAATTGCACCTTGCAATGCGGAGAAATTACTGCTTGTGCATTTACAATATTCATTGATTTTTGCCATTGAAAAACATCCAGAAATGATTGAAGCTACTGACTGAATGAAAGGAGCTGGCATCTCACTCTCTTTGAATCTTCTTTATCATGCTAAGAGGAGCAGGAAAAAGCAAAAAATTTCAGAATTGCACCTTGCAATGCGGAGAAATTACTGTTTGTGCATTTACAATATTAATTGATTTTTGCCATTGAAAAACATCCAGAAATGATTGAAGCTACTGACTGAATGAAAGGAGCTGGCATCTCACTCTCCTTGAATCTTCTTTATCATGCTAAGAGGAGCAGGAAAAAGCAAAAAATTTCAGAATTGCACCTTGCAATGCGGAGAAATTACTGTTTGTGCATTTACAATATTCATTGATTTTTGCCATTGAAAAACGTCCAAAATTATTGAAGCTACTGACTGAAAGAAAGGAGCTGGCATCTCACTCTCTTTGAGTCTTCTTTATCATGCTAAGAGGAGCAGGAAAAAGCAAAAAATTTCAGAATTGCACCTTGCAATGCGTAGAAATTACTGTTTGTGCATTTACAATATTCATTGATTTTTGCCGTTGAAAAACGTCCAGAAATGATTGAAGCTACTGACTGAATGAAAGGAGCTGGCATCTCACTCTCTTTGAATCTTCTTTTTCATGCTAAGAGGAGCAGGAAAAAGCAAAAAATTTCAGAATTGCACCTTGCAATGCGGAGAAATTACTGTTTGTGCATTTACAATATTCATTGATTTTTGCCATTGAAAAACATCCAGAAATGATTGAAGCTACTGACTGAATGAAAGGAGCTGGCATCTCACTCTCTTTGAATCTTCTTTATCATGCTAAGAGGAGCAGGAAAAAGCAAAAAATTTCAGAATTGCACCTTGCAATGCGGAGAAATTACTGCTTGTGCATTTACAATATTCATTGATCTTTGCCATTGAAAAACGTCCAGAAATGATTGAAGCTACTGACTGAATGAAAGGAGCTGGCATCTCACTCTCTTTGAATCTTCTTTATCATGCTAAGAGGAGCAGGAAAAAGCAAAAAATTTCAGAATTGCACCTTGCAATGCGGAGAAATTACTGTTTGTGCATTTACAATATTCATTGATTTTTGCCATTGAAAAACGTCCAGAAATGATTGAAGCTACTGACTGAATGAAAGGAGCTGGCATCTCACTCTCTTTGAATCTTCTTTATCATGCTAAGAGGAGCAGGAAAAAGCAAAAAATTTCAGAATTGCACCTTGCAATGCGGAGAAATTACTGTTTGTGCATTTACAATATTCATTGATTTTTGCCATTGAAAAACATCATGTTATTCATATACCAGAAATGATTGAAGCTACTGACTGAATGAAAGGAGCTGGCATCTCACTCTCTTTGAATCATCTTTATCATGCTAAGAGGAGCAGGAAAAAGCAAAACATTTCAGAATTGCACCTTGCAATGCGGAGAAATTACTGTTTGTGCATTTACAATATTCATTGATTTTTGCCATTGAAAAACGTCCAGAAATGATTGAAGCTACTGACTGAATGAAAGGAGCTGGCATCTCACTCTCTTTGAATCTTCTTTATCATGCTAAGAGGAGCAGGAAAAAGCAAAAAATTTCAGAATTGCACCTTGCAATGCGGAGAAATTACTGTTTGTGCATTTACAATATTCATTGATTTTTGCCATTGAAAAACATCATGTTATTCATATACCAGAAATGTTTGAAGCTACTGACTGAATGAAAGGAGCTGGCATCTCACTCTCTTTGAATCTTCATTATCATGCTAAGAGGAGCAGGAAAAAGCAAAAATTTTCAGAATTGCACCTTGCAATGCGGAGAAATTACTGTTTGTGTATTTACAATATTCATTGATTTTTGCCATTGAAAAACGTCCAGAAATGATTGAAGCTACTGACTGAATGAAAGGAGCTGGCATCTCACTCTCTTTGAATCTTCTTTATCATGCTAAGAGGAGCAGGAAAAAGCAAAAAATTTCAGAATTGCACCTTGCAATGCGGAGAAATTACTGTTTGTGCATTTACAATATTCATTGATTTTTGCCATTGAAAAACATCCAGAAATGATTGAAGCTACTGACTGAATGAAAGGAGCTGGCATCTCACTCTCTTTGAATCTTCTTTATCATGCTAAGAGGAGCAGGAAAAAGCAAAAAATTTCAGAATTGCACCTTGCAATGCGGAGAAATTACTGCTTGTGCATTTACAATATTCATTGATCTTTGCCATTGAAAAACGTCCAGAAATGATTGAAGCTACTGACTGAATGAAAGGAGCTGGCATCTCACTCTCTTTGAATCTTCTTTATCATGCTAAGAGGAGGAGGAAAAAGCAAAAAATTTCAGAATTGCACCTTGCAATGCGGAGAAATTACTGTTTGTGCATTTACAATATTCATTGATTTTTGCCATTGAATAACGTCCAGAAATGATTGAAGCTACTGACTGAATGAAAGGAGCTGGCATCTCACTCTCTTTGAATCTTCTTTATCATGCTAAGAGGAGCAGGAAAAAGCAAAAAATTTCAGAATTGCACCTTGCAATGCGGAGAAATTACTGTTTGTGCATTTACAATATTCATTGATTTTTGCCATTGAAAAACATCATGTTATTCATATACCAGAAATGATTGAAGCTACTGACTGAATGAAAGGAGCTGGCATCTCACTCTCTTTGAATCATCTTTATCATGCTAAGAGGAGCAGGAAAAAGCAAAAAATTTCAGAATTGCACCTTGCAATGCGGAGAAATTACTGTTTGTGCATTTACAATATTCATTGATTTTTGCCATTGAAAAACGTCCAGAAATGATTGAAGCTACTGACTGAATGAAAGGAGCTGGCATCTCACTCTCTTTGAATCTTCTTTATCATGCTAAGAGGAGCAGGAAAAAGCAAAAAATTTCAGAATTGCACCTTGCAATGCGGAGAAATTACTGTTTGTGCATTTACAATATTCATTGATTTTTGCCATTGAATAACGTCCAGAAATGATTGAAGCTACTGACTGAATGAAAGGAGCTGGCATCTCACTCTCTTTGAATCTTCTTTATCATGCTAAGAGGAGCAGGAAAAAGCAAAAAATTTCAGAATTGCACCTTGCAATGCGGAGAAATTACTGTTTGTGCATTTACAATATTCATTGATTTTTGCCATTGAAAAACATCATGTTATTCATATACCAGAAATGATTGAAGCTACTGACTGAATGAAAGGAGCTGGCATCTCACTCTCTTTGAATCATCTTTATCATGCTAAGAGGAGCAGGAAAAAGCAAAAAATTTCAGAATTGCACCTTGCAATGCGGAGAAATTACTGTTTGTGCATTTACAATATTCATTGATTTTTGCCATTGAAAAACGTCCAGAAATGATTGAAGCTACTGACTGAATGAAAGGAGCTGGCATCTCACTCTCTTTGAATCTTCTTTATCATGCTAAGAGGAGCAGGAAAAAGCAAAAAATTTCAGAATTGCACCTTGCAATGCGGAGAAATTACTGTTTGTGCATTTACAATATTCATTGATTTTTGCCATTGAAAAACGTCCAGAAATGATTGAAGCTACTGACTGAATGAAAGGAGCTGGCATCTCACTCTCTTTGAATCTTCTTTATTATGCTAAGAGGAGCAGGAAAAAGCAAAAAATTTCAGAATTGCACCTTGCAATGCGGAGAAATTACTGCTTGTGCATTTACAATATTCATTGATTTTTGCCATTGAAAAACGTCCAGAAATGATTGTAGCTACTGACTGAATGAAAGGAGCTGGCATCTCACTCTCTTTGAATCTTCTTTATCATGCTAAGAGGAGCAGGAAAAAGCAAAAAATTTCAGAATTGCACCTTGCAATGCGGAGAAATTACTGTTTGTGCATTTACAATATTCATTGATTTTTGCCATTGAAAAATGTCCAGAAATGATTGAAGCTACTGACTGAATGAAAGGAGCTGGCATCTCACTCTCTTTGAATCTTCTTTATCATGCTAAGAGGAGCAGGAAAAAGCAAAAAATTTCAGAATTGCACCTTGCAATGCGGAGAAATTACTGTTTGTGCATTTACAATATTCATTGATTTTTGCCATTGAAAAACGTACAGAAATGATTGAAGCTACTGACTGAATGAAAGGAGCTGGCATCTCACTCTCTTTGAATCTTCTTTATCATGCTAAGAGGAGCAGGAAAAAGCCAAAAATTTCAGAATTGCACCTTGCAATGCGGAGAAATTACTGTTTGTGCATTTACAATATTCATTGATTTTTGCCGTTGAAAAACGTCCAGAAATGATTGAAGCTACTGACTCAATGAAAGGAGCTGGCATCTCACTCTCTTTGAATCTTCTTTATCATGCTAAGAGGAGCAGGAAAAAGCAAAAAATTTCAGAATTGCACCTTGCAATGCGGAGAAATTACTGTTTGTGCATTTACAATATTCATTGATTTTTGCCATTGAAAAACATCATGTTATTCATATACCAGAAATGTTTGAAGCTACTGACTGAATGAAAGGAGCTGGCATCTCACTCTCTTTGAATCATCTTTATCATGCTAAGAGGAGCAGGAAAAAGCAAAACATTTCAGAATTGCACCTTGCAATGCGGAGAAATTACTGTTTGTGCATTTACAATATTCATTGATTTTTGCCATTGAAAAACGTCCAGAAATGATTGAAGCTACTGACTGAATGAAAGGAGCTGGCATCTCACTCTCTTTGAATCTTCTTTATCATGCTAAGAGGAGCAGGAAAAAGCAAAAAATTTCAGAATTGCACCTTGCAATGCGGAGAAATTACTGTTTGTGCATTTACAATATTCATTGATTTTTGCCATTGAAAAACATCATGTTATTCATATACCAGAAATGTTTGAAGCTACTGACTGAATGAAAGGAGCTGGCATCTCACTCTCTTTGAATCTTCATTATCATGCTAAGAGGAGCAGGAAAAAGCAAAAAATTTCAGAATTGCACCTTGCAATGCGGAGAAATTACTGTTTGTGTATTTACAATATTCATTGATTTTTGCCATTGAAAAACGTCCAGAAATGATTGAAGCTACTGACTGAATGAAAGGAGCTGGCATCTCACTCTCTTTGAATCTTCTTTATCATGCTAAGAGGAGCAGGAAAAAGCAAAAAATTTCAGAATTGCACCTTGCAATGCGGAGAAATTACTGTTTGTGCATTTACAATATTCATTGATTTTTGCCATTGAAAAACATCATGTTATTCATATACCAGAAATGTTTGAAGCTACTGACTGAATGAAAGGAGCTGGCATCTCACTCTCTTTGAATCTTCATTATCATGCTAAGAGGAGCAGGAAAAAGCAAAAAATTTCAGAATTGCACCTTGCAATGCGGAGAAATTACTGTTTGTGTATTTACAATATTCATTGATTTTTGCCATTGAAAAACGTCCAGAAATGATTGAAGCTACTGACTGAATGAAAGGAGCTGGCATCTCACTCTCTTTGAATCTTCTTTATCATGCTAAGAGGAGCAGGAAAAAGCAAAAAATTTCAGAATTGCACCTTGCAATGCGGAGAAATTACTGTTTGTGCATTTACAATATTCATTGATTTTTGCCATTGAAAAACATCCAGAAATGATTGAAGCTACTGACTGAATGAAAGGAGCTGGCATCTCACTCTCTTTGAATCTTCTTTATCATGCTAAGAGGAGCAGGAAAAAGCAAAAAATTTCAGAATTGCACCTTGCAATGCGGAGAAATTACTGCTTGTGCATTTACAATATTCATTGATCTTTGCCATTGAAAAACGTCCAGAAATGATTGAAGCTACTGACTGAATGAAAGGAGCTGGCATCTCACTCTCTTTGAATCTTCTTTATCATGCTAAGAGGAGGAGGAAAAAGCAAAAAATTTCAGAATTGCACCTTGCAATGCGGAGAAATTACTGTTTGTGCATTTACAATATTCATTGATTTTTGCCATTGAATAACGTCCAGAAATGATTGAAGCTACTGACTGAATGAAAGGAGCTGGCATCTCACTCTCTTTGAATCTTCTTTATCATGCTAAGAGGAGCAGGAAAAAGCAAAAAATTTCAGAATTGCACCTTGCAATGCGGAGAAATTACTGTTTGTGCATTTACAATATTCATTGATTTTTGCCATTGAAAAACATCATGTTATTCATATACCAGAAATGATTGAAGCTACTGACTGAATGAAAGGAGCTGGCATCTCACTCTCTTTGAATCATCTTTATCATGCTAAGAGGAGCAGGAAAAAGCAAAAAATTTCAGAATTGCACCTTGCAATGCGGAGAAATTACTGTTTGTGCATTTACAATATTCATTGATTTTTGCCATTGAAAAACGTCCAGAAATGATTGAAGCTACTGACTGAATGAAAGGAGCTGGCATCTCACTCTCTTTGAATCTTCTTTATCATGCTAAGAGGAGCAGGAAAAAGCAAAAAATTTCAGAATTGCACCTTGCAATGCGGAGAAATTACTGTTTGTGCATTTACAATATTCATTGATTTTTGCCATTGAAAAACATCATGTTATTCATATACCAGAAATGTTTGAAGCTACTGACTGAATGAAAGGAGCTGGCATCTCACTCTCTTTGAATCTTCATTATCATGCTAAGAGGAGCAGGAAAAAGCAAAAAATTTCAGAATTGCACCTTGCAATGCGGAGAAATTACTGTTTGTGCATTTACAATATTCATTGATTTTTGCCATTGAAAAACGTCCAGAAATGATTGAAGCTACTGACTGAATGAAAGGAGCTGGCATCTCACTCTCTTTGAATCTTCTTTATCATGCTAAGAGGAGCAGGAAAAAGCAAAAAATTTCAGAATTGCACCTTGCAATGCGGAGAAATTACTGCTTGTGCATTTACAATATTCATTGATTTTTGCCATTGAAAAACGTCCAGAAATGATTGTAGCTACTGACTGAATGAAAGGAGCTGGCATCTCACTCTCTTTGAATCTTCTTTATCATGCTAAGAGGAGCAGGAAAAAGCAAAAAATTTCAGAATTGCACCTTGCAATGCGGAGAAATTACTGTTTGTGCATTTACAATATTCATTGATTTTTGCCATTGAAAAATGTCCAGAAATGATTGAAGCTACTGACTGAATGAAAGGAGCTGGCATCTCACTCTCTTTGAATCTTCTTTATCATGCTAAGAGGAGCAGGAAAAAGCAAAAAATTTCAGAATTGCACCTTGCAATGCGGAGAAATTACTGTTTGTGCATTTACAATATTCATTGATTTTTGCCATTGAAAAACGTACAGAAATGATTGAAGCTACTGACTGAATGAAAGGAGCTGGCATCTCACTCTCTTTGAATCTTCTTTATCATGCTAAGAGGAGCAGGAAAAAGCCAAAAATTTCAGAATTGCACCTTGCAATGCGGAGAAATTACTGTTTGTGCATTTACAATATTCATTGATTTTTGCCGTTGAAAAACGTCCAGAAATGATTGAAGCTACTGACTCAATGAAAGGAGCTGGCATCTCACTCTCTTTGAATCTTCTTTATCATGCTAAGAGGAGCAGGAAAAAGCAAAAAATTTCAGAATTGCACCTTGCAATGCGGAGAAATTACTGTTTGTGCATTTACAATATTCATTGATTTTTGCCATTGAAAAACATCATGTTATTCATATACCAGAAATGTTTGAAGCTACTGACTGAATGAAAGGAGCTGGCATCTCACTCTCTTTGAATCTTCTTTTTCATGCTAAGAGGAGCAGGAAAAAGCAAAAAATTTCAGAATTGCACCTTGCAATGCGGAGAAATTACTGTTTGTGCATTTACAATATTCATTGATTTTTGCCATTGAAAAACATCCAGAAATGATTGAAGCTACTGACTGAATGAAAGGAGCTGGCATCTCACTCTCTTTGAATCATCTTTATCATGCTAAGCGGAGCAGGAAAAAGCAAAAAATTTCAGAATTGCACCTTGCAATGCGGAGAAATTACTGTTTGTGCATTTACAATATTCATTGATTTTTGCCATTGAAAAACGTCCAGAAATGATTGAAGCTACTGACTGAATGAAAGGAGCTGGCATCTCACTCTCTTTGAATCTTCTTTATCATGCTAAGAGGAGCAGGAAAAAGCAAAAAATTTCAGAATTGCACCTTGCAATGCGGAGAAATTACTGTTTGTGCATTTACAATATTCATTGATTTTTGCCATTGAAAAACATCATGTTATTCATATACCAGAAATGTTTGAAGCTACTGACTGAATGAAAGGAGCTGGCATCTCACTCTCTTTGAATCTTCATTATCATGCTAAGAGGAGCAGGAAAAAGCAAAAAATTTCAGAATTGCACCTTGCAATGCGGAGAAATTACTGTTTGTGCATTTACAATATTCATTGATTTTTGCCATTGAAAAGCGTCCAGAAATGATTGAAGCTACTGACTGAATGAAAGGAGCTGGCATCTCACTCTCTTTGAATCTTCTTTATCATGCTAAGAGGAGCAGGAAAAAGCAAAAAATTTCAGAATTGCACCTTGCAATGCGGAGAAATTACTGCTTGTGCATTTACAATATTCATTGATTTTTGCCATTGAAAAACGTCCAGAAATGATTGTAGCTACTGACTGAATGAAAGGAGCTGGCATCTCACTCTCTTTGAATCTTCTTTATCATGCTAAGAGGAGCAGGAAAAAGCAAAAAATTTCAGAATTGCACCTTGCAATGCGGAGAAATTACTGTTTGTGCATTTACAATATTCATTGATTTTTGCCATTGAAAAATGTCCAGAAATGATTGAAGCTACTGACTGAATGAAAGGAGCTGGCATCTCACTCTCTTTGAATCTTCTTTATCATGCTAAGAGGAGCAGGAAAAAGCAAAAAATTTCAGAATTGCACCTTGCAATGCGGAGAAATTACTGTTTGTGCATTTACAATATTCATTGATTTTTGCCATTGAAAAACGTACAGAAATGATTGAAGCTACTGACTGAATGAAAGGAGCTGGCATCTCACTCTCTTTGAATCTTCTTTATCATGCTAAGAGGAGCAGGAAAAAGCCAAAAATTTCAGAATTGCACCTTGCAATGCGGAGAAATTACTGTTTGTGCATTTACAATATTCATTGATTTTTGCCGTTGAAAAACGTCCAGAAATGATTGAAGCTACTGACTCAATGAAAGGAGCTGGCATCTCACTCTCTTTGAATCTTCTTTATCATGCTAAGAGGAGCAGGAAAAAGCAAAAAATTTCAGAATTGCACCTTGCAATGCGGAGAAATTACTGTTTGTGCATTTACAATATTCATTGATTTTTGCCATTGAAAAACATCATGTTATTCATATACCAGAAATGATTGAAGCTACTGACTGAATGAAAGGAGCTGGCATCTCACTCTCTTTGAATCTTCTTTATCATGCTAAGAGGAGCAGGAAAAAGCAAAAAATTTCAGAATTGCACCTTGCAATGCGGAGAAATTACTGTTTGTGCATTTACAATATTCATTGATTTTTGCCATTGAAAAACATCATGTTATTCATATACCAGAAATGTTTGAAGCTACTGACTGAATGAAAGAAGCTGGCACCTCACTCTCTTTGAATCTTCTTTATCATGCTAAGAGGAGCAGGAAAAAGCAAAAAATTTCAGAATTGCACCTTGCAATGTGGAGAAATTACTGTTTGTGCATTTACAATATTCATTGATTTTTGCCATTGAAAAACGTCCAGAAATGATTGAAGCTACTGACTGAATGAAAGGAGCTGGCATCTCACGCTCTTTGAATCTTCTTTATCATGCTAAGAAGAGCAGGAAAAAGCAAAAAATTTCAGAATTGCACCTTGCAATGCGGAGAAATTACTATTTGTGCATTTACAATATTCATTGATTTTTGCCATTGAAAAACATCATGTTATTCATATACCAGAAATGTTTGAAGCTACTGACTGAATGAAAGGAGCTGGCATCTCACTCTCTTTGAATCTTCTTTTTCATGCTAAGAGGAGCAGGAAAAAGCAAAAAATTTCAGAATTGCACCTTGCAATGCGGAGAAATTACTGTTTGTGCATTTACAATATTCATTGATTTTTGCCATTGAAAAACATCCAGAAATGATTGAAGCTACTGACTGAATGAAAGGAGCTGGCATCTCACTCTCTTTGAATCTTCTTTATCATACTAAGAGGAGCAGGTAAAAGCAAAAAATTTCAGAATTGCACCTTGCAATGCGGAGAAATTACTGCTTGTGCATTTACAATATTCATTGATTTTTGCCATTGAAAAACGTCCAGAAATGATTGAATCTACTGACTGAATGAAAGGAGCTGGCATCTCACTCTCTTTGAATCTTCTTTATCATGCTAAGAGGAGCAGGAAAAAGCAAAAAATTTCAGAATTGCACCTTGCAATGCGGAGAAATTACTGTTTGTGCATTTACAATATTCATTGATTTTTGCCATTGAAAAACGTCCAGAAATGATTGAAGCTACTGACTGAATGAAAGGAGCTGGCATCTCACTCTCCTTGAATTTTCTTTATCATGCTAAGAGGAGCAGGAAAAAGCAAAAAATTTCAGAATTGCACCTTGCAATGCGGAGAAATTACTGTTTGTGCATTTACAATATTCATTGATTTTTGCCATTGAAAAACGTCCAAAATTATTGAAGCTACTGACTGAATGAAAGGAGCTGGCATCTCACTCTCTTTGAATCTTCTTTATCATGCTAAGAGGAGCAGGAAAAAGCAAAAAATTTCAGAATTGCACCTTGCAATGCGGAGAAATTACTGTTTGTGCATTTACAATATTCATTGATTTTTGCCATTGAAAAACGTCCAGAAATGATTGAAGCTACTGACTGAATGAATGAAGCTGGCATCTCACTCTCTTTGAATCTTCTTTATCATGCTAAGAGGAGCAGGAAAAAGCAAAAAATTTCAGAATTGCACCTTGCAATGCGGAGAAATTACTGTTTGTGCATTTACAATATTCATTGATTTTTGCCATTGAAAAACATCATGTTATTCATATACCAGAAATGATTGAAGCTACTGACTGAATGAAAGGAGCTGGCATCTCACTCTCTTTGAATCTTCTTTATCATGCTAAGAGGAGCAGGAAAAAGCAAAAAATTTCAGAATTGCACCTTGCAATGTGGAGAAATTACTGTTTGTGCATTTACAATATTCATTGATTTTTGCCATTGAAAAACGTCCAGAAATGATTGAAGCTACTGACTGAATGAAAGGAGCTGGCATCTCACTCTCTTTGAATCTTCTTTATCATGCTAAGAGGAGCAGGAAAAAGCAAAAAATTTCAGAATTGCACCTTGCAATGCGGAGAAATTACTGTTTGTGCATTTACAATATTCATTGATTTTTGCCATTGAAAAACATCATGTTATTCATATACCAGAAATGTTTGAAGCTACTGACTGAATGAAAGAAGCTGGCATCTCACTCTCTTTGAATCTTCTTTATCATGCTAAGAGGAGCAGGAAAAAGCAAAAAATTTCAGAATTGCACCTTGCAATGCGGAGAAATTACTGTTTGTGCATTTACAATATTCATTGATTTTTGCCATTGAAAAACGTCCAGAAATGATTGAAGCTACTGACTGAATGAAAGGAGCTGGCATCTCACTCTCCTTGAATTTTCTTTATCATGCTAAGAGGAGCAGGAAAAAGCAAAAAATTTCAGAATTGCACCTTGCAATGCGGAGAAATTACTGTTTGTGCATTTACAATATTCATTGATTTTTGCCATTGAAAAACGTCCAAAATTATTGAAGCTACTGACTGAATGAAAGGAGCTGGCATCTCACTCTCTTTGAATCTTCTTTATCATGCTAAGAGGAGCAGGAAAAAGCAAAAAATTTCAGAATTGCACCTTGCAATGCGGAGAAATTACTGTTTGTGCATTTACAATATTCATTGATTTTTGCCATTGAAAAACGTCCAGAAATGATTGAAGCTACTGACTGAATGAATGAAGCTGGCATCTCACTCTCTTTGAATCTTCTTTATCATGCTAAGAGGAGCAGGAAAAAGCAAAAAATTTCAGAATTGCACCTTGCAATGCGGAGAAATTACTGTTTGTGCATTTACAATATTCATTGATTTTTGCCATTGAAAAACATCATGTTATTCATATACCAGAAATGATTGAAGCTACTGACTGAATGAAAGGAGCTGGCATCTCACTCTCTTTGAATCTTCTTTATCATGCTAAGAGGAGCAGGAAAAAGCAAAAAATTTCAGAATTGCACCTTGCAATGCGGAGAAATTACTGTTTGTGCATTTACAATATTCATTGATTTTTGCCATTGAAAAACGTCCAGAAATGATTGAAGCTACTGACTGAATGAAAGGAGCTGGCATCTCACTCTCTTTGAATCTTCTTTATCATGCTAAGAGGAGCAGGAAAAAGCAAAAAATTTCAGAATTGCACCTTGCAATGCGGAGAAATTACTGTTTGTGCATTTACAATATTCATTGATTTTTGCCATTGAAAAACATCATGTTATTCATATACCAGAAATGTTTGAAGCTACTGACTGAATGAAAGGAGCTGGCATCTCACTCTCTTTGAATCTTCATTATCATGCTAAGAGGAGCAGGAAAAAGCAAAAAATTTCAGAATTGCACCTTGCAATGCGGAGAAATTACTGTTTGTGCATTTACAATATTCATTGATTTTTGCCATTGAAAAGCGTCCAGAAATGATTGAAGCTACTGACTGAATGAAAGGAGCTGGCATCTCACTCTCTTTGAATCTTCTTTATCATGCTAAGAGGAGCAGGAAAAAGCAAAAAATTTCAGAATTGCACCTTGCAATGCGGAGAAATTACTGTTTGTGCATTTACAATATTCATTGATTTTTGCCATTGAAAAATGTCCAGAAATGATTGAAGCTACTGACTGAATGAAAGGAGCTGGCATCTCACTCTCTTTGAATCTTCTTTATCATGCTAAGAGGAGCAGGAAAAAGCAAAAAATTTCAGAATTGCACCTTGCAATGCGGAGAAATTACTGTTTGTGCATTTACAATATTCATTGATTTTTGCCATTGAAAAACGTACAGAAATGATTGAAGCTACTGACTGAATGAAAGGAGCTGGCATCTCACTCTCTTTGAATCTTCTTTATCATGCTAAGAGGAGCAGGAAAAAGCCAAAAATTTCAGAATTGCACCTTGCAATGCGGAGAAATTACTGTTTGTGCATTTACAATATTCATTGATTTTTGCCGTTGAAAAACGTCCAGAAATGATTGAAGCTACTGACTCAATGAAAGGAGCTGGCATCTCACTCTCTTTGAATCTTCTTTATCATGCTAAGAGGAGCAGGAAAAAGCAAAAAATTTCGGAATTGCACCTTGCAATGCGGAGAAATTACTGTTTGTGCATTTACAATATTCATTGATTTTTGCCATTGAAAAACATCATGTTATTCATATACCAGAAATGATTGAAGCTACTGACTGAATGAAAGGAGCTGGCATCTCACTCTCTTTGAATCTTCTTTATCATGCTAAGAGGAGCAGGAAAAAGCAAAAAATTTCAGAATTGCACCTTGCAATGCGGAGAAATTACTGTTTGTGCATTTACAATATTCATTGATTTTTGCCATTGAAAAACATCATGTTATTCATATACCAGAAATGTTTGAAGCTACTGACTGAATGAAAGAAGCTGGCATCTCACTCTCTTTGAATCTTCTTTATCATGCTAAGAGGAGCAGGAAAAAGCAAAAAATTTCAGAATTGCACCTTGCAATGCGGAGAAATTACTGTTTGTGCATTTACAATATTCATTGATTTTTGCCATTGAAAAACGTCCAGAAATGATTGAAGCTACTGACTGAATGAAAGGAGCTGGCATCTCACGCTCTTTGAATCTTCTTTATCATGCTAAGAAGAGCAGGAAAAAGCAAAAAATTTCAGAATTGCACCTTGCAATGCGGAGAAATTACTATTTGTGCATTTACAATATTCATTGATTTTTGCCATTGAAAAACATCATGTTATTCATATACCAGAAATGTTTGAAGCTACTGACTGAATGAAAGGAGCTGGCATCTCACTCTCTTTGAATCTTCTTTTTCATGCTAAGAGGAGCAGGAAAAAGCAAAAAATTTCAGAATTGCACCTTGCAATGCGGAGAAATTACTGTTTGTGCATTTACAATATTCATTGATTTTTGCCATTGAAAAACATCCAGAAATGATTGAAGCTACTGACTGAATGAAAGGAGCTGGCATCTCACTCTCTTTGAATCTTCTTTATCATGCTAAGAGGAGCAGGTAAAAGCAAAAAATTTCAGAATTGCACCTTGCAATGCGGAGAAATTACTGCTTGTGCATTTACAATATTCATTGATTTTTGCCATTGAAAAACGTCCAGAAATGATTGAAGCTACTGACTGAATGAAAGGAGCTGGCATCTCACTCTCTTTGAATCTTCTTTATCATGCTAAGAGGAGCAGGAAAAAGCAAAAAATTTCAGAATTGCACCTTGCAATGCGGAGAAATTACTGTTTGTGCATTTACAATATTCATTGATTTTTGCCATTGAAAAACGTCCAGAAATGATTGAAGCTACTGACTGAATGAAAGGAGCTGGCATCTCACTCTCCTTGAATTTTCTTTATCATGCTAAGAGGAGCAGGAAAAAGCAAAAAATTTCAGAATTGCACCTTGCAATGCGGAGAAATTACTGTTTGTGCATTTACAATATTCATTGATTTTTGCCATTGAAAAACGTCCAAAATTATTGAAGCTACTGACTGAATGAAAGGAGCTGGCATCTCACTCTCTTTGAATCTTCTTTATCATGCTAAGAGGAGCAGGAAAAAGCAAAAAATTTCAGAATTGCACCTTGCAATGCGGAGAAATTACTGTTTGTGCATTTACAATATTCATTGATTTTTGCCATTGAAAAACGTCCAGAAATGATTGAAGCTACTGACTGAATGAATGAAGCTGGCATCTCACTCTCTTTGAATCTTCTTTATCATGCTAAGAGGAGCAGGAAAAAGCAAAAAATTTCAGAATTGCACCTTGCAATGCGGAGAAATTACTGTTTGTGCATTTACAATATTCATTGATTTTTGCCATTGAAAAACATCATGTTATTCATATACCAGAAATGATTGAAGCTACTGACTGAATGAAAGGAGCTGGCATCTCACTCTCTTTGAATCTTCTTTATCATGCTAAGAGGAGCAGGAAAAAGCAAAAAATTTCAGAATTGCACCTTGCAATGTGGAGAAATTACTGTTTGTGCATTTACAATATTCATTGATTTTTGCCATTGAAAAACGTCCAGAAATGATTGAAGCTACTGACTGAATGAAAGGAGCTGGCATCTCACTCTCTTTGAATCTTCTTTATCATGCTAAGAGGAGCAGGAAAAAGCAAAAAATTTCAGAATTGCACCTTGCAATGCGGAGAAATTACTGTTTGTGCATTTACAATATTCATTGATTTTTGCCATTGAAAAACATCATGTTATTCATATACCAGAAATGTTTGAAGCTACTGACTGAATGAAAGAAGCTGGCATCTCACTCTCTTTGAATCTTCTTTATCATGCTAAGAGGAGCAGGAAAAAGCAAAAAATTTCAGAATTGCACCTTGCAATGCGGAGAAATTACTGTTTGTGCATTTACAATATTCATTGATTTTTGCCATTGAAAAACGTCCAGAAATGATTGAAGCTACTGACTGAATGAAAGGAGCTGGCATCTCACTCTCCTTGAATTTTCTTTATCATGCTAAGAGGAGCAGGAAAAAGCAAAAAATTTCAGAATTGCACCTTGCAATGCGGAGAAATTACTGTTTGTGCATTTACAATATTCATTGATTTTTGCCATTGAAAAACGTCCAAAATTATTGAAGCTACTGACTGAATGAAAGGAGCTGGCATCTCACTCTCTTTGAATCTTCTTTATCATGCTAAGAGGAGCAGGAAAAAGCAAAAAATTTCAGAATTGCACCTTGCAATGCGGAGAAATTACTGTTTGTGCATTTACAATATTCATTGATTTTTGCCATTGAAAAACGTCCAGAAATGATTGAAGCTACTGACTGAATGAATGAAGCTGGCATCTCACTCTCTTTGAATCTTCTTTATCATGCTAAGAGGAGCAGGAAAAAGCAAAAAATTTCAGAATTGCACCTTGCAATGCGGAGAAATTACTGTTTGTGCATTTACAATATTCATTGATTTTTGCCATTGAAAAACATCATGTTATTCATATACCAGAAATGATTGAAGCTACTGACTGAATGAAAGGAGCTGGCATCTCACTCTCTTTGAATCTTCTTTATCATGCTAAGAGGAGCAGGAAAAAGCAAAAAATTTCAGAATTGCACCTTGCAATGCGGAGAAATTACTGTTTGTGCATTTACAATATTCATTGATTTTTGCCATTGAAAAACGTCCAGAAATGATTGAAGCTACTGACTGAATGAAAGGAGCTGGCATCTCACTCTCTTTGAATCTTCTTTATCATGCTAAGAGGAGCAGGAAAAAGCAAAAAATTTCAGAATTGCACCTTGCAATGCGGAGAAATTACTGTTTGTGCATTTACAATATTCATTGATTTTTGCCATTGAAAAACATCATGTTATTCATATACCAGAAATGTTTGAAGCTACTGACTGAATGAAAGAAGCTGGCATCTCACTCTCTTTGAATCTTCTTTATCATGCTAAGAGGAGCAGGAAAAAGCAAAAAATTTCAGAATTGCACCTTGCAATGCGGAGAAATTACTGTTTGTGCATTTACAATATTCATTGATTTTTGCCATTGAAAAACGTCCAGAAATGATTGAAGCTACTGACTGAATGAAAGGAGCTGGCATCTCACTCTCTTTGAATCTTCTTTATCATGCTAAGAGGAGCAGGAAAAAGCAAAAAATTTCAGAATTGCACCTTGCAATGCGGAGAAATTACTGTTTGTGCATTTACAATATTCATTGATTTTTGCCATTGAAAAACATCATGTTATTCATATACCAGAAATGTTTGAAGCTACTGACTGAATGAAAGGAGCTGGCATCTCACTCTCTTTGAATCTTCTTTTTCATGCTAAGAGGAGCAGGAAAAAGCAAAAAATTTCAGAATTGCACCTTGCAATGCGGAGAAATTACAGTTTGTGCATTTACAATATTCATTGATTTTTCCATTGAAAAACATCCAGAAATGATTGAAGCTACTGACTGAATGAAAGGAGCTGGCATCTCACTCTCTTTGAATCTTCTTTATCATGCTAAGAGGAGCAGGAAAAAGCAAAAAATTTCAGAATTGCACCTTGCAATGCGGAGAAATTACTGCTTGTGCATTTACAATATTCATTGATTTTTGCCATTGAAAAACATCCAGAAATGATTGAAGCTACTGACTGAATGAAAGGAGCTGGCATCTCACTCTCTTTGAATCTTCTTTATCATGCTAAGAGGAGCAGGAAAAAGCAAAAAATTTCAGAATTGCACCTTGCAATGCGGAGAAATTACTGTTTGTGCATTTACAATATTCATTGATTTTTGCCATTGAAAAACGTCCAGAAATGATTGAAGCTACTGACTGAATGAAAGGAGCTGGCATCTCACATTCCTTGAATCTTCTTTATCATGCTAAGAGGAGCAGGAAAAAGCAAAAAATTTCAGAATTGCACCTTGCAATGCGGAGAAATTACTGTTTGTGCATTTACAATATTCATTGATTTTTGCCATTGAAAAACGTCCAAAATTATTGAAGCTACTGACTGAAAGAAAGGAGCTGGCATCTCACTCTCTTTGAGTCTTCTTTATCATGCTAAGAGGAGCAGGAAAAAGCAAAAAATTTCAGAATTGCACCTTGCAATGCGTAGAAATTACTGTTTGTGCATTTACAATATTCATTGATTTTTGCCGTTGAAAAACGTCCAGAAATGATTGAAGCTACTGACTGAATGAAAGGAGCTGGCATCTCACTCTCTTTGAATCTTCTTTTTCATGCTAAGAGGAGCAGGAAAAAGCAAAAAATTTCAGAATTGCACCTTGCAATGCGGAGAAATTACTGTTTGTGCATTTACAATATTCATTGATTTTTGCCATTGAAAAACATCCAGAAATGATTGAAGCTACTGACTGAATGAAAGGAGCTGGCATCTCACTCTCTTTGAATCTTCTTTATCATGCTAAGAGGAGCAGGAAAAAGCAAAAAATTTCAGAATTGCACCTTGCAATGCGGAGAAATTACTGCTTGTGCATTTACAATATTCATTGATCTTTGCCATTGAAAAACGTCCAGAAATGATTGAAGCTACTGACTGAATGAAAGGAGCTGGCATCTCACTCTCTTTGAATCTTCTTTATCATGCTAAGAGGAGCAGGAAAAAGCAAAAAATTTCAGAATTGCACCTTGCAATGCGGAGAAATTACTGTTTGTGCATTTACAATATTCATTGATTTTTGCCATTGAAAAACGTCCAGAAATGATTGAAGCTACTGACTGAATGAAAGGAGCTGGCATCTCACTCTCTTTGAATCTTCTTTATCATGCTAAGAGGAGCAGGAAAAAGCAAAAAATTTCAGAATTGCACCTTGCAATGCGGAGAAATTACTGTTTGTGCATTTACAATATTCATTGATTTTTGCCATTGAAAAACATCATGTTATTCATATACCAGAAATGATTGAAGCTACTGACTGAATGAAAGGAGCTGGCATCTCACTCTCTTTGAATCATCTTTATCATGCTAAGAGGAGCAGGAAAAAGCAAAACATTTCAGAATTGCACCTTGCAATGCGGAGAAATTACTGTTTGTGCATTTACAATATTCATTGATTTTTGCCATTGAAAAACGTCCAGAAATGATTGAAGCTACTGACTGAATGAAAGGAGCTGGCATCTCACTCTCTTTGAATCTTCTTTATCATGCTAAGAGGAGCAGGAAAAAGCAAAAAATTTCAGAATTGCACCTTGCAATGCGGAGAAATTACTGTTTGTGCATTTACAATATTCATTGATTTTTGCCATTGAAAAACATCATGTTATTCATATACCAGAAATGTTTGAAGCTACTGACTGAATGAAAGGAGCTGGCATCTCACTCTCTTTGAATCTTCATTATCATGCTAAGAGGAGCAGGAAAAAGCAAAAAATTTCAGAATTGCACCTTGCAATGCGGAGAAATTACTGTTTGTGCATTTACAATATTCATTGATTTTTGCCATTGAAAAACGTCCAGAAATGATTGAAGCTACTGACTGAATGAAAGGAGCTGGCATCTCACTCTCTTTGAATCTTCTTTATCATGCTAAGAGGAGCAGGAAAAAGCAAAAAATTTCAGAATTGCACCTTGCAATGCGGAGAAATTACTGTTTGTGCATTTACAATATTCATTGATTTTTGCCATTGAAAAACATCCAGAAATGATTGAAGCTACTGACTGAATGAAAGGAGCTGGCATCTCACTCTCTTTGAATCTTCTTTATCATGCTAAGAGGAGCAGGAAAAAGCAAAAAATTTCAGAATTGCACCTTGCAATGCGGAGAAATTACTGCTTGTGCATTTACAATATTCATTGATCTTTGCCATTGAAAAACGTCCAGAAATGATTGAAGCTACTGACTGAATGAAAGGAGCTGGCATCTCACTCTCTTTGAATCTTCTTTATCATGCTAAGAGGAGCAGGAAAAAGCAAAAAATTTCAGAATTGCACCTTGCAATGCGGAGAAATTACTGTTTGTGCATTTACAATATTCATTGATTTTTGCCATTGAAAAACGTCCAGAAATGATTGAAGCTACTGACTGAATGAAAGGAGCTGGCATCTCACTCTCTTTGAATCTTCTTTATCATGCTAAGAGGAGCAGGAAAAAGCAAAAAATTTCAGAATTGCACCTTGCAATGCGGAGAAATTACTGTTTGTGCATTTACAATATTCATTGATTTTTGCCATTGAAAAACATCATGTTATTCATATACCAGAAATGATTGAAGCTACTGACTGAATGAAAGGAGCTGGCATCTCACTCTCTTTGAATCATCTTTATCATGCTAAGAGGAGCAGGAGAAAGCAAAAAATTTCAGAATTGCACCTTGCAATGCGGAGAAATTACTGTTTGTGCATTTACAATATTCATTGATTTTTGCCATTGAAAAACGTCCAGAAATGATTGAAGCTACTGACTGAATGAAAGGAGCTGGCATCTCACTCTCTTTGAATCTTCTTTATCATGCTAAGAGGAGCAGGAAAAAGCAAAAAATTTCAGAATTGCACCTTGCAATGCGGAGAAATTACTGTTTGTGCATTTACAATATTCATTGATTTTTGCCATTGAAAAACATCATGTTATTCATATACCAGAAATGTTTGAAGCTACTGACTGAATGAAAGGAGCTGGCATCTCACTCTCTTTGAATCTTCATTATCATGCTAAGAGGAGCAGGAAAAAGCAAAAAATTTCAGAATTGCACCTTGCAATGCGGAGAAATTACTGTTTGTGCATTTACAATATTCATTGATTTTTGCCATTGAAAAACGTCCAGAAATGATTGAAGCTACTGACTGAATGAAAGGAGCTGGCATCTCACTCTCTTTGAATCTTCTTTATCATGCTAAGAGGAGCAGGAAAAAGCAAAAAATTTCAGAATTGCACCTTGCAATGCGGAGAAATTACTGTTTGTGCATTTACAATATTCATTGATTTTTGCCATTGAAAAACATCATGTTATTCACATACCAGAAATGTTTGAAGCTACTGACTGAATGAAAGGAGCTGGCATCTCACTCTCTTTGAATCTTCTTTATCATGCTAAGAGGAGCAGGAAAAAGCAAAAAATTTCAGAATTGCACCTTGCAATGCGGAGAAATTACTGTTTGTGCATTTACAATATTCATTGATTTTTGCCATTGAAAAACATCATGTTATTCATATACCAGAAATGTTTGAAGCTACTGACTGAATGAAAGGAGCTGGCATCTCACTCTCTTTGAATCTTCTTTATCATGCTAAGAGGAGCAGGAAAAAGCAAAAAATTTCAGAATTGCACCTTGCAATGCGGAGAAATTACTGTTTGTGCATTTACAATATTCATTGATTTTTGCCATTGAAAAACGTCCAGAAATGATTGAAGCTACTGACTGAATGAAAGGAGCTGGCATCTCACTCTCTTTGAATCTTCTTTATCATGCTAAGAGGAGCAGGAAAAAGCAAAAAATTTCAGAATTGCACCTTGCAATGCGGAGAAATTACTGTTTGTGCATTTACAATATTCATTGATTTTTGCCATTGAAAAACGTCCAGAAATGATTGAAGCTACTGACTGAATGAAAAGAGCTGGCATCTCACTCTCTTTGAATCTTCTTTATCATGCTAAAAGGATCAGGAAAAAGCAAAAAATTTCAGAATTGCACCTTGCAATGCGGAGAAATTACTGTTTGTGCATTTACAATATTCATTGATTTTTGCCATTGAAAAACATCATGTTATTCATATACCAGAAATGTTTGAAGCTACTGACTGAATGAAAGAAGCTGGCATCTCACTCTCTTTGAATCTTCTTTATCATGCTAAGAGGAGCAGGAAAAAGCAAAAAATTTCAGAATTGCACCTTGCAATGCGGAGAAATTACTCTTTGTGCATTTACAATATTCATTGATTTTTGCCATTGAAAAACGTCCAGAAATGATTGAAGCTACTGACTGAATGAAAGGAGCTGGCATCTCACTCTCTTTGAATCTTCTTTATCATGCTAAGAGGAGCAGGAAAAAGCAAAAAATTTCAGAATTGCACCTTGCAATGCGGAGAAATTACTGTTTGTGCATTTACAATATTCATTGATTTTTGCCATTGAAAAACATCATGTTATTCATATACCAGAAATGTTTGAAGCTACTGACTGAATGAAAGGAGCTGGCATCTCACTCTCTTTGAATCTTCTTTATCATGCTAAGAGGAGCAGGAAAAAGCAAAAAATTTCAGAATTGCACCTTGCAATGCGGAGAAATTACTGTTTGTGCATTTACAATATTCATTGATTTTTGCCATTGAAAAACGTCCAGAAATGATTGAAGCTACTGACTGAATGAAAGGAGCTGGCATCTCACTCTCTTTGAATCTTCTTTATCATGCTAAGAGGAGCAGGAAAAAGCAAAAAATTTCAGAATTGCACCTTGCAATGCGGATAATTTACTGTTTGTGCATTTACAATATTCATTGATTTTTGCCATTGAAAAACGTCCAGAAATGATTGAAGCTACTGACTGAATGAAAGGAGCTGGCATCTCACTCTCTTTGAATCTTCTTTATCATGCTAAGAGGAGCAAGAAAAAGCAAAAAAATTCAGAATTTCACCTTGCAATGCGGAGAAATTACTGTTTGTGCATTTACAATATTCATTGATTTTTGCCATTGAAAAACATCATGTTATTCATATACCAGAAATGATTGAAGCTACTGACTGAATCAAAGGAGCTGGCATCTCACTCTCTTTGAATGTTCTTTTTCATGCTAAGAGGAGCAGGAAAAAGCAAAAAATTTCAGAATTGCACCTTGCAATGCGGAGAAATTACTGTTTGTGCATTTACAATATTCATTGATTTTTGCCATTGAAAAACGTCCAGAAATGATTGAAGCTACTGACTGAATGAAAGGAGCTGGCATCTCACTCTCTTTGAATGTTCTTTATCATGCTAAGAGGAGCAGGAAAAAGCAAAAAATTTCAGAATTGCACCTTGCAATGCGGAGAAATTACAGCTTGTGCATTTACAATATTCATTGATTTTTGCCATTGAAAAACGTCCAGAAATGATTGAAGCTACTGACTGAATGAAAGGAGCTGGCATCTCACTCTCTTTGAATCTTCTTTATCATGCTAAGAGGAGCAGGAAAAAGCAAAAATTTCAGAATTGCACCTTGCAATGCGGAGAAATTACTGTTTGTGCATTTACAATATTCATTGATTTTTGCCATTGAAAAACGTCCAGAAATGTTTGAAGCTACTGACTGAATGAAAGGAGCTGGCATCTCACTCTCTTTGAATCTTCTTTATCATGCTAGGATTAGCAGGAAAAAGCAAAAAATTTCAGAATTGCACCTTGCAATGTGGAGATATTACTGTTTGTGCATTTACAATATTCATTGATTTTTGCCATTGAAAAACGTCCAGAAATGTTTGAAGCTACTGACTGAATGAAAGGAGCTGGCATCTCACTCTCTTTGAATCTTCTTTATCATGCTAGGAGTAGCAGGAAAAAGCAAAAAATTTCAGAATTGCACCTTGCAATGTGGAGATATTACTGTTTGTGCATTTACAATATTCATTGATTTTTGCCATTGAAAAACGTCCAGAAATGTTTGAAGCTACTGACTGAATGAAAGGAGCTGGCATCTCACTCTATTTGAATCTTCTTTATCATGCTAGGATTAGCAGGAAAAAGCAAAAAATTTCAGAATTGCACCTTGCAATGTGGAGATATTACTGTTTGTGCATTTACAATATTCATTGATTTTTGCCATTGAAAAACGTCCAGAAATGTTTATACCAGAAATGTTTGAAGCTACTGACTGAATGAAAGGAGCTGGCATCGCACTCTCTTTGAATCTTCTTTATCATGCTAAGAGGAGCAGGAAAAAGCAAAAAATTTCAGAATTGCACCTTGCAATGCGGAGAAATTACTGTTTGTGCATTTACAATATTCATTGATTTTTGCCATTGAAAAACGTCCAGAAATGATTGAAGCTACTGACTGAATGAAAGGAGCTGGCATCTCACTCTCTTTGAATCTTCTTTATCATGCTAAGAGGAGCAGGAAAAAGCAAAAAATTTCAGAATTGCACCTTGCAATGCGGAGAAATTACTGTTTGTGCATTTACAATATTCATTGATTTTTGCCATTGAAAAACATCATGTTATTCATATACCAGAAATGTTTGAAGCTACTGACTGAATGAAAGGAGCTGGCATCTCACTCTCTTTGAATCTTCTTTATCATGCTAAGAGGAGCAGGAAAAAGCAAAAAATTTCAGAATTGCACCTTGCAATGCGGAGAAATTACTGTTTGTGCATTTACAATATTCATTGATTTTTGCCATTGAAAAACGTCCAGAAATGATTGAAGCTACTGACTGAATGAAAGGAGCTGGCATCTCACTCTCTTTGAATCTTCTTTATCATGCTAAGAGGAGCAGGAAAAAGCAAAAAATTTCAGAATTGCACCTTGCAATGCGGAGAAATTACTGTTTGTGCATTTACAATATTCATTGATTTTTGCCATTGAAAAACGTCCAGAAATGATTGAAGCTACTGACTGAATGAAAGGAGCTTGGCATCTCACTCTCTTTGAATCTTCTTTATCATGCTAAGAGGAGCAGGAAAAAGCAAAAAAATTCAGAATTGCACCTTGCAATGCGGAGAAATTACTGTTTGTGCATTTACAATATTCATTGATTTTTGCCATTGAAAAACATCATGTTATTCATATACCAGAAATGATTGAAGCTACTGACTGAATGAAAGGAGCTGGCATCTCACTCTCTTTGAATCTTCTTTTTCATGCTAAGAGGAGCAGGAAAAAGCAAAAAATTTCAGAATTGCACCTTGCAATGCGGAGAAATTACTGTTTGTGCATTTACAATATTCATTGATTTTTGCCATTGAAAAACGTCCAGAAATGATTGAAGCTACTGACTGAATGAAAGGAGCTGGCATCTCACTCTCTTTGAATCTTCTTTATCATGCTAAGAGGAGCAGGAAAAAGCAAAAAATTTCAGAATTGCACCTTGCAATGCGGAGAAATTACTGTTTGTGCATTTACAATATTCATTGATTTTTGCCATTGAAAAACATCATGTTATTCATATACCAGAAATGTTTGAAGCTACTGACTGAATGAAAGGAGCTGGCATCTCACTCTCTTTGAATCTTCTTTATCATGCTAAGAGGAGCAGGAAAAAGCAAAAAATTTCAGAATTGCACCTTGCAATGCGGAGAAATTACTGTTTGTGCATTTACAATATTCATTGATTTTTGCCATTGAAAAACGTCCAGAAATGATTGAAGCTACTGACTGAATGAAAGGAGCTGGCATCTCACTCTCTTTGAATCTTCTTTATCATGCTAAGAGGAGCAGGAAAAAGCAAAAAATTTCAGAATTGCACCTTGCAATGCGGAGAAATTACTGTTTGTGCATTTACAATATTCATTGATTTTTGCCATTGAAAAACGTCCAGAAATGATTGAAGCTACTGACTGAATGAAAGGAGCTGGCATCTCACTCTCTTTGAATCTTCTTTATCATGCTAAGAGGAGCAGGAAAAAGCAAAAAATTTCAGAATTGCACCTTGCAATGCGGAGAAATTACTGTTTGTGCATTTACAATATTCATTGATTTTTGCCATTGAAAAACATCATGTTATTCATATACCAGAAATGTTTGAAGCTACTGACTGAATGAAAGGAGCTGGCATCTCACTCTCTTTGAATCTTCTTTATCATGCTAAGAGGAGCAGGAAAAAGCAAAAAATTTCAGAATTGCACCTTGCAATGCGGAGAAATTACTGTTTGTGCATTTACAATATTCATTGATTTTTGCCATTGAAAAACATCATGTTATTCATATACCAGAAATGTTTGAAGCTACTGACTGAATGAAAGAAGCTGGCATCTCACTCTCTTTGAATCTTCTTTATCATGCTAAGAGGAGCAGGAAAAAGCAAAAAATTTCAGAATTGCACCTTGCAATGCGGAGAAATTACTGTTTGTGCATTTACAATATTCATTGATTTTTGCCATTGAAAAACGTCCAGAAATGATTGAAGCTACTGACTGAATGAAAGGAGCTGGCATCTCACTCTCTTTGAATCTTCTTTATCATGCTAAGAGGAGCAGGAAAAAGCAAAAAATTTCAGAATTGCACCTTGCAATGCGGAGAAATTACTGTTTGTGCATTTACAATATTCATTGATTTTTGCGATTGAAAAACATCATGTTATTCACATACCAGAAATGTTTGAAGCTACTGACTGAATGAAAGGAGCTGGCATCTCACTCTCTTTGAATCTTCTTTATCATGCTAAGAGGAGCAGGAAAAAGCAAAAAATTTCAGAATTGCACCTTGCAATGCGGAGAAATTACTGTTTGTGCATTTACAATATTCATTGATTTTTGCCATTGAAAACGTCCAGAAATGATTGAAGCTACTGACTGAATGAAAGGAGCTGGCATCTCACTCTCTTTGAATCTTCTTTATCATGCTAAGAGGAGCAGGAAAAAGCAAAAAATTTCAGAATTGCACCTTGCAATGCGGAGAAATTACTGTTTGTGCATTTACAATATTCATTGATTTTTGCCATTGAAAAACGTCCAGAATTGATTGAAGCTACTGACTGAATGAAAGGAGCTGGCATCTCACTCTCTTTGAATCTTCTTTATCATGCTAAGAGGAGCAAGAAAAAGCAAAAAAATTCAGAATTTCACCTTGCAATGCGGAGAAATTACTGTTTGTGCATTTACAATATTCATTGATTTTTGCCATTGAAAAACATCATGTTATTCATATACCAGAAATGATTGAAGCTACTGACTGAATGAAAGGAGCTGGCATCTCACTCTCTTTGAATCTTCTTTTTCATGCTAAGAGGAGCAGGAAAAAGCAAAAAATTTCAGAATTGCACCTTGCAATGCGGAGAAATTACTGTTTGTGCATTTACAATATTCATTGATTTTTGCCATTGAAAAACGTCCAGAAATGATTGAAGCTACTGACTGAATGAAAGGAGCTGGCATCTCACTCTCTTTGAATCTTCTTTATCATGCTAAGAGGAGCAGGAAAAAGCGAAAAATTTCAGAATTGCACCTTGCAATGCGGAGAAATTACAGCTTGTGCATTTACAATATTCATTGATTTTTGCCATTGAAAAACGTCCAGAAATGATTGAAGCTACTGACTGAATGAAAGGAGCTGGCATCTCACTCTCTTTGAATCTTCTTTATCATGCTAAGAGGAGCAGGAAAAAGCAAAAATTTCAGAATTGCACCTTGCAATGCGGAGAAATTACTGTTTGTGCATTTACAATATTCATTGATTTTTGCCATTGAAAAACGTCCAGAAATGTTTGAAGCTACTGACTGAATGAAAGGAGCTGGCATCTCACTCTCTTTGAATCTTCTTTATCATGCTAGGATTAGCAGGAAAAAGCAAAAAATTTCAGAATTGCACCTTGCAATGTGGAGATATTACTGTTTGTGCATTTACAATATTCATTGATTTTTGCCATTGAAAAACGTCCAGAAATGTTTGAAGCTACTGACTGAATGAAAGGAGCTGGCATCTCACTCTCTTTGAATCTTCTTTATCATGCTAGGAGTAGCAGGAAAAAGAAAAAAATTTCAGAATTGCACCTTGCAATTTGGAGATATTACTGTTTGTGCATTTACAATATTCATTGATTTTTGCCATTGAAAAACGTCCAGAAATGTTTGAAGCTACTGACTGAATGAAAGGAGCTGGCATCTCACTCTCTTTGAATCTTCTTTATCATGCTAGGATTAGCAGGAAAAAGCAAAAAATTTCAGAATTGCACCTTGCAATGTGGTGATATTACTGTTTGTGCATTTACAATATTCATTGATTTTTGCCATTGAAAAACATCATGTTATTCATATACCAGAAATGTTTGAAGCTACTGACTGAATGAAAGGAGCTGGCATCTCACTCTCTTTGAATCTTCTTTATCATGCTAGGATTAGCAGGAAAAAGCAAAAAATTTCAGAATTGCACCTTGCAATGTGGAGATATTACTGTTTGTGCATTTACAATATTCATTGATTTTTGCCATTGAAAAACATCCAGAAATGTTTGAAGCTACTGACTGAATGAAAGGAGCTGGCATATCACTCTATTTGAATCTTCTTTATCATGCTAGGATTAGCAGGAAAAAGCAAAAAATTTCAGAATTGCACCTTGCAATGTGGAGATATTACTGTTTGTGCATTTACAATATTCATTGATTTTTGCCATTGAAAAACGTCCAGAAATGTTTATACCAGAAATGTTTGAAGCTACTGACTGAATGAAAGGAGCTGGCATCGCACTCTCTTTGAATCTTCTTTATCATGCTAAGAGGAGCAGGAAAAAGCAAAAAATTTCAGAATTGCACCTTGCAATGCGGAGAAATTACTGTTTGTGCATTTACAATATTCATTGATTTTTGCCATTGAAAAACGTCCAGAAATGATTGAAGCTACTGACTGAATGAAAGGAGCTGGCATCTCACTCTCTTTGAATCTTCTTTATCATGCTAAGAGGAGCAGGAAAAAGCAAAAAATTTCAGAATTGCACCTTGCAATGCGGAGAAATTACTGTTTGTGCATTTACAGTATTCATTGATTTTTGCCATTGAAAAACGTCCAGAAATGATTGAAGCTACTGACTGAATGAAAGGAGCTGGCATCTCACTCTCTTTGAATCTTCTTTATCATGCTAAGAGGAGCAGGAAAAAGCAAAAAATTTCAGAATTGCACCTTGCAATGCGGAGAAATTACTGTTTGTGCATTTACAATATTCATTGATTTTTGCCATTGAAAAACATCATGTTATTCATATACCAGAAATGTTTGAAGCTACTGACTGAATGAAAGGAGCTGGCATCTCACTCTCTTTGAATCTTCTTTATCATGCTAAGAGGAGCAGGAAAAAGCAAAAAATTTCAGAATTGCACCTTGCAATGCGAAGAAATTACTGTTTGTGCATTTACAATATTCATTGATTTTTGCCATTGAAAAACGTCCAGAAATGATTGAAGCTACTGACTGAATGAAAGGAGCTGGCATCTCACTCTCTTTGAATCTTCTTTATCATGCTAAGAGGAGCAGGAAAAAGCAAAAAATTTCAGAATTGCACCTTGCAATGCGGAGAAATTACTGTTTGTGCATTTACAATATTCATTGATTTTTGCCATTGAAAAACGTCCAGAAATGATTGAAGCTACTGACTGAAAGGAGCTGGCATCTCACTCTCTTTGAATCTTCTTTATCATGCTAAGAGGAGCAGGAAAAAGCAAAAAATTTCAGAATTGCACCTTGCAATGCGGAGAAATTACTGTTTGTGCATTTACAATATTCACTGATTTTTGCCATTGAAAAACGTCCAGAAATGATTGAAGCTACTGACTGAATGAAAGGAGCTGGCATCTCACTCTCTTTGAATCTTCTTTATCATGCTAAGAGGAGCAGGAAAAAGCAAAAAAATTCAGAATTTCACCTTGCAATGCGGAGAAATTACTGTTTGTGCATTTACAATATTCATTGATTTTTGCCATTGAAAAACATCATGTTATTCATATACCAGAAATGATTGAAGCTACTGACTGAATGAAAGGAGCTGGCATCTAACGCTCTTTGAATCTTCTTTTTCATGCTAAGAGGAGCAGGAAGAAGCAAAAAATTTCAGAATTGCACCTTGCAATGCGGAGAAATTACTGTTTGTGCATTTACAATATTCATTGATTTTTGCCATTGAAAAACGTCCAGAAATGATTGAAGCTACTGACTGAATGAAAGGAGCTGGCATCTCACTCTCTTTGAATCTTCTTTATCATGCTAAGAGGAGCAGGAAAAAGCAAAAAATTTCAGAATTGCACCTTGCAATGCGGAGAAATTACAGTTTTTGCATTTACAATATTCATTGATTTTTGCCATTGAAAAACGTCCAGAAATTATTGAAGCTACTGACTGAATGAAAGGAGCTGGCATCTCACTCTCTTTGAATCTTCTTTATCATGCTAAGAGGAGCAGGAAAAAGCAAAAAATTTCAGAATTGCACCTTGCAATGCGGAGAAATTACTGTTTGTGCATTTACAATATTCATTGATTTTTGCCATTGAAAAACGTCCAGAAATGATTGAAGCTACTGACTGAATGAAAGGAGCTGGCATCTCACTCTCTTTGAATCTTCTTTATCATGCTAAGAGGAGCAGGAAAAAGCAAAAAATTTCAGAATTGCACCTTGCAATGCGGAGAAATTACTGTTTGTGCATTTACAATATTCATTGATTTTTGCCATTGAAAAACGTCCAGAAATGATTGAAGCTACTGACTGAATGAAAGGAGCTGGCATCTCACTCTCTTTGAATCTTCTTTATCATGCTAAGACGAGCAGGAAAAAGCAAAAAATTTCAGAATTGCACCTTGCAATGCGGAGAAATTACTGTTTGTGCATTTACAATATTCATTGATTTTTGCCGTTGAAAAACGTCCAGAAATGATTGAAGCTACTGACTGAATGAAAGGAGCTGGCATCTCACTCTCTTTGAGTCTTCTTTACCATGCTAAGAGGAGCAGGAAAAAGCAAAAAATTTCAGAATTGCACCTTGCAATGCGGAGAAATTACTGTTTGTGCATTTACAATATTCATTGATTTTTGCCATTGAAAAACGTCCAGAAATGATTGAAGCTACTGACTGAATGAAAGGAGCTGGCATCTCACTCTCTTTGAATCTTCTTTATCATGCTAAGAGGAGCAGGAAAAAGCAAAAAATTTCAGAATTGCACCTTGCAATGCGGATAAATTACTGTTTGTGCATTTACAATATTCATTGATTTTTGCCATTGAAAAACATCATGTTATTCATATACCAGAAATGATTGAAGCTACTGACTGAATGAAAGGAGCTGGCATCTCACTCTCTTTGAATCTTCTTTATCATGCTAAGAGGAGCAGGAAAAAGCAAAAAATTTCAGAATTGCACCTTGCAATGCGGAGAAATTACTGTTTGTGCATTTACAATATTCATTGATTTTTGCCATTGAAAAACGTCCAGAAATGATTGAAGCTACTGACTGAATGAAAGGAGCTGGCATCTCACTCTCTTTGAATCTTCTTTATCATGCTAAGAGGAGCAGGAAAAAGCAAAAAATTTCAGAATTGCACCTTGCAATGCGGAGAAATTACTGTTTGTGCATTTACAATATTCATTGATTTTTGCCATTGAAAAACGTCCAGAAATGATTGAAGCTACTGACTGAATTAAAGGAGCTCTCATCTCACTCTCTTTGAATCTTCTTTATCATGCTAAGAGGAGCAGGAAAAAGCAAAAAATTTCAGAATTGCACCTTGCAATGCGGAGAAATTACTGTTTGTGCATTTACAATATTCATTGATTTTTGCCATTGAAAAACATCATGTTATTCATATACCAGAAATGTTTGAAGCTACTGACTGAATGAAAGGAGCTGGCATCTCACTCTCTTTGAATCTTCTTTATCATGCTAAGAGGAGCAGGAAAAAGCAAAAAATTTCAGAATTGCACCTTCAATGCGGAGAAATTACTGTTTGTGCATTTACAATATTCATTGATTTTTGCCATTGAAAAACGTCCAGAAATGATTGAAGCTACTGACTGAATGAAAGGAGCTGGCATCTCACTCTCTTTGAATCTTCTTTATCATGCTAAGAGGAGCAGGAAAAAGCAAAAAATTTCAGAATTGCACCTTGCAATGCGGAGAAATTACGGTTTGTGCATTTACAATATTCATTAATTTTTGCCATTGAAAAACATCATGTTATTCATATACCAGAAATGATTGAAGCTACTGACTGAATGAAAGGAGCTGGCATCTCACTCTCTTTGAATCTTCTTTATCATGCTAAGAGAAGCAGGAAAAAGCAAAAAATTTCAGAATTGCACCTTGCAATGTGGAGAAATTACTGTTTGTGCATTTACAATATTCATTGATTTTTGCCATTGAAAAACATCATGTTATTCATATACCAGAAATGTTTGAAGCTACTGACTGAATGAAAGGAGCTGGCATCTCACTCTCTTTGAATCTTCTTTATCATACTAAGCGGAGCAGGAAAAAGCAAAAAATTTCAGAATTGCACCTTGCAATGCGGAGAAATTACTGTTTGTACATTTACAATATTCATTGATTTTTGCCATTGAAAAACGTCCAGAAATTATTGAAGCTACTGACTGAATGAAAGGAGCTGGCATCTCACTCTCTTTGAATCTTCTTTATCATGCTAAGAGGAGCAGGAAAAAGCAAAAAATTTCAGAATTGCACCTTGCAATGCGGAGAAATTACTGTTTGTGCATTTACAATATTCATTGATTTTTGCCATTGAAAAACGTCCAGAAATGATTGAAGCTACTGACTGAATGAAAGGAGCTGGCATCTCACTCTCTTTGAATCTTCTTTATCATGCTAAGAGGAGCAGGAAAAAGCAAAAAATTTCAGAATTGCACCTTGCAATGCGGAGAAATTACTGTTTGTGCATTTACAATATTCATTGATTTTTGCCATTGAAAAACGTCCAGAAATGATTGAAGCTACTGACTGAATGAAAGGAGCTGGCATCTCACTCTCTTTGAATCTTCTTTATCATGCTAAGACGAGCAGGAAAAAGCAAAAAATTTCAGAATTGCACCTTGCAATGCGGAGAAATTACTGTTTGTGCATTTACAATATTCATTGATTTTTGCCGTTGAAAAACGTCCAGAAATGATTGAAGCTACTGACTGAATGAAAGGAGCTGGCATCTCACTCTCTTTGAGTCTTCTTTACCATGCTAAGAGGAGCAGGAAAAAGCAAAAAATTTCAGAATTGCACCTTGCAATGCGGAGAAATTACTGTTTGTGCATTTACAATATTCATTGATTTTTGCCATTGAAAAACGTCCAGAAATGATTGAAGCTACTGACTGAATGAAAGGAGCTGGCATCTCACTCTCTTTGAATCTTCTTTATCATGCTAAGAGGAGCAGGAAAAAGCAAAAAATTTCAGAATTGCACCTTGCAATGCGGATAAATTACTGTTTGTGCATTTACAATATTCATTGATTTTTGCCATTGAAAAACATCATGTTATTCATATACCAGAAATGATTGAAGCTACTGACTGAATGAAAGGAGCTGGCATCTCACTCTCTTTGAATCTTCTTTATCATGCTAAGAGGAGCAGGAAAAAGCAAAAAATTTCAGAATTGCACCTTGCAATGCGGAGAAATTACTGTTTGTGCATTTACAATATTCATTGATTTTTGCCATTGAAAAACGTCCAGAAATGATTGAAGCTACTGACTGAATGAAAGGAGCTGGCATCTCACTCTCTTTGAATCTTCTTTATCATGCTAAGAGGAGCAGGAAAAAGCAAAAAATTTCAGAATTGCACCTTGCAATGCGGAGAAATTACTGTTTGTGCATTTACAATATTCATTGATTTTTGCCATTGAAAAACGTCCAGAAATGATTGAAGCTACTGACTGAATTAAAGGAGCTCTCATCTCACTCTCTTTGAATCTTCTTTATCATGCTAAGAGGAGCAGGAAAAAGCAAAAAATTTCAGAATTGCACCTTGCAATGCGGAGAAATTACTGTTTGTGCATTTACAATATTCATTGATTTTTGCCATTGAAAAACATCATGTTATTCATATACCAGAAATGTTTGAAGCTACTGACTGAATGAAAGGAGCTGGCATCTCACTCTCTTTGAATCTTCTTTATCATGCTAAGAGGAGCAGGAAAAAGCAAAAAATTTCAGAATTGCACCTTCAATGCGGAGAAATTACTGTTTGTGCATTTACAATATTCATTGATTTTTGCCATTGAAAAACGTCCAGAAATGATTGAAGCTACTGACTGAATGAAAGGAGCTGGCATCTCACTCTCTTTGAATCTTCTTTATCATGCTAAGAGGAGCAGGAAAAAGCAAAAAATTTCAGAATTGCACCTTGCAATGCGGAGAAATTACGGTTTGTGCATTTACAATATTCATTAATTTTTGCCATTGAAAAACATCATGTTATTCATATACCAGAAATGATTGAAGCTACTGACTGAATGAAAGGAGCTGGCATCTCACTCTCTTTGAATCTTCTTTATCATGCTAAGAGAAGCAGGAAAAAGCAAAAAATTTCAGAATTGCACCTTGCAATGTGGAGAAATTACTGTTTGTGCATTTACAATATTCATTGATTTTTGCCATTGAAAAACATCATGTTATTCATATACCAGAAATGTTTGAAGCTACTGACTGAATGAAAGGAGCTGGCATCTCACTCTCTTTGAATCTTCTTTATCATACTAAGCGGAGCAGGAAAAAGCAAAAAATTTCAGAATTGCACCTTGCAATGCGGAGAAATTACTGTTTGTACATTTACAATATTCATTGATTTTTGCCATTGAAAAACGTCCAGAAATGATTGAAGCTACTGACTGAATGAAAGGAGCTGGCATCTCACTCTCTTTGAATCTTCTTTATCATGCTAAGAGGAGCAGGAAAAAGCAAAAAATTTCAGAATTGCACCTTGCAATGCGGAGAAATTACTGTTTGTGCATTTACAATATTCATTGATTTTTGCCATTGAAAAACGTCCAGAAATGATTGAAGCTACTGACTGAATGAAAGGAGCTGGCATCTCACTCTCTTTGAATCTTCTTTATCATGCTAAGAGGAGCAGGAAAAATCAAAAAATTTCAGAATTGCACCTTGCAATGCGGAGAAATTACTGTTTGTGCATTTACAATATTCATTGATTTTTGCCATTGAAAAACATGATGTTATTCATATACCAGAAATGATTGAAGCTACTGACTGAATGAAAGGAGCTGGCATCTCACTCTCTTTGAATCTTCTTTATCATGCTAAGAGGAGCAGGAAAAAGCAAAAAATTTCAGAATTGCACCTTGCAATGCGGAGAAATTACAGTTTTTGCATTTACAATATTCATTGATTTTTGCCATTGAAAAACGTCCAGAAATTATTGAAGCTACTGACTGAATGAAAGGAGCTGGCATCTCACTCTCTTTGAATCTTCTTTATCATGCTAAGAGGAGCAGGAAAAAGCAAAAAATTTCAGAATTGCACCTTGCAATGCGGAGAAATTACTGTTTGTGCATTTACAATATTCATTGATTTTTGCCATTGAAAAACGTCCAGAAATGATTGAAGCTACTGACTGAATGAAAGGAGCTGGCATCTCACTCTCTTTGAATCTTCTTTATCATGCTAAGAGGAGCAGGAAAAAGCAAAAAATTTCAGAATTGCACCTTGCAATGCGGAGAAATTACTGTTTGTGCATTTACAATATTCATTGATTTTTGCCATTGAAAAACGTCCAGAAATGATTGAAGCTACTGACTGAATGAAAGGAGCTGGCATCTCACTCTCTTTGAATCTTCTTTATCATGCTAAGACGAGCAGGAAAAAGCAAAAAATTTCAGAATTGCACCTTGCAATGCGGAGAAATTACTGTTTGTGCATTTACAATATTCATTGATTTTTGCCGTTGAAAAACGTCCAGAAATGATTGAAGCTACTGACTGAATGAAAGGAGCTGGCATCTCATTCTCTTTGAGTCTTCTTTACCATGCTAAGAGGAGCAGGAAAAAGCAAAAAATTTCAGAATTGCACCTTGCAATGCGGAGAAATTACTGTTTGTGCATTTACAATATTCATTGATTTTTGCCATTGAAAAACGTCCAGAAATGATTGAAGCTACTGACTGAATGAAAGGAGCTGGCATCTCACTCTCTTTGAATCTTCTTTATCATGCTAAGAGGAGCAGGAAAAAGCAAAAAATTTCAGAATTGCACCTTGCAATGCGGATAAATTACTGTTTGTGCATTTACAATATTCATTGATTTTTGCCATTGAAAAACATCATGTTATTCATATACCAGAAATGATTGAAGCTACTGACTGAATGAAAGGAGCTGGCATCTCACTCTCTTTGAATCTTCTTTATCATGCTAAGAGGAGCAGGAAAAAGCAAAAAATTTCAGAATTGCACCTTGCAATGCGGAGAAATTACTGTTTGTGCATTTACAATATTCATTGATTTTTGCCATTGAAAAACGTCCAGAAATGATTGAAGCTACTGACTGAATGAAAGGAGCTGGCATCTCACTCTCTTTGAATCTTCTTTATCATGCTAAGAGGAGCAGGAAAAAGCAAAAAATTTCAGAATTGCACCTTGCAATGCGGAGAAATTACTGTTTGTGCATTTACAATATTCATTGATTTTTGCCATTGAAAAACGTCCAGAAATGATTGAAGCTACTGACTGAATTAAAGGAGCTCTCATCTCACTCTCTTTGAATCTTCTTTATCATGCTAAGAGGAGCAGGAAAAAGCAAAAAATTTCAGAATTGCACCTTGCAATGCGGAGAAATTACTGTTTGTGCATTTACAATATTCATTGATTTTTGCCATTGAAAAACATCATGTTATTCATATACCAGAAATGTTTGAAGCTACTGACTGAATGAAAGGAGCTGGCATCTCACTCTCTTTGAATCTTCTTTATCATGCTAAGAGGAGCAGGAAAAAGCAAAAAATTTCAGAATTGCACCTTCAATGCGGAGAAATTACTGTTTGTGCATTTACAATATTCATTGATTTTTGCCATTGAAAAACGTCCAGAAATGATTGAAGCTACTGACTGAATGAAAGGAGCTGGCATCTCACTCTCTTTGAATCTTCTTTATCATGCTAAGAGGAGCAGGAAAAAGCAAAAAATTTCAGAATTGCACCTTGCAATGCGGAGAAATTACGGTTTGTGCATTTACAATATTCATTAATTTTTGCCATTGAAAAACATCATGTTATTCATATACCAGAAATGATTGAAGCTACTGACTGAATGAAAGGAGCTGGCATCTCACTCTCTTTGAATCTTCTTTATCATGCTAAGAGGAGCAGGAAAAAGCAAAAAATTTCAGAATTGCACCTTGCAATGTGGAGAAATTACTGTTTGTGCATTTACAATATTCATTGATTTTTGCCATTGAAAAACATCATGTTATTCATATACCAGAAATGTTTGAAGCTACTGACTGAATGAAAGGAGCTGGCATCTCACTCTCTTTGAATCTTCTTTATCATACTAAGCGGAGCAGGAAAAAGCAAAAAATTTCAGAATTGCACCTTGCAATGCGGAGAAATTACTGTTTGTCCATTTACAATATTCATTGATTTTTGCCATTGAAAAACGTCCAGAAATGATTGAAGCTTCTGACTGAATGAAAGGAGCTGGCATCTCACTCTCTTTGAATCTTCTTTATCATGCTAAGAGGAGCAGGAAAAAGCAAAAAATTTCAGAATTGCACCTTGCAATGCGGAGAAATTACTGTTTGTGCATTTACAATATTCATTGATTTTTGCCATTGAAAAACGTCCAGAAATGATTGAAGCTACTGACTGAATGAAAGGAGCTGGCATCTCACTCTCTTTGAATCTTCTTTATCATGCTAAGAGGAGCAGGAAAAATCAAAAAATTTCAGAATTGCACCTTGCAATGCGGAGAAATTACTGTTTGTGCATTTACAATATTCATTGATTTTTGCCATTGAAAAACATGATGTTATTCATATACCAGAAATGATTGAAGCTACTGACTGAATGAAAGGAGCTGGCATCTCACTCTCTTTGAATCTTCTTTATCATGCTAAGAGGAGCAGGAAAAAGCAAAAAATTTCAGAATTGCACCTTGCAATGCGGAGAAATTACAGTTTTTGCATTTACAATATTCATTGATTTTTGCCATTGAAAAACGTCCAGAAATTATTGAAGCTACTGACTGAATGAAAGGAGCTGGCATCTCACTCTCTTTGAATCTTCTTTATCATGCTAAGAGGAGCAGGAAAAAGCAAAAAATTTCAGAATTGCACCTTGCAATGCGGAGAAATTACTGTTTGTGCATTTACAATATTCATTGATTTTTGCCATTGAAAAACATCCAGAAATGATTGAAGCTACTGACTGAATGAAAGGAGCTGGCATCTCACTCTCTTTGAATCTTCTTTATCATGCTAAGAGGAGCAGGAGAAAGCAAAAAATTTCAGAATTGCACCTTGCAATGCGGAGAAATTACTGTTTGTGCATTTACAATATTCATTGATTTTTGCCATTGAAAAACGTCCAGAAATGATTGAAGCTACTGACTGAATGAAAGGAGCTGGCATCTCACTCTCTTTGAATCTTCTTTATCATGCTAAGACGAGCAGGAAAAAGCAAAAAATTTCAGAATTGCACCTTGCAATGCGGAGAAATTACTGTTTGTGCATTTACAATATTCATTGATTTTTGCCGTTGAAAAACGTCCAGAAATGATTGAAGCTACTGACTGAATGAAAGGAGCTGGCATCTCACTCTCTTTGAGTCTTTTTACCATGCTAAGAGGAGCAGGAAAAAGCAAAAAATTTCAGAATTGCACCTTGCAATGCGGAGAAATTACTGTTTGTGCATTTACAATATTCATTGATTTTTGCCATTGAAAAACGTCCAGAAATGATTGAAGCTACTGACTGAATGAAAGGAGCTGGCATCTCACTCTCTTTGAATCTTCTTTATCATGCTAAGAGGAGCAGGAAAAAGCAAAAAATTTCAGAATTGCACCTTGCAATGCGGATAAATTACTGTTTGTGCATTTACAATATTCATTGATTTTTGCCATTGAAAAACATCATGTTATTCATATACCAGAAATGATTGAAGCTACTGACTGAATGAAAGGAGCTGGCATCTCACTCTCTTTGAATCTTCTTTATCATGCTAAGAGGAGCAGGAAAAAGCAAAAAATTTCAGAATTGCACCTTGCAATGCGGAGAAATTACTGTTTGTGCATTTACAATATTCATTGATTTTTGCCATTGAAAAACGTCCAGAAATGATTGAAGCTACTGACTGAATGTAAGGAGCTGGCATCTCACTCTCTTTGAATCTTCTTTATCATGCTAAGAGGAGCAGGAAAAATCAAAAAATTTCAGAATTGCACCTTGCAATGCGGAGAAATTACTGTTTGTGCATTTACAATATTCATTGATTTTTGCCATTGAAAAACATGATGTTATTCATATACCAGAAATGATTGAAGCTACTGACTGAATGAAAGGAGCTGGCATCTCACTCTCTTTGAATCTTCTTTATCATGCTAAGAGGAGCAGGAAAAAGCAAAAAATTTCAGAATTGCACCTTGCAATGCGGAGAAATTACAGTTTTTGCATTTACAATATTCATTGATTTTTGCCATTGAAAAACGTCCAGAAATTATTGAAGCTACTGACTGAATGAAAGGAGCTGGCATCTCACTCTCTTTGAATCTTCTTTATCATGCTAAGAGGAGCAGGAAAAAGCAAAAAATTTCAGAATTGCACCTTGCAATGCGGAGAAATTACTGTTTGTGCATTTACAATATTCATTGATTTTTGCCATTGAAAAACGTCCAGAAATGATTGAAGCTACTGACTGAATGAAAGGAGCTGGCATCTCACTCTCTTTGAATCTTCTTTATCATGCTAAGAGGAGCAGGAAAAAGCAAAAAATTTCAGAATTGCACCTTGCAATGCGGAGAAATTACTGTTTGTGCATTTACATTATTCATTGATTTTTGCCATTGAAAAACGTCCAGAAATGATTGAAGCTACTGACTGAATGAAAGGAGCTGGCATCTCACTCTCTTTGAATCTTCTTTATCATGCTAAGACGAGCAGGAAAAAGCAAAAAATTTCAGAATTGCACCTTGCAATGCGGAGAAATTACTGTTTGTGCATTTACAATATTCATTGATTTTTGCCGTTGAAAAACGTCCAGAAATGATTGAAGCTACTGACTGAATGAAAGGAGCTGGCATCTCACTCTCTTTGAGTCTTTTTACCATGCTAAGAGGAGCAGGAAAAAGCAAAAAATTTCAGAATTGCACCTTGCAATGCGGAGAAATTACTGTTTGTGCATTTACAATATTCATTGATTTTTGCCATTGAAAAACGTCCAGAAATGATTGAAGCTACTGACTGAATGAAAGGAGCTGGCATCTCACTCTCTTTGAATCTTCTTTATCATGCTAAGAGGAGCAGGAAAAAGCAAAAAATTTCAGAATTGCACCTTGCAATGCGGATAAATTACTGTTTGTGCATTTACAATATTCATTGATTTTTGCCATTGAAAAACATCATGTTATTCATATACCAGAAATGATTGAAGCTACTGACTGAATGAAAGGAGCTGGCATCTCACTCTCTTTGAATCTTCTTTATCATGCTAAGAGGAGCAGGAAAAAGCAAAAAATTTCAGAATTGCACCTTGCAATGCGGAGAAATTACTGTTTGTGCATTTACAATATTCATTGATTTTTGCCATTGAAAAACGTCCAGAAATGATTGAAGCTACTGACTGAATGAAAGGAGCTGGCATCTCACTCTCTTTGAATCTTCTTTATCATGCTAAGAGGAGCAGGAAAAAGCAAAAAATTTCAGAATTGCACCTTGCAATGCGGAGAAATTACTGTTTGTGCATTTACAATATTCATTGATTTTTGCCATTGAAAAACGTCCAGAAATGATTGAAGCTACTGACTGAATTAAAGGAGCTCTCATCTCACTCTCTTTGAATCTTCTTTATCATGCTAAGAGGAGCAGGAAAAAGCAAAAAATTTCAGAATTGCACCTTGCAATGCGGAGAAATTACTGTTTGTGCATTTACAATATTCATTGATTTTTGCCATTGAAAAACATCATGTTATTCATATACCAGAAATGTTTGAAGCTACTGACTGAATGAAAGGAGCTGGCATCTCACTCTCTTTGAATCTTCTTTATCATGCTAAGAGGAGCAGGAAAAAGCAAAAAATTTCAGAATTGCACCTTCAATGCGGAGAAATTACTGTTTGTGCATTTACAATATTCATTGATTTTTGCCATTGAAAAACGTCCAGAAATGATTGAAGCTACTGACTGAATGAAAGGAGCTGGCATCTCACTCTCTTTGAATCTTCTTTATCATGCTAAGAGGAGCAGGAAAAAGCAAAAAATTTCAGAATTGCACCTTGCAATGCGGAGAAATTACGTTTTGTGCATTTACAATATTCATTAATTTTTGCCATTGAAAAACATCATGTTATTCATATACCAGAAATGATTGAAGCTACTGACTGAATGAAAGGAGCTGGCATCTCACTCTCTTTGAATCTTCTTTATCATGCTAAGAGGAGCAGGAAAAAGCAAAAAATTTCAGAATTGCACCTTGCAATGTGGAGAAATTACTGTTTGTGCATTTACAATATTCATTGATTTTTGCCATTGAAAAACATCATGTTATTCATATACCAGAAATGTTTGAAGCTACTGACTGAATGAAAGGAGCTGGCATCTCACTCTCTTTGAATCTTCTTTATCATACTAAGCGGAGCAGGAAAAAGCAAAAAATTTCAGAATTGCACCTTGCAATGCGGAGAAATTACTGTTTGTCCATTTACAATATTCATTGATTTTTGCCATTGAAAAACGTCCAGAAATGATTGAAGCTACTGACTGAATGAAAGGAGCTGGCATCTCACTCTCTTTGAATCTTCTTTATCATGCTAAGAGGAGCAGGAAAAAGCAAAAAATTTCAGAATTGCACCTTGCAATGCGGAGAAATTACTGTTTGTGCATTTACAATATTCATTGATTTTTGCCATTGAAAAACGTCCAGAAATGATTGAAGCTACTGACTGAATGAAAGGAGCTGGCATCTCACTCTCTTTGAATCTTCTTTATCATGCTAAGAGGAGCAGGAAAAATCAAAAAATTTCAGAATTGCACCTTGCAATGCGGAGAAATTACTGTTTGTGCATTTACAATATTCATTGATTTTTGCCATTGAAAAACATGATGTTATTCATATACCAGAAATGATTGAAGCTACTGACTGAATGAAAGGAGCTGGCATCTCACTCTCTTTGAATCTTCTTTATCATGCTAAGAGGAGCAGGAAAAAGCAAAAAATTTCAGAATTGCACCTTGCAATGCGGAGAAATTACAGTTTTTGCATTTACAATATTCATTGATTTTTGCCATTGAAAAACGTCCAGAAATTATTGAAGCTACTGACTGAATGAAAGGAGCTGGCATCTCACTCTCTTTGAATCTTCTTTATCATGCTAAGAGGAGCAGGAAAAAGCAAAAAATTTCAGAATTGCACCTTGCAATGCGGAGAAATTACTGTTTGTGCATTTACAATATTCATTGATTTTTGCCATTGAAAAACGTCCAGAAATGATTGAAGCTACTGACTGAATGAAAGGAGCTGGCATCTCACTCTCTTTGAATCTTCTTTATCATGCTAAGAGGAGCAGGAAAAAGCAAAAAATTTCAGAATTGCATCTTGCAATGCGGAGAAATTACTGTTTGTGCATTTACAATATTCATTGATTTTTGCCATTGAAAAACGTCCAGAAATGATTGAAGCTACTGACTGAATGAAAGGAGCTGGCATCTCACTCTCTTTGAATCTTCTTTATCATGCTAAGACGAGCAGGAAAAAGCAAAAAATTTCAGAATTGCACCTTGCAATGCGGAGAAATTACTGTTTGTGCATTTACAATATTCATTGATTTTTGCCGTTGAAAAACGTCCAGAAATGATTGAAGCTACTGACTGAATGAAAGGAGCTGGCATCTCACTCTCTTTGAGTCTTTTTACCATGCTAAGAGGAGCAGGAAAAAGCAAAAAATTTCAGAATTGCACCTTGCAATGCGGAGAAATTACTGTTTGTGCATTTACAATATTCATTGATTTTTGCCATTGAAAAACGTCCAGAAATGATTGAAGCTACTGACTGAATGAAAGGAGCTGGCATCTCACTCTCTTTGAATCTTCTTTATCATGCTAAGAGGAGCAGGAAAAAGCAAAAAATTTCAGAATTGCACCTTGCAATGCGGATAAATTACTGTTTGTGCATTTACAATATTCATTGATTTTTGCCATTGAAAAACATCATGTTATTCATATACCAGAAATGATTGAAGCTACTGACTGAATGAAAGGAGCTGGCATCTCACTCTCTTTGAATCTTCTTTATCATGCTAAGAGGAGCAGGAAAAAGCAAAAAATTTCAGAATTGCACCTTGCAATGCGGAGAAATTACTGTTTGTGCATTTACAATATTCATTGATTTTTGCCATTGAAAAACGTCCAGAAATGATTGAAGCTACTGACTGAATGAAAGGAGCTGGCATCTCACTCTCTTTGAATCTTCTTTATCATGCTAAGAGGAGCAGGAAAAAGCAAAAAATTTCAGAATTGCACCTTGCAATGCGGAGAAATTACTGTTTGTGCATTTACAATATTCATTGATTTTTGCCATTGAAAAACGTCCAGAAATGATTGAAGCTACTGACTGAATTAAAGGAGCTCTCATCTCACTCTCTTTGAATCTTCTTTATCATGCTAAGAGGAGCAGGAAAAAGCAAAAAATTTCAGAATTGCACCTTGCAATGCGGAGAAATTACTGTTTGTGCATTTACAATATTCATTGATTTTTGCCATTGAAAAACATCATGTTATTCATATACCAGAAATGTTTGAAGCTACTGACTGAATGAAAGGAGCTGGCATCTCACTCTCTTTGAATATTCTTTATCATGCTAAGAGGAGCAGGAAAAAGCAAAAAATTTCAGAATTGCACCTTCAATGCGGAGAAATTACTGTTTGTGCATTTACAATATTCATTGATTTTTGCCATTGAAAAACGTCCAGAAATGATTGAAGCTACTGACTGAATGAAAGGAGCTGGCATCTCACTCTCTTTGAATCTTCTTTATCATGCTAAGAGGAGCAGGAAAAAGCAAAAAATTTCAGAATTGCACCTTGCAATGCGGAGAAATTACAGTTTTTGCATTTACAATATTCATTGATTTTTGCCATTGAAAAACGTCCAGAAATTATTGAAGCTACTGACTGAATGAAAGGAGCTGGCATCTCACTCTCTTTGAATCTTCTTTATCATGCTAAGAGGAGCAGGAAAAAGCAAAAAATTTCAGAATTGCACCTTGCAATGCGGAGAAATTACTGTTTGTGCATTTACAATATTCATTGATTTTTGCCATTGAAAAACGTCCAGAAATGATTGAAGCTACTGACTGAATGAAAGGAGCTGGCATCTCACTCTCTTTGAATCTTCTTTATCATGCTAAGAGGAGCAGGAAAAAGCAAAAAATTTCAGAATTGCACCTTGCAATGCGGAGAAATTACTGTTTGTGCATTTACAATATTCATTGATTTTTGCCATTGAAAAACGTCCAGAAATGATTGAAGCTACTGACTGAATGAAAGGAGCTGGCATCTCACTCTCTTTGAATCTTCTTTATCATGCTAAGACGAGCAGGAAAAAGCAAAAAATTTCAGAATTGCACCTTGCAATGCGGAGAAATTACTGTTTGTGCATTTACAATATTCATTGATTTTTGCCGTTGAAAAACGTCCAGAAATGATTGAAGCTACTGACTGAATGAAAGGAGCTGGCATCTCACTCTCTTTGAGTCTTCTTTACCATGCTAAGAGGAGCAGGAAAAAGCAAAAAATTTCAGAATTGCACCTTGCAATGCGGAGAAATTACTGTTTGTGCATTTACAATATTCATTGATTTTTGCCATTGAAAAACGTCCAGAAATGATTGAAGCTACTGACTGAATGAAAGGAGCTGGCATCTCACTCTCTTTGAATCTTCTTTATCATGCTAAGAGGAGCAGGAAAAAGCAAAAAATTTCAGAATTGCACCTTGCAATGCGGATAAATTACTGTTTGTGCATTTACAATATTCATTGATTTTTGCCATTGAAAAACATCATGTTATTCATATACCAGAAATGATTGAAGCTACTGACTGAATGAAAGGAGCTGGCATCTCACTCTCTTTGAATCTTCTTTATCATGCTAAGAGGAGCAGGAAAAAGCAAAAAATTTCAGAATTGCACCTTGCAATGCGGAGAAATTACTGTTTGTGCATTTACAATATTCATTGATTTTTGCCATTGAAAAACGTCCAGAAATGATTGAAGCTACTGACTGAATGAAAGGAGCTGGCATCTCACTCTCTTTGAATCTTCTTTATCATGCTAAGACGAGCAGGAAAAAGCAAAAAATTTCAGAATTGCACCTTGCAATGCGGAGAAATTACTGTTTGTGCATTTACAATATTCATTGATTTTTGCCGTTGAAAAACGTCCAGAAATGATTGAAGCTACTGACTGAATGAAAGGAGCTGGCATCTCACTCTCTTTGAGTCTTCTTTACCATGCTAAGAGGAGCAGGAAAAAGCAAAAAATTTCAGAATTGCACCTTGCAATGCGGAGAAATTACTGTTTGTGCATTTACAATATTCATTGATTTTTGCCATTGAAAAACGTCCAGAAATGATTGAAGCTACTGACTGAATGAAAGGAGCTGGCATCTCACTCTCTTTGAATCTTCTTTATCATGCTAAGAGGAGCAGGAAAAAGCAAAAAATTTCAGAATTGCACCTTGCAATGCGGATAAATTACTGTTTGTGCATTTACAATATTCATTGATTTTTGCCATTGAAAAACATCATGTTATTCATATACCAGAAATGATTGAAGCTACTGACTGAATGAAAGGAGCTGGCATCTCACTCTCTTTGAATCTTCTTTATCATGCTAAGAGGAGCAGGAAAAAGCAAAAAATTTCAGAATTGCACCTTGCAATGCGGAGAAATTACTGTTTGTGCATTTACAATATTCATTGATTTTTGCCATTGAAAAACGTCCAGAAATGATTGAAGCTACTGACTGAATGAAAGGAGCTGGCATCTCACTCTCTTTGAATCTTCTTTATCATGCTAAGACGAGCAGGAAAAAGCAAAAAATTTCAGAATTGCACCTTGCAATGCGGAGAAATTACTGTTTGTGCATTTACAATATTCATTGATTTTTGCCGTTGAAAAACGTCCAGAAATGATTGAAGCTACTGACTGAATGAAAGGAGCTGGCATCTCACTCTCTTTGAGTCTTCTTTACCATGCTAAGAGGAGCAGGAAAAAGCAAAAAATTTCAGAATTGCACCTTGCAATGCGGAGAAATTACTGTTTGTGCATTTACAATATTCATTGATTTTTGCCATTGAAAAACGTCCAGAAATGATTGAAGCTACTGACTGAATGAAAGGAGCTGGCATCTCACTCTCTTTGAATCTTCTTTATCATGCTAAGAGGAGCAGGAAAAAGCAAAAAATTTCAGAATTGCACCTTGCAATGCGGATAAATTACTGTTTGTGCATTTACAATATTCATTGATTTTTGCCATTGAAAAACATCATGTTATTCATATACCAGAAATGATTGAAGCTACTGACTGAATGAAAGGAGCTGGCATCTCACTCTCTTTGAATCTTCTTTATCATGCTAAGAGGAGCAGGAAAAAGCAAAAAATTTCAGAATTGCACCTTGCAATGCGGAGAAATTACTGTTTGTGCATTTACAATATTCATTGATTTTTGCCATTGAAAAACGTCCAGAAATGATTGAAGCTACTGACTGAATGAAAGGAGCTGGCATCTCACTCTCTTTGAATCTTCTTTATCATGCTAAGAGGAGCAGGAAAAAGCAAAAAATTTCAGAATTGCACCTTGCAATGCGGAGAAATTACTGTTTGTGCATTTACAATATTCATTGATTTTTGCCATTGAAAAACGTCCAGAAATGATTGAAGCTACTGACTGAATTAAAGGAGCTCTCATCTCACTCTCTTTGAATCTTCTTTATCATGCTAAGAGGAGCAGGAAAAAGCAAAAAATTTCAGAATTGCACCTTGCAATGCGGAGAAATTACTGTTTGTGCATTTACAATATTCATTGATTTTTGCCATTGAAAAACATCATGTTATTCATATACCAGAAATGTTTGAAGCTACTGACTGAATGAAAGGAGCTGGCATCTCACTCTCTTTGAATCTTCTTTATCATGCTAAGAGGAGCAGGAAAAAGCAAAAAATTTCAGAATTGCACCTTCAATGCGGAGAAATTACTGTTTGTGCATTTACAATATTCATTGATTTTTGCCTTTGAAAAATGTCCAGAAATGATTGAAGCTACTGACTGAATGAAAGGAGCTGGCATCTCACTCTCTTTGAATCTTCTTTATCATGCTAAGAGGAGCAGGAAAAAGCAAAAAATTTCAGAATTGCACCTTGCAATGCGGAGAAATTACGGTTTGTGCATTTACAATATTCATTAATTTTTGCCATTGAAAAACATCATGTTATTCATATACCAGAAATGATTGAAGCTACTGACTGAATGAAAGGAGCTGGCATCTCACTCTCTTTGAATCTTCTTTATCATGCTAAGAGGAGCAGGAAAATGTAAAAAATTTCAGAATTGCACCTTGCAATGTGGAGAAATTACTGTTTGTGCATTTACAATATTCATTGATTTTTGCCATTGAAAAACATCATGTTATTCATATACCAGAAATGTTTGAAGCTACTGACTGAATGAAAGGAGCTGGCATCTCACTCTCTTTGAATCTTCTTTATCATACTAAGCGGAGCAGGAAAAAGCAAAAAATTTCAGAATTGCACCTTGCAATGCGGAGAAATTACTGTTTGTACATTTACAATATTCATTGATTTTTGCCATTGCAAAACGTCCAGAAATGATTGAAGCTACTGACTGAATGAAAGGAGCTGGCATCTCACTCTCTTTGAATCTTCTTTATCATGCTAAGAGGAGCAGGAAAAAGCAAAAAATTTCAGAATTGCACCTTGCAATGCGGAGAAATTACTGTTTGTGCATTTACAATATTCATTGATTTTTGCCATTGAAAAACGTCCAGAAATGATTGAAGCTACTGACTGAATGAAAGGAGCTGGCATCTCACTCTCTTTGAATCTTCTTTATCATACTAAGAGGAGCAGGAAAAAGCAAAAAATTTCAGAATTGCACCTTGCAATGCGGAGAAATTACTGTTTGTGCATTTACAATATTCATTGATTTTTGCCATTGAAAAACATCATGTTATTCATATACCAGAAATGATTGAAGCTACTGACTGAATGAAAGGAGCTGGCATCTCACTCTCTTTGAATCTTCTTTATCATGCTAAGAGGAGCAGGAAAAAGCAAAAAGTTTCAGAATTGCACCTTGCAATGTGGAGATATTACTGTTTGTGCATTTACAATATTCATTGATTTTTGCCATTGAAAAACGTCCAGAAATGTTTATACCAGAAATGTTTGAAGCTACTGACTGAATGAAAGGAGCTGGCATCGCACTCTCTTTGAATCTTCTTTATCATGCTAAGAGGAGCAGGAAAAAGCAAAAAATTTCAGAATTGCACCTTGCAATGCGGAGAAATTACTGTTTGTGCATTTACAATATTCATTGATTTTTGCCATTGAAAAACGTCCAGAAATGATTGAAGCTACTGACTGAATGAAAGGAGCTGGCATCTCACTCTCTTTGAATCTTCTTTATCATGCTAAGAGGAGCAGGAAAAAGCAAAAAATTTCAGAATTGCACCTTGCAATGCGGAGAAATTACTGTTTGTGCATTTACAGTATTCATTGATTTTTGCCATTGAAAAACGTCCAGAAATGATTGAAGCTACTGACTGAATGAAAGGAGCTGGCATCTCACTCTCTTTGAATCTTCTTTATCATGCTAAGAGGAGCAGGAAAAAGCAAAAAATTTCAGAATTGCACCTTGCAATGCGGAGAAATTACTGTTTGTGCATTTACAATATTCATTGATTTTTGCCATTGAAAAACATCATGTTATTCATATACCAGAAATGTTTGAAGCTACTGACTGAATGAAAGGAGCTGGCATCTCACTCTCTTTGAATCTTCTTTATCATGCTAAGAGGAGCAGGAAAAAGCAAAAAATTTCAGAATTGCACCTTCAATGCGGAGAAATTACTGTTTGTGCATTTACAATATTCATTGATTTTTGCCATTGAAAAACGTCCAGAAATGATTGAAGCTACTGACTGAATGAAAGGAGCTGGCATCTCACTCTCTTTGAATCTTCTTTATCATGCTAAGAGGAGCAGGAAAAAGCAAAAAATTTCAGAATTGCACTTGCAATGCGGAGAAATTACAGTTTTTGCATTTACAATATTCATTGATTTTTGCCATTGAAAAACGTCCAGAAATTATTGAAGCTACTGACTGAATGAAAGGAGCTGGCATCTCACTCTCTTTGAATCTTCTTTATCATGCTAAGAGGAGCAGGAAAAAGCAAAAAATTTCAGAATTGCACCTTGCAATGCGGAGAAATTACTGTTTGTGCATTTACAATATTCATTGATTTTTGCCATTGAAAAACGTCCAGAAATGATTGAAGCTACTGACTGAATGAAAGGAGCTGGCATCTCACTCTCTTTGAATCTTCTTTATCATGCTAAGAGGAGCAGGAAAAAGCAAAAAATTTCAGAATTGCACCTTGCAATGCGGAGAAATTACTGTTTGTGCATTTACAATATTCATTGATTTTTGCCATTGAAAAACGTCCAGAAATGATTGAAGCTACTGACTGAATGAAAGGAGCTGGCATCTCACTCTCTTTGAATCTTCTTTATCATGCTAAGACGAGCAGGAAAAAGCAAAAAATTTCAGAATTGCACCTTGCAATGCGGAGAAATTACTGTTTGTGCATTTACAATATTCATTGATTTTTGCCGTTGAAAAACGTCCAGAAATGATTGAAGCTACTGACTGAATGAAAGGAGCTGGCATCTCACTCTCTTTGAGTCTTCTTTACCATGCTAAGAGGAGCAGGAAAAAGCAAAAAATTTCAGAATTGCACCTTGCAATGCGGAGAAATTACTGTTTGTGCATTTACAATATTCATTGATTTTTGCCATTGAAAAACGTCCAGAAATGATTGAAGCTACTGACTGAATGAAAGGAGCTGGCATCTCACTCTCTTTGAATCTTCTTTATCATGCTAAGAGGAGCAGGAAAAAGCAAAAAATTTCAGAATTGCACCTTGCAATGCGGATAAATTACTGTTTGTGCATTTACAATATTCATTGATTTTTGCCATTGAAAAACATCATGTTATTCATATACCAGAAATGATTGAAGCTACTGACTGAATGAAAGGAGCTGGCATCTCACTCTCTTTGAATCTTCTTTATCATGCTAAGAGGAGCAGGAAAAAGCAAAAAATTTCAGAATTGCACCTTGCAATGCGGAGAAATTACTGTTTGTGCATTTACAATATTCATTGATTTTTGCCATTGAAAAACGTCCAGAAATGATTGAAGCTACTGACTGAATGAAAGGAGCTGGCATCTCACTCTCTTTGAATCTTCTTTATCATGCTAAGACGAGCAGGAAAAAGCAAAAAATTTCAGAATTGCACCTTGCAATGCGGAGAAATTACTGTTTGTGCATTTACAATATTCATTGATTTTTGCCGTTGAAAAACGTCCAGAAATGATTGAAGCTACTGACTGAATGAAAGGAGCTGGCATCTCACTCTCTTTGAGTCTTCTTTACCATGCTAAGAGGAGCAGGAAAAAGCAAAAAATTTCAGAATTGCACCTTGCAATGCGGAGAAATTACTGTTTGTGCATTTACAATATTCATTGATTTTTGCCATTGAAAAACGTCCAGAAATGATTGAAGCTACTGACTGAATGAAAGGAGCTGGCATCTCACTCTCTTTGAATCTTCTTTATCATGCTAAGAGGAGCAGGAAAAAGCAAAAAATTTCAGAATTGCACCTTGCAATGCGGATAAATTACTGTTTGTGCATTTACAATATTCATTGATTTTTGCCATTGAAAAACATCATGTTATTCATATACCAGAAATGATTGAAGCTACTGACTGAATGAAAGGAGCTGGCATCTCACTCTCTTTGAATCTTCTTTATCATGCTAAGAGGAGCAGGAAAAAGCAAAAAATTTCAGAATTGCACCTTGCAATGCGGAGAAATTACTGTTTGTGCATTTACAATATTCATTGATTTTTGCCATTGAAAAACGTCCAGAAATGATTGAAGCTACTGACTGAATGAAAGGAGCTGGCATCTCACTCTCTTTGAATCTTCTTTATCATGCTAAGAGGAGCAGGAAAAAGCAAAAAATTTCAGAATTGCACCTTGCAATGCGGAGAAATGACTGTTTGTGCATTTACAATATTCATTGATTTTTGCCATTGAAAAACGTCCAGAAATGATTGAAGCTACTGACTGAATTAAAGGAGCTCTCATCTCACTCTCTTTGAATCTTCTTTATCATGCTAAGAGGAGCAGGAAAAAGCAAAAAATTTCAGAATTGCACCTTGCAATGCGGAGAAATTACTGTTTGTGCATTTACAATATTCATTGATTTTTGCCATTGAAAAACATCATGTTATTCATATACCAGAAATGTTTGAAGCTACTGACTGAATGAAAGGAGCTGGCATCTCACTCTCTTTGAATCTTCTTTATCATGCTAAGAGGAGCAGGAAAAAGCAAAAAATTTCAGAATTGCACCTTCAATGCGGAGAAATTACTGTTTGTGCATTTACAATATTCATTGATTTTTGCCATTGAAAAACGTCCAGAAATGATTGAAGCTACTGACTGAATGAAAGGAGCTGGCATCTCACTCTCTTTGAATCTTCTTTATCATGCTAAGAGGAGCAGGAAAAAGCAAAAAATTTCAGAATTGCACCTTGCAATGCGGAGAAATTACGGTTTGTGCATTTACAATATTCATTAATTTTTGCCATTGAAAAACATCATGTTATTCATATACCAGAAATGATTGAAGCTACTGACTGAATGAAAGGAGCTGGCATCTCACTCTCTTTGAATCTTCTTTATCATGCTAAGAGGAGCAGGAAGAAGTAAAAAATTTCAGAATTGCACCTTGCAATGTGGAGAAATTACTGTTTGTGCATTTACAATATTCATTGATTTTTGCCATTGAAAAACATCATGTTATTCATATACCAGAAATGTTTGAAGCTACTGACTGAATGAAAGGAGCTGGCATCTCACTCTCTTTGAATCTTCTTTATCATACTAAGCGGAGCAGGAAAAAGCAAAAAATTTCAGAATTGCACCTTGCAATGCGGAGAAATTACTGTTTGTACATTTACAATATTCATTGATTTTTGCCATTGAAAAACGTCCAGAAATGATTGAAGCTACTGACTGAATGAAAGGAGCTGGCATCTCACTCTCTTTGAATCTTCTTTATCATGCTAAGAGGAGCAGGAAAAAGCAAAAAATTTCAGAATTGCACCTTGCAATGCGGAGAAATTACTGTTTGTGCATTTACAATATTCATTGATTTTTGCCATTGAAAAACGTCCAGAAATGATTGAAGCTACTGACTGAATGAAAGGAGCTGGCATCTCACTCTCTTTGAATCTTCTTTATCATGCTAAGAGGAGCAGGAAAAAGCAAAAAATTTCAGAATTGCACCTTGCAATGCGAAGAAATTACTGTTTGTGCATTTACAATATTCATTGATTTTTGCCATTGAAAAACATCATGTTATTCATATACCAGAAATGTTTGAAGCTACTGACTGAATGAAAGGAGCTGGCATCTCACTCTCTTTGAATCTTCTTTATCATGCTAAGAGGAGCAGGAAAAAGCAAAAAATTTCAGAATTGCACATTTGAATCCGGAGAAATTACTGTTTGTGCATTTACAATATTCATTGATTTTTGCCATTGAAAAACGTCCAGAAATGATTGAAGCTACTGACTGAATGAAAGGAGCTGGCATCTCACTCTCTTTGAATCTTCTTTATCATACTAAGAGGAGCAGGAAAAAGCAAAAAATTTCAGAATTGCACCTTGCAATGCGTAGAAATTACTGTTTGTGCATTTACAATATTCATTGATTTTTGCCATTGAAAAACATCATGTTATTCATATACCAGAAATGATTGAAGCTACTGACTGAATGAAAGGAGCTGGCATCTCACTCTCTTTGAATCTTCTTTATCATGCTAAGAGGAGCAGGAAAAAGCAAAAAATTTCAGAATTGCACCTTGCAATGTGGAGATATTACTGTTTGTGCATTTACAATATTCATTGATTTTTGCCATTGAAAAACGTCCAGAAATGTTTATACCAGAAATGTTTGAAGCTACTGACTGAATGAAAGGAGCTGGCATCGCACTCTCTTTGAATCTTCTTTATCATGCTAAGAGGAGCAGGAAAAAGCAAAAAATTTCAGAATTGCACCTTGCAATGCGGAGAAATTACTGTTTGTGCATTTACAATATTCATTGATTTTTGCCATTGAAAAACGTCCAGAAATGATTGAAGCTACTGACTGAATGAAAGGAGCTGGCATCTCACTCTCTTTGAATCTTCTTTATCATGCTAAGAGGAGCAGGAAAAAGCAAAAAATTTCAGAATTGCACCTTGCAATGCGGAGAAATTACTGTTTGTGCATTTACAGTATTCATTGATTTTTGCCATTGAAAAACGTCCAGAAATGATTGAAGCTACTGACTGAAAGGAGCTGGCATCTCACTCTCTTTGAATCTTCTTTATCATGCTAAGAGGAGCAGGAAAAAGCAAAAAATTTCAGAATTGCACCTTGCAATGCGGAGAAATTACTGTTTGTGCATTTACAATATTCATTGATTTTTGCCATTGAAAAACGTCCAGAAATGATTGAAGCTACTGACTGAAAGGAGCTGGCATCTCACTCTCTTTGAATCTTCTTTATCATGCTAAGAGGAGCAGGAAAAAGCAAAAAATTTCAGAATTGCACCTTGCAATGCGGAGAAATTACTGTTTGTGCATTTACAATATTCACTGATTTTTGCCATTGAAAAACGTCCAGAAATGATTGAAGCTACTGACTGAAAGAAAGGAGCTGGCATCTCACTCTCTTTGAATCTTCTTTATCATGCTAAGAGGAGCAGGAAAAAGCAAAAAAAATCAGAATTTCACCTTGCAATGCGGAGAAATTACTGTTTGTGCATTTACAATATTCATTGATTTTTGCCATTGAAAAACATCATGTTATTCATATACCAGAAATGATTGAAGCTACTGACTGAATGAAAGGAGCTGGCATCTAACGCTCTTTGAATCTTCTTTTTCATGCTAAGAGGAGCAGGAAGAAGCAAAAAATTTCAGAATTGCACCTTGCAATGCGGAGAAATTACTGTTTGTGCATTTACAATATTCATTGATTTTTGCCATTGAAAAACGTCCAGAAATGATTGAAGCTACTGACTGAATGAAAGGAGCTGGCATCTCACTCTCTTTGAATCTTCTTTATCATGCTAAGAGGAGCAGGAAAAAGCAAAAAATTTCAGAATTGCACCTTGCAATGCGGAGAAATTACTGCTTGTGCATTTACAATATTCATTGATTTTTGCCATTGAAAAACGTCCAGAAATGATTGAAGCTACTGACTGAATGAAAGGAGCTGGCATCTCACTCTCTTTGAGTCTTCTTTATCATGCTAAGAGGAGCAGGAAAAAGCAAAAAATTTCAGAATTGCACCTTGCAATGCGGAGAAATTACTGTTTGTGCATTTACAATATTCATTGATTTTTGCCATTGAAAAACGTCCAGAAATGATTGAAGCTACTGACTGAATGAAAGGAGCTGGCATCTCACTCTCTTTGAATCTTCTTTATCATGCTAAGAGGAGCAGGAAAAAGCAAAAAATTTCAGAATTGCACCTTGCAATGCGGAGAAATTACTGTTTGTGCATTTACAATATTCATTGATTTTTGCCATTGAAAAACGTCCAGAAATGATTGAAGCTACTGACTGAATGAAAGGAGCTGGCATCTCACTCTCTTTGAATCTTCTTTATCATGCTAAGAGGAGCAGGAAAAAGCAAAAAATTTCAGAATTGCACCTTGCAATGCGGAGAAATTACTGTTTGTGCATTTACAATATTCATTGATATTTGCCGTTGAAAAACGTCCAGAAATGATTGAAGCTACTGACTGAATGAAAGGAGCTGGCATCTCACTCTCTTTGAATCTTCTTTATCATGCTAAGAGGAGCAGGAAAAAGCAAAAAATTTCAGAATTGCACCTTGCAATGCGGAGAAATTACTGTTTGTGCATTTACAATATTCATTGATTTTTGCCATTGAAAAACGTCCAGAAATGATTGAAGCTACTGACTGAATGAAAGGAGCTGGCATCTCACTCTCTTTGAATCTTCTTTATCATGCTAAGAGGAGCAGGAAAAAGCAAAAAATTTCAGAATTGCACCTTGCAATGCGGAGAAATTACTGCTTGTGCATTTACAATATTCATTGATTTTTGCCATTGAAAAACGTCCAGAAATGATTGAAGCTACTGACTGAATGAAAGGAGCTGGCATCTCACTCTCTTTGAATCTTCTTTATCATGCTAAGAGGAGCAGGAAAAAGCAAAAAATTTCAGAATTGCACCTTGCAATGCGGAGAAATTACTGTTTGTGCATTTACAATATTCATTGATTTTTGCCATTGAAAAATATCATGTTATTCATATACCAGAAATGTTTGAAGCTACTGACTGAATGAAAGGAGCTGGCATCTCACTCTCTTTGAATCTTCTTTATCATGCTAAGAGGAGCAGGAAAAATCAAAAAATTTCAGAATTGCACCTTGCAATGCGGAGAAAATACTGTTTGTGCATTTACAATATTCATTGATTTTTGCCATTGAAAAACGTCCAGAAATGATTGAAGCTACTGACTGAATGAAAGGAGCTGGCATCTCACTCTCTTTGAATCTTCTTTATCATGCTAAGAGGAGCAGGAAAAATCAAAAAATTTCAGAATTGCACCTTGCAATGCGGAGAAATTACTGTTTGTGCATTTACAATATTCATTGATTTTTGCCATTGAAAAACATGATGTTATTCATATACCAGAAATGATTGAAGCTACTGACTGAATGAAAGGAGCTGGCATCTCACTCTCTTTGAATCTTCTTTATCATGCTAAGAGGAGCAGGAAAAAGCAAAAAATTTCAGAATTGCACCTTGCAATGCGGAGAAATTACAGTTTTTGCATTTACAATATTCATTGATTTTTGCCATTGAAAAACGTCCAGAAATTATTGAAGCTACTGACTGAATGAAAGGAGCTGGCATCTCACTCTCTTTGAATCTTCTTTATCATGCTAAGAGGAGCAGGAAAAAGCAAAAAATTTCAGAATTGCACCTTGCAATGCGGAGAAATTACTGTTTGTGCATTTACAATATTCATTGATTTTTGCCATTGAAAAACGTCCAGAAATGATTGAAGCTACTGACTGAATGAAAGGAGCTGGCATCTCACTCTCTTTGAATCTTCTTTATCATGCTAAGAGGAGCAGGAAAAAGCAAAAAATTTCAGAATTGCACCTTGCAATGCGGAGAAATTACTGTTTGTGCATTTACAATATTCATTGATTTTTGCCATTGAAAAACATCATGTTATTCATATACCAGAAATGTTTGAAGCTACTGACTGAATGAAAGGAGCTGGCATCTCACTCTCTTTGAATCTTCTTTATCATGCTAAGAGGAGCAGGAAAAAGCAAAAAATTTCAGAATTGCACCTTCAATGCGGAGAAATTACTGTTTGTGCATTTACAATATTCATTGATTTTTGCCATTGAAAAACGTCCAGAAATGATTGAAGCTACTGACTGAATGAAAGGAGCTGGCATCTCACTCTCTTTGAATCTTCTTTATCATGCTAAGAGGAGCAGGAAAAAGCAAAAAATTTCAGAATTGCACCTTGCAATGCGGAGAAATTACGGTTTGTGCATTTACAATATTCATTAATTTTTGCCATTGAAAAACATCATGTTATTCATATACCAGAAATGATTGAAGCTACTGACTGAATGAAAGGAGCTGGCATCTCACTCTCTTTGAATCTTCTTTATCATGCTAAGAGGAGCAGGAAAAAGCAAAAAATTTCAGAATTGCACCTTGCAATGTGGAGAAATTACTGTTTGTGCATTTACAATATTCATTGATTTTTGCCATTGAAAAACATCATGTTATTCATATACCAGAAATGTTTGAAGCTACTGACTGAATGAAAGGAGCTGGCATCTCACTCTCTTTGAATCTTCTTTATCATACTAAGCGGAGCAGGAAAAAGCAAAAAATTTCAGAATTGCACCTTGCAATGCGGAGAAATTACTGTTTGTACATTTACAATATTCATTGATTTTTGCCATTGAAAAACGTCCAGAAATGATTGAAGCTACTGACTGAATGAAAGGAGCTGGCATCTCACTCTCTTTGAATCTTCTTTATCATGCTAAGAGGAGCAGGAGAAAGCAAAAAATTTCAGAATTGCACCTTTGAATCCGGAGAAATTACTGTTTGTGCATTTACAATATTCATTGATTTTTGCCATTGAAAAACGTCCAGAAATGATTGAAGCTACTGACTGAATGAAAGGAGCTGGCATCTCACTCTCTTTGAATCTTCTTTATCATACTAAGAGGAGCAGGAAAAAGCAAAAAATTTCAGAATTGCACCTTGCATTGCGGAGAAATTACTGTTTGTGCATTTACAATATTCATTGATTTTTGCCATTGAAAAACATCATGTTATTCATATACCAGAAATGTTTGAAGCTACTGACTGAATGAAAGGAGCTGGCATCTCACTCTCTTTGAATCTTCTTTATCATGCTAAGAGGAGCAGGAAAAAGCAAAAAATTTCAGAATTGCACCTTCAATGCGGAGAAATTACTGTTTGTGCATTTACAATATTCATTGATTTTTGCCATTGAAAAACGTCCAGAAATGATTGAAGCTACTGACTGAATGAAAGGAGCTGGCATCTCACTCTCTTTGAATCTTCTTTATCATGCTAAGAGGAGCAGGAAAAAGCAAAAAATTTCAGAATTGCACCTTGCAATGCGGAGAAATTACGGTTTGTGCATTTACAATATTCATTAATTTTTGCCATTGAAAAACATCATGTTATTCATATACCAGAAATGATTGAAGCTACTGACTGAATGAAAGGAGCTGGCATCTCACTCTCTTTGAATCTTCTTTATCATGCTAAGAGGAGCAGGAAAAAGCAAAAAATTTCAGAATTGCACCTTGCAATGTGGAGAAATTACTGTTTGTGCATTTACAATATTCATTGATTTTTGCCATTGAAAAACATCATGTTATTCATATACCAGAAATGTTTGAAGCTACTGACTGAATGAAAGGAGCTGGCATCTCACTCTCTTTGAATCTTCTTTATCATACTAAGCGGAGCAGGAAAAAGCAAAAAATTTCAGAATTGCACCTTGCAATGCGGAGAAATTACTGTTTGTACATTTACAATATTCATTGATTTTTGCCATTGAAAAACGTCCAGAAATGATTGAAGCTACTGACTGAATGAAAGGAGCTGGCATCTCACTCTCTTTGAATCTTCTTTATCATGCTAAGAGGAGCAGGAAAAAGCAAAAAATTTCAGAATTGCACCTTGCAATGCGGAGAAATTACTGTTTGTGCATTTACAATATTCATTGATTTTTGCCATTGAAAAACGTCCAGAAATGATTGAAGCTACTGACTGAATGAAAGGAGCTGGCATCTCACTCTCTTTGAATCTTCTTTATCATGCTAAGAGGAGCAGGAAAAAGCAAAAAATTTCAGAATTGCACCTTGCAATGCGAAGAAATTACTGTTTGTGCATTTACAATATTCATTGATTTTTGCCATTGAAAAACATCATGTTATTCATATACCAGAAATGTTTGAAGCTACTGACTGAATGAAAGGAGCTGGCATCTCACTCTCTTTGAATCTTCTTTATCATGCTAAGAGGAGCAGGAAAAAGCAAAAAATTTCAGAATTGCACCTTTGAATCCGGAGAAATTACTGTTTGTGCATTTACAATATTCATTGATTTTTGCCATTGAAAAACGTCCAGAAATGATTGAAGCTACTGACTGAATGAAAGGAGCTGGCATCTCACTCTCTTTGAATCTTCTTTATCATACTAAGAGGAGCAGGAAAAAGCAAAAAATTTCAGAATTGCACCTTGCAATGCGGAGAAATTACTGTTTGTGCATTTACAATATTCATTGATTTTTGCCATTGAAAAACATCATGTTATTCATATACCAGAAATGATTGAAGCTACTGACTGAATGAAAGGAGCTGGCATCTCACTCTCTTTGAATCTTCTTTATCATGCTAAGAGGAGCAGGAAAAAGCAAAAAATTTCAGAATTGCACCTTGCAATGCGGAGAAATTACTGTTTGTGCATTTACAATATTCATTGATTTTTGCCATTGAAAAATGTCCAGAAATGATTGAAGCTACTGACTGAAAGGAGCTGGCATCTCACTCTCTTTGAATCTTCTTTATCATGCTAAGAGGAGCAGGAAAAAGCAAAAAATTTCAGAATTGCACCTTGCAATGCGGAGAAATTACTGTTTGTGCATTTACAATATTCATTGATTTTTGCCATTGAAAAACGTCCAGAAATGATTGAAGCTACTGACTGAATGAAAGGAGCTGGCATCTCACTCTCTTTGAATCTTCTTTATCATGCTAAGAGGAGCAGGAAAAAGCAAAAAAATTCAGAATTGCACCTTGCAATGCGGAGAAATTACTGTTTGTGCATTTACAATATTCATTGATTTTTGCCATTGAAAAACATCATGTTATTCATATACCAGAAATGATTGAAGCTACTGACTGAATGAAAGGAGCTGGCATCTCACGCTCTTTGAATCTTCTTTTTCATGCTAAGAGGAGCAGGAAAAAGCAAAAAATTTCAGAATTGCACCTTGCAATGCGGAGAAATTACTGTTTGTGCATTTACAATATTCATTGATTTTTGCCATTGAAAAACGTCCAGAAATGATTGAAGCTACTGACTGAATGAAAGGAGCTGGCATCTCACTCTCTTTGAATCTTCTTTATCATGCTAAGAGGAGCAGGAAAAATCAAAAAATTTCAGAATTGCACCTTGCAATGCGGAGAAATTACTGCTTGTGCATTTACAATATTCATTGATTTTTGCCATTGAAAAACGTCCAGAAATGATTGAAGCTACTGACTGAATGAAAGGAGCTGGCATCTCACTCTCTTTGAGTCTTCTTTATCATGCTAAGAGGAGCAGGAAAAAGCAAAAAATTTCAGAATTGCACCTTGCAATGCGGAGAAATTACTGTTTGTGCATTTACAATATTCATTGATTTTTGCCATTGAAAAACGTCCAGAAATGATTAAAGCTACTGACTGAATGAAAGGAGCTGGCATCTCACTCTCTTTGAATCTTCTTTATCATGCTAAGAGGAGCAGGAAAAAGCAAAAAATTTCAGAATTGCACCTTGCAATGCGGAGAAATTACTGTTTGTGCATTTACAATATTCATTGATTTTTGCTATTGAAAAACGTCCAGAAATGATTGAAGCTACTGACTGAATGAAAGGAGCTGGCATCTCACTCTCTTTGAATCTTCTTTATCATGCTAAGAGGAGCAGGAAAAAGCAAAAAATTTCAGAATTGCACCTTGCAATGCGGAGAAATTACTGTTTGTGCATTTACAATATTCATTGATTTTTGCCATTGAAAAACGTCCAGAAATGATTGAAGCTACTGACTGAATGAAAGGAGCTGGCATCTCACTCTCTTTGAATCTTCATTATCATGCTAAGAGGAGCAGGAAAAAGCAAAAAATTTCAGAATTGCACCTTGCAATGCGGAGAAATTACTGTTTGTGCATTTACAATATTCATTGATTTTTCCCATTGAAAAACATCATGTTATTCATATTCCAGAAATGTTTGAAGCTACTAACTGAATGAAAGGAGCTGGCATCTCACTCTCTTTGAATCTTCTTTATCATGCTAAGAGGAGCAGGAAAAAGCAAAAAATTTCAGAATTGCACCTTGCAATGCGGAGAAATTACTGTTTGTGAATTTACAATAATCATTGATTTTTGCCATTGAAAAACGTCCAGAAATGATTGAAGCTACTGACTGAATTAAAGGAGCTGGCATCTCACTCTCTTTGAATCTTCTTTATCATGCTAAGAGGAGCAGGAAAAAGCAAAAAATTTCAGAATTGCACCTTGCAATGCGGAGAAATTACTGTTTGTGCATTTACAATATTCATTGATTTTTGCCATTGAAAAACATCATGTTATTCATATACCAGAAATGATTGAAGCTACTGACTGAATGAAAGGAGCTGGCATCTCACTCTCTTTGAATCTTCTTTATCATGCTAAGAGGAGCAGGAAAAAGCAAAAAATTTCAGAATTGCACCTTGCAATGCGGAGAAATTACTGTTTGTGAATTTACAATATTCATTGATTTTTGCCATTGAAAAACGTCCAGAAATGATTGAAGCTACTGACTGAATGAAAGGAGCTGGCATCTCACTCTCTTTGAATCTTCTTTATCATGCTAAGAGGAGCAGGAAAAAGCAAAAAATTTCAGAATTGCACCTTGCAATGCGGAGAAATTACTGTTTGTGCATTTACAATATTCATTGATTTTTGCCATTGAAAAACATCATGTTATTCATATACCAGAAATGATTGAAGCTACTGACTGAATGAAAGGAGCTGGCATCTCACTCTCTTTGAATCTTCTTTATCATGCTAAGGGGAGCAGAAAAAAGCAAAAAATTTCAGAATTGCACCTTGCAATGCGGAGAAATTACTGTTTGTGCATTTACAATATTCATTGATTTTTGCCATTGAAAAACGTCCAGAAATGATTGAAGCTACTGACTGAATGAAAGGAGCTGGCATCTCACTCTCTTTGAATCTTCTTTATCATGCTAAGAGGAGCAGGAAAAAGCAAAAAATTTCAGAATTGCACCTTGCAATGCGGAGAAATTACTGTTTGTGCATTTACAATATTCATTGATTTTTGCCATTGAAAAACATCATGTTATTCATATACCAGAAATGATTGAAGCTACTGACTGAATGAAAGGAGCTGGCATCTCACTCTCTTTGAATCTTCTTTATCATGCTAAGAGGAGCAGGAAAAAGTAAAAAATTTCAGAATTGCACCTTGCAATGCGGAGAAATTACTGTTTGGGCATTTATAATATTCAATGATTTTTGCCATTGAAAAACGTCCAGAAATGATTGAAGCTACTGACTGAACGAAAGGAGCTGGCATCTCACTCTCTTTGAATCTTCTTTATCATGCTAAGAGGAGCAGGAAAAAGCAAAAAATTTCAGAATTGCACCTTGCAATGCGGAGAAATTACTGTTTGTGCTTTTACAATATTCATTGATTTTTGCCATTGAAAAACATCATGTTATTCATATACCAGAAATGTTTGAAGCTACTGACTGAATGAAAGGAGCTGGCATCTCGCTCTCTTTGAATCTTCTTTATCATGCTAAGAGGAGCAGGAAAAAGCAAAAAATTTCAGAATTGCACATTGCAATGCGGAGAAATTACTGTTTGTGCATTTACAATATTCATTGATTTTTGCCATTGAAAAACGTCCAGAAATGATTGAAGCTACTGACTGAATGAAAGGATCTGGCATCTCACTCTCTTTGAATCTTCTTTATCATGCTAAGAGGAGCAGGAAAAAGCAAAAAATTTCAGAATTGCACCTTGCAATGCGGAGAAATTACTGTTTGTGCCTTTACAATATTCATTGATTTTTGCCATTGAAAAACGTCCAGAAATGATTGAAGCTACTGACTGAATGAAAGGAGCTGGCATCTCACTCTCTTTGAATCTTCTTTATCATGCTAAGAGGAGCAGGAAAAAGCAAAAAATTTCAGAATTGCACCTTGCAATGCGGAGAAATTACTGTTTGTGCATTTACAATATTCATTGATTTTTGCCATTGAAAAACGTACAGAAATGATTGAAGCTACTGACTGAATGAAAGGATTTGGCATCTCACTCTCTTTGAATCTTCTTTATCATGCTAAGAGGAGCAGGAAAAATCAAAAAATTTCAGAATTGCACCTTGCAATGCGGAGAAATTACTGTTTGTGCATTTACAATATTCATTGATTTTTGCCATTGAAAAATGTCCAGAAATGTTTGAAGCTACTGACTGAATGAAAGGAGCTGGCATCTCACTCTCTTTGAATCTTCTTTATCATGCTAAGAGGAGCAGGAAAAAGCAAAAAATTTCAGAATTGCGCCTTGCAATGCGGAGAAATTACTGTTTGTGCATTTACAAAATTCATTGATTTTTGCCATTGAAAAACATCATGTTATTCATATACCAGAAATGATTGAAGCTACTGACAGAAGGAAAGGATCTGGCATCTCACTCTCTTTGAATCTTCTTTATCATGCTAAGAGGAGCAGGAAAAAGCAAAAAATTTCAGAATTGCACCTTGCAATGCGGAGAAATTACTGTTTGTGCATTTACAATATTCATTGATTTTTGCCATTGAAAAACGTCCAGAAATAATTGAAGCTACTGACTGAATGAAAGGAGCTGGCATCTCACTCTCTTTGAATCTTCTTTATCATGCTAAGAGGAGCAGGAAAAACAAAAAATTTCAGAATTGCACCTTGCAATGCGGAGAAATTACTGTTTGTGCATTTACAATATTCATTGATTTTTGCCATTGAAAAACGTCCAGAAATGATTGAAGCTACTGACTGAATGAAAGGAGCTGGCATCTCACTCTCTTTGAATCTTCTTTATCATGCTAAGAGGAGCAGGAAAAAGCAAAAAATTTCAGAATTGCACCTTGCAATGCGGAGAAATTACTGCTTGTGCATTTACAATATTCATTGATTTTTGCCATTGAAAAACGTCCAGAAATGATTGAAGCTACTGACTGAATGAAAGGAGCTGGCATCTCACTCTCTTTGAGTCTTCTTTATCATGCTAAGAGGAGCAGGAAAAAGCAAAAAATTTCAGAATTGCACCTTGCAATGCGGAGAAATTACTGTTTGTGCATTTACAATATTCATTGATTTTTGCCATTGAAAAACGTCCAGAAATGATTAAAGCTACTGACTGAATGAAAGGAGCTGGCATCTCACTCTCTTTGAATCTTCTTTATCATGCTAAGAGGAGCAGGAAAAAGCAAAAAATTTCAGAATTGCACCTTGCAATGCGGAGAAATTACTGTTTGTGCATTTACAATATTCATTGATTTTTGCTATTGAAAAACGTCCAGAAATGATTGAAGCTACTGACTGAATGAAAGGAGCTGGCATCTCACTCTCTTTGAATCTTCTTTATCATGCTAAGAGGAGCAGGAAAAAGCAAAAAATTTCAGAATTGCACCTTGCAATGCGGAGAAATTACTGTTTGTGCATTTACAATATTCATTGATTTTTGCCATTGAAAAACGTCCAGAAATGATTGAAGCTACTGACTGAATGAAAGGAGCTGGCATCTCACTCTCTTTGAATCTTCATTATCATGCTAAGAGGAGCAGGAAAAAGCAAAAAATTTCAGAATTGCACCTTGCAATGCGGAGAAATTACTGTTTGTGCATTTACAATATTCATTGATTTTTCCCATTGAAAAACATCATGTTATTCATATTCCAGAAATGTTTGAAGCTACTAACTGAATGAAAGGAGCTGGCATCTCACTCTCTTTGAATCTTCTTTATCATGCTAAGAGGAGCAGGAAAAAGCAAAAAATTTCAGAATTGCACCTTGCAATGCGGAGAAATTACTGTTTGTGAATTTACAATAATCATTGATTTTTGCCATTGAAAAACGTCCAGAAATGATTGAAGCTACTGACTGAATTAAAGGAGCTGGCATCTCACTCTCTTTGAATCTTCTTTATCATGCTAAGAGGAGCAGGAAAAAGCAAAAAATTTCAGAATTGCACCTTGCAATGCGGAGAAATTACTGTTTGTGCATTTACAATATTCATTGATTTTTGCCATTGAAAAACATCATGTTATTCATATACCAGAAATGATTGAAGCTACTGACTGAATGAAAGGAGCTGGCATCTCACTCTCTTTGAATCTTCTTTATCATGCTAAGAGGAGCAGGAAAAAGCAAAAAATTTCAGAATTGCACCTTGCAATGCGGAGAAATTACTGTTTGTGAATTTACAATATTCATTGATTTTTGCCATTGAAAAACGTCCAGAAATGATTGAAGCTACTGACTGAATGAAAGGAGCTGGCATCTCACTCTCTTTGAATCTTCTTTATCATGCTAAGAGGAGCAGGAAAAAGCAAAAAATTTCAGAATTGCACCTTGCAATGCGGAGAAATTACTGTTTGTGCATTTACAATATTCATTGATTTTTGCCATTGAAAAACATCATGTTATTCATATACCAGAAATGATTGAAGCTACTGACTGAATGAAAGGAGCTGGCATCTCACTCTCTTTGAATCTTCTTTATCATGCTAAGGGGAGCAGAAAAAAGCAAAAAATTTCAGAATTGCACCTTGCAATGCGGAGAAATTACTGTTTGTGCATTTACAATATTCATTGATTTTTGCCATTGAAAAACGTCCAGAAATGATTGAAGCTACTGACTGAATGAAAGGAGCTGGCATCTCACTCTCTTTGAATCTTCTTTATCATGCTAAGAGGAGCAGGAAAAAGCAAAAAATTTCAGAATTGCACCTTGCAATGCGGAGAAATTACTGTTTGTGCATTTACAATATTCATTGATTTTTGCCATTGAAAAACATCATGTTATTCATATACCAGAAATGATTGAAGCTACTGACTGAATGAAAGGAGCTGGCATCTCACTCTCTTTGAATCTTCTTTATCATGCTAAGAGGAGCAGGAAAAAGTAAAAAATTTCAGAATTGCACCTTGCAATGCGGAGAAATTACTGTTTGGGCATTTATAATATTCAATGATTTTTGCCATTGAAAAACGTCCAGAAATGATTGAAGCTACTGACTGAACGAAAGGAGCTGGCATCTCACTCTCTTTGAATCTTCTTTATCATGCTAAGAGGAGCAGGAAAAAGCAAAAAATTTCAGAATTGCACCTTGCAATGCGGAGAAATTACTGTTTGTGCTTTTACAATATTCATTGATTTTTGCCATTGAAAAACATCATGTTATTCATATACCAGAAATGTTTGAAGCTACTGACTGAATGAAAGGAGCTGGCATCTCGCTCTCTTTGAATCTTCTTTATCATGCTAAGAGGAGCAGGAAAAAGCAAAAAATTTCAGAATTGCACATTGCAATGCGGAGAAATTACTGTTTGTGCATTTACAATATTCATTGATTTTTGCCATTGAAAAACGTCCAGAAATGATTGAAGCTACTGACTGAATGAAAGGATCTGGCATCTCACTCTCTTTGAATCTTCTTTATCATGCTAAGAGGAGCAGGAAAAAGCAAAAAATTTCAGAATTGCACCTTGCAATGCGGAGAAATTACTGTTTGTGCCTTTACAATATTCATTGATTTTTGCCATTGAAAAACGTCCAGAAATGATTGAAGCTACTGACTGAATGAAAGGAGCTGGCATCTCACTCTCTTTGAATCTTCTTTATCATGCTAAGAGGAGCAGGAAAAAGCAAAAAATTTCAGAATTGCACCTTGCAATGCGGAGAAATTACTGTTTGTGCATTTACAATATTCATTGATTTTTGCCATTGAAAAACGTACAGAAATGATTGAAGCTACTGACTGAATGAAAGGATTTGGCATCTCACTCTCTTTGAATCTTCTTTATCATGCTAAGAGGAGCAGGAAAAATCAAAAAATTTCAGAATTGCACCTTGCAATGCGGAGAAATTACTGTTTGTGCATTTACAATATTCATTGATTTTTGCCATTGAAAAATGTCCAGAAATGTTTGAAGCTACTGACTGAATGAAAGGAGCTGGCATCTCACTCTCTTTGAATCTTCTTTATCATGCTAAGAGGAGCAGGAAAAAGCAAAAAATTTCAGAATTGCGCCTTGCAATGCGGAGAAATTACTGTTTGTGCATTTACAAAATTCATTGATTTTTGCCATTGAAAAACATCATGTTATTCATATACCAGAAATGATTGAAGCTACTGACAGAAGGAAAGGATCTGGCATCTCACTCTCTTTGAATCTTCTTTATCATGCTAAGAGGAGCAGGAAAAAGCAAAAAATTTCAGAATTGCACCTTGCAATGCGGAGAAATTACTGTTTGTGCATTTACAATATTCATTGATTTTTGCCATTGAAAAACGTCCAGAAATAATTGAAGCTACTGACTGAATGAAAGGAGCTGGCATCTCACTCTCTTTGAATCTTCTTTATCATGCTAAGAGGAGCAGGAAAAACAAAAAATTTCAGAATTGCACCTTGCAATGCGGAGAAATTACTGTTTGTGCATTTACAATATTCATTGATTTTTGCGATTGAAAAACATCATGTTATTCATATACCAGAAATGATTGAAGCTACTGACTGAATGAAAGGAGCTGGCATCTCACTCTCTTTGAATCTTCTTTATCATGCTAAGAGGAGCAGGAAAAAGTAAAAAATTTCAGAATTGCACCTTGCAATGCGGAGAAATTACTGTTTGTGCATTTACAATATTCAATGATTTTTGCCATTGAAAAACGTCCAGAAATGATTGAAGCTACTGACTGAATGAAAGGAGCTGGCATCTCACTCTCTTTGAATCTTGTTTATCATGCTAAGAGGAGCAGGAAAAAGCAAAAAATTTCAGAATTGCACCTTGCAATGCGGAGAAATTACTGTTTGTGCATTTACAATATTCATTGATTTTTGCCATTGAAAAACATCATGTTATTCATATTCCAGAAATGATTGAAGCTACTGACTGAATGAAAGGAGCTGGCATCTCACTCTCTTTGAATCTTCTTTATCATGCTAAGAGGAGCAGGAAAAAGTAAAAAATTTCAGAATTGCACCTTGCAATGCGGAGAAATTACTGTTTGTGCATTTATAATATTCAATGATTTTTGCCATTGAAAAACGTCCAGAAATGATTGAAGCTACTGACTGAATGAAAGGAGCTGGCATCTCACTCTCTTTGAATCTTCTTTATCATGCTAAGAGGAGCAGGAAAAAGCAAAAAATTTCAGAATTGCTCCTTGCAATGCGGAGAAATTACTGTTTGTGCATTTACAATATTCATTGATTTTTGCCATTGAAAAACATCATGTTATTCATATACCAGAAATGTTTGAAGCTACTGACTGAATGAAAGGAGCTGGCATCTCACTCTCTTTGAATCTTCTTTATCATGCTAAGAGGAGCAGGAAAAAGCAAAAAATTTCAGAATTGCACATTGCAATGCGGAGAAATTACTGTTTGTGCATTAACAATATTCATTGATTTTTGCCATTGAAAAACGTCCAGAAATGATTGAAGCTACTGACTGAATGAAAGGAGCTGGCATCTCACTCTCTTTGAATCTTCTTTATCATGCTAAGAGGAGCAGGAAAAAGCAAAAAATTTCAGAATTGCACCTTGCAATGCGGAGAAATTACTGTTTGTGCATTTACAATATTCATTGATTTTTGCCATTGAAAAATGTCCAGAAATGATTGAAGCTACTGACTGAATGAAAGGAGCTGGCATCTCACTCTCTTTGAATCTTCTTTATCATGCTAAGAGGAGCAGGAAAAAGCAAAAAATTTCAGAATTGCGCCTTGCAATGCGGAGAAATTACTGTTTGTGCATTTACAAAATTCATTGATTTTTGCCATTGAAAAACATCATGTTATTCATATACCAGAAATGATTGAAGCTACTGACAGAAGGAAAGGATCTGGCATCTCACTCTCTTTGAATCTTCTTTATCATGCTAAGAGGAGCAGGAAAAAGCAAAAAATTTCAGAATTGCACCTTGCAATGCGGAGAAATTACTGTTTGTGCATTTACAATATTCATTGATTTTTGCCATTGAAAAACGTACAGAAATGATTGAAGCTACTGACTGAATGAAAGGAGCTGGCATCTCACTCTCTTTGAATCTTCTTTATCATGCTAAGAGGAGCAGGAAAAAGCAAAAAATTTCAGAATTGCACCTTGCAATGCGGAGAAATTACTGTTTGTGCATTTACAATATTCATTGATTTTTGCCATTGAAAAATGTCCAGAAATGATTGAAGCTACTGACTGAATGAAAGGAGCTGGCATCTCACTCTCTTTGAATCTTCTTTATCATGCTAAGAGGAGCAGGAAAAAGCAAAAAATTTCAGAATTGCGCCTTGCAATGCGGAGAAATTACTGTTTGTGCATTTACAAAATTCATTGATTTTTGCCATTGAAAAACATCATGTTATTCATATACCAGAAATGATTGAAGCTACTGACAGAAGGAAAGGATCTGGCATCTCACTCTCTTTGAATCTTCTTTATCATGCTAAGAGGAGCAGGAAAAAGCAAAAAATTTCAGAATTGCACCTTGCAATGCGGAGAAATTACTGTTTGTGCATTTACAATATTCATTGATTTTTGCCATTGAAAAACGTCCAGAAATAATTGAAGCTACTGACTGAATGAAAGGAGCTGGCATCTCACTCTCTTTGAATCTTCTTTATCATGCTAAGAGGAGCAGGAAAAAGCAAAAAATTTCAGAATTGCACCTTGCAATGCGGAGAAATTACTGTTTGTGCATTTACAATATTCATTGATTTTTGCGATTGAAAAACATCATGTTATTCATATACCAGAAATGATTGAAGCTACTGACTGAATGAAAGGAGCTGGCATCTCACTCTCTTTGAATCTTCTTTATCATGCTAAGAGGAGCAGGAAAAAGTAAAAAATTTCAGAATTGCACCTTGCAATGCGGAGAAATTACTGTTTGTGCATTTACAATATTCAATGATTTTTGCCATTGAAAAACGTCCAGAAATGATTGAAGCTACTGACTGAATGAAAGGAGCTGGCATCTCACTCTCTTTGAATCTTGTTTATCATGCTAAGAGGAGCAGGAAAAAGCAAAAAATTTCAGAATTGCACCTTGCAATGCGGAGAAATTACTGTTTGTGCATTTACAATATTCATTGATTTTTGCCATTGAAAAACGTCCAGAAATGATTGAAGCTACTGACTGAATGAAAGGAGCTGGCATCTCACTCTCTTTGAATCTTCTTTATCATGCTAAGAGGAGCAGGAAAAAGCAAAAAATTTCAGAATTGCACCTTGCAATGCGGAGAAATTACTGTTTGTGCATTTACAATATTCATTGATTTTTGCCATTGAAAAACATCATGTTATTCATATTCCAGAAATGATTGAAGCTACTGACTGAATGAAAGGAGCTGGCATCTCTCTCTCTTTGAATCTTCTTTATCATGCTAAGAGGAGCAGGAAAAAGTAAAAAATTTCAGAATTGCACCTTGCAATGCGGAGAAATTACTGTTTGTGCATTTATAATATTCAATGATTTTTGCCATTGAAAAACGTCCAGAAATGATTGAAGCTACTGACTGAACGAAAGGAGCTGGCATCTCACTCTCTTTGAATCTTCTTTATCATGCTAAGAGGAGCAGGAAAAAGCAAAAAATTTCAGAATTGCTCCGTGCAATGCGGAGAAATTACTGTTTGTGCATTTACAATATTCATTGATTTTTGCCATTGAAAAACATCATGTTATTCATATACCAGAAATGTTTGAAGCTACTGACTGAATGAAAGGAGCTGGCATCTCACTCTCTTTGAATCTTCTTTATCATGCTAAGAGGAGCAGGAAAAAGCAAAAAATTTCAGAATTGCACATTGCAATGCGGAGAAATTACTGTTTGTGCATTTACAATATTCATTGATTTTTGCCATTGAAAAACGTCCAGAAATGATTGAAGCTACTGACTGAATGAAAGGAGCTGGCATCTCACTCTCTTTGAATCTTCTTTATCATGCTAAGAGGAGCAGGAAAAAGCAAAAAATTTCAGAATTGCACCTTGCAATGCGGAGAAATTACTGTTTGTGCATTTACAATATTCATTGATTTTTGCCATTGAAAAATATCCAGAAATGATTGAAGCTACTGACTGAATGAAAGGAGCTGGCATCTCACTCTCTTTGAATCTTCTTTATCATGCTAAGAGGAGCAGGAAAAAGCAAAAAATTTCAGAATTGCACCTTGCAATGCGGAGAAATTACTGTTTGTGCATTTACAATATTCATTGATTTTTGCCATTGAAAAACGTCCAGAAATAATTGAAGCTACTGACTGAATGAAAGGAGCTGGCATCTCACTCTCTTTGAATCTTCTTTATCATGCTAAGAGGAGCAGGAAAAAGCAAAAAATTTCAGAATTGCACCTTGCAATGCGGAGAAATTACTGTTTGTGCATTTACAATATTCATTGATTTTTGCGATTGAAAAACATCATGTTATTCATATACCAGAAATGATTGAAGCTACTGACTGAATGAAAGGAGCTGGCATCTCACTCTCTTTGAATCTTCTTTATCATGCTAAGAGGAGCAGGAAAAAGTAAAAAATTTCAGAATTGCACCTTGCAATGCGGAGAAATTACTGTTTGTGCATTTACAATATTCAATGATTTTTGCCATTGAAAAACGTCCAGAAATGATTGAAGCTACTGACTGAATGAAAGGAGCTGGCATCTCACTCTCTTTGAATCTTGTTTATCATGCTAAGAGGAGCAGGAAAAAGCAAAAAATTTCAGAATTGCACCTTGCAATGCGGAGAAATTACTGTTTGTGCATTTACAATATTCATTGATTTTTGCCATTGAAAAACGTCCAGAAATGATTGAAGCTACTGACTGAATGAAAGGAGCTGGCATCTCACTCTCTTTGAATCTTCTTTATCATGCTAAGAGGAGCAGGAAAAAGCAAAAAATTTCAGAATTGCACCTTGCAATGCGGAGAAATTACTGTTTGTGCATTTACAATATTCATTGATTTTTGCCATTGAAAAACATCATGTTATTCATATTCCAGAAATGATTGAAGCTACTGACTGAATGAAAGGAGCTGGCATCTCTCTCTCTTTGAATCTTCTTTATCATGCTAAGAGGAGCAGGAAAAAGTAAAAAATTTCAGAATTGCACCTTGCAATGCGGAGAAATTACTGTTTGTGCATTTATAATATTCAATGATTTTTGCCATTGAAAAACGTCCAGAAATGATTGAAGCTACTGACTGAACGAAAGGAGCTGGCATCTCACTCTCTTTGAATCTTCTTTATCATGCTAAGAGGAGCAGGAAAAAGCAAAAAATTTCAGAATTGCTCCGTGCAATGCGGAGAAATTACTGTTTGTGCATTTACAATATTCATTGATTTTTGCCATTGAAAAACATCATGTTATTCATATACCAGAAATGTTTGAAGCTACTGACTGAATGAAAGGAGCTGGCATCTCACTCTCTTTGAATCTTCTTTATCATGCTAAGAGGAGCAGGAAAAAGCAAAAAATTTCAGAATTGCACATTGCAATGCGGAGAAATTACTGTTTGTGCATTTACAATATTCATTGATTTTTGCCATTGAAAAACGTCCAGAAATGATTGAAGCTACTGACTGAATGAAAGGAGCTGGCATCTCACTCTCTTTGAATCTTCTTTATCATGCTAAGAGGAGCAGGAAAAAGCAAAAAATTTCAGAATTGCACCTTGCAATGCGGAGAAATTACTGTTTGTGCATTTACAATATTCATTGATTTTTGCCATTGAAAAATATCCAGAAATGATTGAAGCTACTGACTGAATGAAAGGAGCTGGCATCTCACTCTCTTTGAATCTTCTTTATCATGCTAAGAGGAGCAGGAAAAAGCAAAAAATTTCAGAATTGCGCCTTGCAATGCGGAGAAATTACTGTTTGTGCATTTACAAAATTCATTGATTTTTGCCATTGAAAAACATCATGTTATTCATATACCAGAAATGATTGAAGCTACTGACAGAAGGAAAGGATCTGGCATCTCACTCTCTTTGAATCTTCTTTATCATGCTAAGAGGAGCAGGAAAAAGCAAAAAATTTCAGAATTGCACCTTGCAATGCGGAGAAATTACTGTTTGTGCATTTACAATATTCATTGATTTTTGCCATTGAAAAACATCATGTTATTCATATACCAGAAATGATTGAAGCTACTGACTGAATGAAAGGAGCTGGCATCTCACTCTCTTTGAATCTTCTTTATCATGCTAAGAGGAGCAGGAAAAAGTAAAAAATTTCAGAATTGCACCTTGCAATGCGGAGAAATTACTGTTTGTGCATTTATAATATTCAATGATTTTTGCCATTGAAAAACGTCCAGAAATGATTGAAGCTACTGACTGAACGAAAGGAGCTGGCATCTCACTCTCTTTGAATCTTCTTTATCATGCTAAGAGGAGCAGGAAAAAGCAAAAAATTTCAGAATTGCACCTTGCAATGCGGAGAAATTACTGTTTGTGCATTTACAATATTCATTGATTTTTGCCATTGAAAAACATCATGTTATTCATATACCAGAAATGTTTGAAGCTACTGACTGAATGAAAGGAGCTGGCATCTCACTCTCTTTGAATCTTCTTTATCATGCTAAGAGGAGCAGGAAAAAGCAAAAAATTTCAGAATTGCACATTGCAATGCGGAGAAATTACTGTTTGTGCATTTACAATATTCATTGATTTTTGCCATTGAAAAACGTCCAGAAATGATTGAAGCTACTGACTGAATGAAAGGAGCTGGCATCTCACTCTCTTTGAATCTTCTTTATCATGCTAAGAGGAGCAGGAAAAAGCAAAAAATTTCAGAATTGCACCTTGCAATGCGGAGAAATTACTGTTTGTGCCTTTACAATATTCATTGATTTTTGCCATTGAAAAACGTCCAGAAATGATTGAAGCTACTGACTGAATGAAAGGAGCTGGCATCTCACTCTCTTTGAATCTTCTTTATCATGCTAAGAGGAGCAGGAAAAAGCAAAAAATTTCAGAATTGCACCTTGCAATGCGGAGAAATTACTGTTTGTGCATTTACAATATTCATTGATTTTTGCCATTGAAAAACGTACAGAAATGATTGAAGCTACTGACTGAATGAAAGGAGCTGGCATCTCACTCTCTTTGAATCTTCTTTATCATGCTAAGAGGAGCAGGAAAAAGCAAAAAATTTCAGAATTGCACCTTGCAATGCGGAGAAATTACTGTTTGTGCATTTACAATATTCATTGATTTTTGCCATTGAAAAATGTCCAGAAATGATTGAAGCTACTGACTGAATGAAAGGAGCTGGCATCTCACTCTCTTTGAATCTTCTTTATCATGCTAAGAGGAGCAGGAAAAAGCAAAAAATTTCAGAATTGCGCCTTGCAATGCGGAGAAATTACTGTTTGTGCATTTACAAAATTCATTGATTTTTGCCATTGAAAAACATCATGTTATTCATATACCAGAAATGATTGAAGCTACTGACAGAAGGAAAGGATCTGGCATCTCACTCTCTTTGAATCTTCTTTATCATGCTAAGAGGAGCAGGAAAAAGCAAAAAATTTCAGAATTGCACCTTGCACTACGGAGAAATTACTGTTTGTGCATTTACAATATTCATTGATTTTTGCCATTGAAAAACGTCCAGAAATAATTGAAGCTACTGACTGAATGAAAGGAGCTGGCATCTCACTCTCTTTGAATCTTCTTTATCATGCTAAGAGGAGCAGGAAAAAGCAAAAAATTTCAGAATTGCACCTTGCAATGCGGAGAAATTACTGTTTGTGCATTTACAATATTCATTGATTTTTGCGATTGAAAAACATCATGTTATTCATATACCAGAAATGATTGAAGCTACTGACTGAATGAAAGGAGCTGGCATCTCACTCTCTTTGAATCTTCTTTATCATGCTAAGAGGAGCAGGAAAAAGTAAAAAATTTCAGAATTGCACCTTGCAATGCGGAGAAATTACTGTTTGTGCATTTACAATATTCAATGATTTTTGCCATTGAAAAACGTCCAGAAATGATTGAAGCTACTGACTGAATGAAAGGAGCTGGCATCTCACTCTCTTTGAATCTTGTTTATCATGCTAAGAGGAGCAGGAAAAAGCAAAAAATTTCAGAATTGCACCTTGCAATGCGGAGAAATTACTGTTTGTGCATTTACAATATTCATTGATTTTTGCCATTGAAAAACATCCAGAAATGATTGAAGCTACTGACTGAATGAAAGGAGCTGTCATCTCACTCTCTTTGTATCTTCTTTATCATGCTAAGAGGAGCAGGAAAAAGCAAAAAATTTCAGAATTTCACCTTGCAATGCGGAGAAATTACTGTTTGTGCATTTACAATATTCATTGATTTTTCCCATTGAAAAATGTCCAGAAATGATTGAAGCTACTGACTGAATGAAAGGAGCTGGCATCTCACTCTCTTTGAATCTTCTTTATCATGCTAAGAGGAGCAGGAAAAAGCAAAAAATTTCAGAATTGCGCCTTGCAATGCGGAGAAATTACTGTTTGTGCATTTACAAAATTCATTGATTTTTGCCATTGAAAAACATCATGTTATTCATATACCAGAAATGTTTGAAGCTACTGACTGAATGAAAGGAGCTGGTATCTCACTCTCTTTGAATCTTCTTCATAATGCTAAGAGGAGCAGGAAAAAGCAAAAAATTTCAGAATTGCACCTTGCAATGCGGAGAAATTACTGTTTGTGCATTTACAATATTCATTGATTTTTGCCATTGAAAAACGTCAAGAAATGATTGAAGCTACTGACAATGAAAGGAGCTGGCATCTCACTCTCTTTGAATCTTCTTTATCATGCTAAGAGGAGCAGGAAAAAGCAAAAAATTTCAGAATTGCACCTTGCAATGCTGAGAAATTACTGTTTGTGCATTTGCAAAATTCAGTGATTTTTGCCATTGAAAAACATCATGTTATTCATATACCAGAAATGATTGAAGCTACTGACTGAATGAAAGGAGCTGGCATCTCACTCTCTTTGAATCTTCTTTATCATGCTAAGAGGAGCAGGAAAAAGCAAAAAAATTCAGAATTGCACCTTGCAATGCGGAGAAATTACTGTTTGTGCATTTACAATATTCATTGATTTTTGCCATTGAAAAACATCATGTTATTCATATACCAGAAATGTTTGAAGCTACTGACTGAATGAAAGGAGCTGACATCTCACTCTCTTTGAATCTTCTTTATCATGCTAAGAGGAGCAGGAAAAAGCAAAAAATTTCAGAATTGCACCTTGCAATGCGGAGAAATTACTGTTTGTGCATTTACAATATTCATTGATTTTTCCCATTGAAAAACGTCCAGAAATGATTGAAGCTACTGACTGAATGAAAGGAGCTGGCATCTCACTCTCTTTGAATCTTCTTTATCATGCTAAGAGGAGCAGGAAAAAGCAAAAAATTTCAGAATTGCACCTTGCAATGCGGAGAAATTACTGTTTGTGCATTTACAATATTCATTGATTTTTGCCATTAAAAAACATCATGTTATTCATATACCAGAAATGTTTGAAGCTACTGACTGAATGAAAGGAGCTGACATCTCACTCTCTTTGAATCTTCTTTATCATGCTAAGAGGAGCAGGAAAAAGCAAAAAATTTCAGAATTGCACCATGCAATGCGGAGAAATTACTGTTTGTGCATTTACAATATTCATTGATTTTTGCCATTGAAAAACGTCCAGAAATGATTGAAGCTACTGACTGAATGAAAGGAGCTGGCATCTCACTCTCTTTGAATCTTCTTTATCATGCTAAGAGGAGCAGGAAAAAGCAAAAAATTTCAGAATTGCACCTTGCAATGCGGAGAAATTACTGTTTGTGCATTTACAATATTCATTGATTTTTGCCATTGAAAAACGTCCAGAAATTATTGAAGCTACTGACTGAATGAAAGGAGCTGGCATCTCACTCTCTTTGAATCTTCTTTATCATGCTAAGAGGAGCAGGAAAAAGCAAAAAATTTCAGAATTGCACCTTGCAATGCGGAGAAATTACAGTTTGTGCATTTACAATATTCATTGATTTTTGCCATTGAAAAACGTCCAGAAATGATTGAAGCTACTGACTGAATGAAAGGAGCTGGCATCTCACTCTCTTTGAATCTTCTTTATCATGCTAAGAGGAGCAGGAAAAAGCAAAAAATTTCAGAATTGCACCTTGCAATGCGGAGAAATTACTGTTTGTGCATTTACAATATTCATTGATTTTTGCCATTGAAAAACGTCCAGAAATGATTGAAGCTACTGACTGAATGAAAGGAGCTGGCATCTTACTCTCTTTGAATCTTCTTTATCATGCTAAGAGGAGCAGGAAAAAGCAAAAAATTTCAGATTGCACCTTGCAATGCGGAGAAATTACTGTTTGTGCATTTACAATATTCATTGATTTTTGCCATTGAAAAACATGTTATTCATATACCAGAAATGTTTGAAGCTCCTGACTGAATGAAAGGAGCTGGCACCTCACTCTCTTTGAATCTTGTTTATCATGCTAAGAGGAGCAGGAAAAAGCAAAAAATTTCAGAATTGCACCTTGCAATGCGGAGAAATTACTGTTTGTGCATTTACAATATTCATTGATTTTTGCCATTGAAAAACGTCCAGAAATGATTGAAGCTACTGACTGAATGAAAGGAGCTGGCATCTCACTCTCTTTGAATCTTCTTTATCATGCTAAGAGGAGCAGGAAAAGGCAAAAAATTTCAGAATTGCACCTTGCAATGCGGAGAAATTACTGTTTGTGCATTTACAATATTCATTGATTTTTGCCATTGAAAAATGTCCAGAAATGATTGAAGCTACTGACTGAATGAAAGGAGCTAGCATCTCACTCTCTTTGAATCTTCTTTATCATGCTAAGAGGAGCAGGAAAAAGCAAAAAATTTCAGAATTGCGCCTTGCAATGCGGAGAAATTACTGTTTGTGCATTTACAAAATTCATTGATTTTTGCCATTGAAAAACATCATGTTATTCATATACCAGAAATGATTGAAGCTACTGACTGAAGGAAAGGAGCTGGCATCTCACTCTCTTTGAATCTTCTTTATCATGCTAAGAGGAGCAGGAAAAAGCAAAAAATTTCAGAATTGCACCTTGCAATGCGGAGAAATTACTGTTTGTGCATTTACAATATTCATTGATTTTTGCCATTGAAAAACGTCCAGAAATGATTGAAGCTACTGACTGAATGAAAGGAGCTGGCATCTCACTCTCTTTGAATCTTCTTTATCATGCTAAGAGGAGCAGGAAAAAGTAAAAAATTTCAGAATTGCACCTTGCAATGCGGAGAAATTACTGTTTGTGCATTTACAATATTCAATGATTTTTGCCATTGAAAAACGTCCATAAATGATTGAAGCTACTGACTGAATGAAAGGAGCTGGCATCTCACTCTCTTTGAATCTTGTTTATCATGCTAAAAGGAGCAGGAAAAAGCAAAAAATTTCAGAATTGCACCTTGCAATGCGGAGAAATTACTGTTTGTGCATTTACAATATTCATTGATTTTTGCCATTGAAAAACGTCCAGAAATGATTGAAGCTACTGACTGAATGAAAGGAGCTGGCATCTCACTCTCTTTGAATCTTCTTTATCATGCTAAGAGGAGCAGGAAAAAGCAAAAAATTTCAGAATTGCACCTTGCAATGCGGAGAAATTACTGTTTGTGCATTTACAATATTCATTGATTTTTGCCATTGAAAAACGTCCAGAAATGATTGAAGCTACTGACTGAATGAAAGGAGCTGGCATCTCACTCTCTTTGAATCTTCTTTATCATGCTAAGAGGAGCAGGAAAAAGCAAAAAATTAGAGAATTGCACCTTGCAATGCGGAGAAATTACTGTTTGTGCATTTACAATATTCATTGATTTTTGCGATTGAAAAACATCATGTTATTCATATACCAGAAATGATTGAAGCTACTGACTGAATGAAAGGAGCTGGCATCTCACTCTCTTTGAATCTTCTTCATCATGCTAAGAGGAGCAGGAAAAAGTAAAAAATTTCAGAATTGCACCTTGCAATGCGGAGAAATTACTGTTTGTGCATTTACAATATTCAATGATTTTTGCCATTGAAAAACGTCCATAAATGATTGAAGCTACTGACTGAATGAAAGGAGCTGGCATCTCACTCTCTTTGAATCTTGTTTATCATGCTAAAAGGAGCAGGAAAAAGCAAAAAATTTCAGAATTGCACCTTGCAATGCGGAGAAATTACTGTTTGTGCATTTACAATATTCATTGATTTTTGCCATTGAAAAACGTCCAGAAATGATTGAAGCTACTGACTGAATGAAAGGAGCTGGCATCTCACTCTCTTTGAATCTTCTTTATCATGCTAAGAGGAGCAGGAAAAAGCAAAAAATTTCAGAATTGCACCTTGCAATGCGGAGAAATTACTGTTTGTGCATTTACAATATTCATTGATTTTTGCAATTGAAAAACGTCCAGAAATGATTGAAGCTACTGACTGAATGAAAGGAGCTGGCATCTCACTCTCTTTGAATCTTCTTTATCATGCTAAGAGGAGCAGGAAAAAGTAAAAAATTTCAGAATTGCACCTTGCAATGCGGAGAAATTACTGTTTGTGCATTTACAATATTCAATGATTTTTGCCATTGAAAAACGTCCAGAAATAATTGAAGCTACTGACTGAATGAAAGGAGCTGGCATCTCACTCTCTTTGAATCTTCTTTATCATGCTAAGAGGAGCAGGAAAAAGCAAAAAATTTCAGAATTGCACCTTGCAATGCGGAGAAATTACTGTTTGTGCATTTACAATATTCATTGATTTTTGCGATTGAAAAACATCATGTTATTCATATACCAGAAATGATTGCAGCTACTGACTGAATGAAAGGAGCTGGCATCTCACTCTCTTTGAATCTTCTTTATCATGCTAAGAGGAGCAGGAAAAAGTAAAAAATTTCAGAATTGCACCTTGCAATGCGGAGAAATTACTGTTTGTGCATTTACAATATTCAATGATTTTTGCCATTGAAAAACGTCCAGAAATGATTGAAGCTACTGACTGAATGAAAGGAGCTGGCATCTCACTCTCTTTGAATCTTGTTTATCATGCTAAGAGGAGCAGGAAAAAGCAAAAAATTTCAGAATTGCACCTTGCAATGCGGAGAAATTACTGTTTGTGCATTTACAATATTCATTGATTTTTGCCATTGAAAAACGTCCAGAAATGATTGAAGCTACTGACTGAATGAAAGGAGCTGGCATCTCACTCTCTTTGAATCTTCTTTATCATGCTAAGAGGAGCAGGAAAAAGCAAAAAATTTCAGAATTGCACCTTGCAATGCGGAGAAATTACTGTTTGTGCATTTACAATATTCATTGATTTTTGCCATTGAAAAACATCATGTTATTCATATTCCAGAAATGATTGAAGCTACTGACTGAATGAAAGGAGCTGGCATCTCACTCTCTTTGAATCTTCTTTATCATGCTAAGAGGAGCAGGAAAAAGTAAAAAATTTCAGAATTGCACCTTGCAATGCGGAGAAATTACTGTTTGTGCATTTACAATATTCATTGATTTTTGCCATTGAAAAACATCCAGAAATGATTGAAGCTACTGACTGAATGAAAGGAGCTGTCATCTCACTCTCTTTGTATCTTCTTTATCATGCTAAGAGGAGCAGGAAAAAGCAAAAAATTTCAGAATTTCACCTTGCAATGCGGAGAAATTACTGTTTGTGCATTTACAATATTCATTGATTTTTGCCATTGAAAAATGTCCAGAAATGATTGAAGCTACTGACTGAATGAAAGGAGCTGGCATCTCACTCTCTTTGAATCTTCTTTATCATGCTAAGAGGAGCAGGAAAAAGCAAAAAATTTCAGAATTGCGCCTTGCAATGCGGAGAAATTACTGTTTGTGCATTTACAAAATTCATTGATTTTTGCCATTGAAAAACATCATGTTATTCATATGCCAGAAATGATTGAAGCTACTGACTGAAGGAAAGGAGCTGGCATCTCACTCTCTTTGAATCTTCTTTATCATGCTAAGAGGAGCAGGAAAAAGCAAAAAATTTCAGAATTGCACCTTGCAATGCGGAGAAATTACTGTTTGTGCATTTACAATATTCATTGATTTTTGCCATTGAAAAACGTCCAGAAATGATTGAAGCTACTGACTGAATGAAAGGAGCTGGCATCTCACTCTCTTTGAATCTTCTTTATCATGCTAAGAGGAGCAGGAAAAAGCAAAAAATTTCAGATTGCACCTTGCAATGCGGAGAAATTACTGTTTGTGCATTTACAATATTCATTGATTTTTGCCATTGAAAAACATGTTATTCATATACCAGAAATGTTTGAAGCTCCTGACTGAATGAAAGGAGCTGGCACCTCACTCTCTTTGAATCTTGTTTATCATGCTAAGAGGAGCAGGAAAAAGCAAAAAATTTCAGAATTGCACCTTGCAATGCGGAGAAATTACTGTTTGTGCATTTACAATATTCATTGATTTTTGCCATTGAAAAACGTCCAGAAATGATAGAAGCTACTGACTGAATGAAAGGAGCTGGCATCTCACTCTCTTTGAATCTTCTTTATCATGCTAAGAGGAGCAGGAAAAAGCAAAAAATTTCAGAATTGCACCTTGCAATGCGGAGAAATTACTGTTTGTGCATTTACAATATTCATTGATTTTTGCCATTGAAAAACATCATGTTAATCATATACCAGAAATGTTTGAAGCTACTGACTGAATGAAAGGAGCTGGTATCTCACTCTCTTTGAATCTTCTTCATAATGCTAAGAGGAGCAGGAAAAAGCAAAAAATTTCAGAATTGCACCTTGCAATGCGGAGAAATTACTGTTTGTGCATTTACAATATTCATTGATTTTTGCCATTGAAAAACGTCCAGAAATGATTGAAGCTACTGACAATGAAAGGAGCTGACATCTCACTCTCTTTGAATCTTCTTTATCATGCTAAGAGGAGCAGGAAAAAGCAAAAAATTTCAGAATTGCACCTTGCAATGCTGAGAAATTACTGTTTGTGCATTTACAAAATTCATTGATTTTTGCCATTGAAAAACATCATGTTATTCATATACCAGAAATGATTGAAGCTACTGACTGAATGAAAGGAGCTGGCATCTCACTCTCTTTGAATCTTCTTTATCATGCTAAGATTAGCAGGAAAAAGCAAAAAATTTCAGAATTGCACCTTGCAATGCGGAGAAATTACTGTTTGTGCATTTACAATATTCATTGATTTTTGCCATTGAAAAACATCATGTTATTCATATACCAGAAATGTTTGAAGCTACTGACTGAATGAAAGGAGCTGACATCTCACTCTCTTTGAATATTCTTTATCATGCTAAGAGGAGCAGGAAAAAGCAAAAAATTTCAGAATTGCACCTTGCAATGCGGAGAAATTACTGTTTGTGCATTTACAATATTCATTGATTTTTGCCATTGAAAAATGTCCAGAAATGATTGAAGCTACTGACTGAATGAAAGGAGCTGGCATCTCACTCTCTTTGAATCTTCTTTATCATGCTAAGAGGAGCAGGAAAAAGCAAAAAATTTCAGAATTGCACCTTGCAATGCGGAGAAATTACTGTTTGTGCATTTACAATATTCATTGATTTTTGCCATTGAAAAACGTCCAGAAATGATTGAAGCTACTGACTGAATGAAAGGAGCTGGCATCTCACTCTCTTTGAATCTTCTTTATCATGCTAAGAGGAGCAGGAAAAAGCAAAAAATTTCAGAATTGCACCTTGCAATTCGGAGAAATTACTGTTTGTGCATTTACAATATTCATTGATTTTTGCCATTGAAAAACGTCCAGAAATGATTGAAGCTACTGACTGAATGAAAGGAGCTGGCATCTCACTCTCTTTGAATCATCTTTATCATGCTAAGAGGAGCAGGAAAAAGCAAAAAATTTCAGAATTGCACCTTGCAATGCGGAGAAATTACTGTTTGTGCATTTACAATATTCATTGATTTTTGCCATTGAAAAACATGTTATTCATATACCAGAAATGTTTGAAGCTCCTGACTGAATGAAAGGAGCTGGCACCTCACTCTCTTTGAATCTTCTTTATCATGCTAAGAGGAGCAGGAAAAAGCAAAAAATTTCAGAATTGCACCTTGCAATGCGGAGAAATTACTGTTTGTGCATTTACAATATTCATTGATTTTTGCCATTGAAAAACGTCCAGAAATGATTGAAGCTACTGACTGAATGAAAGGAGCTGGCATCTCACTCTCTTTGAATCTTCTTTATCATGCTAAGAGGAGCAGGAAAAAGCAAAAAATTTCAGAATTGCACCTTGCAATGCGGAGAAATTACTGTTTGTGCATTTACAATATTCATTGATTTTTGCCATTGAAAAATGTCCAGAAATGATTGAAGCTACTGACTGAATGAAAGGAGCTGGCATCTCACTCTCTTTGAATCTTCTTTATCATGCTAAGAGGAGCAGGAAAAAGCAAAAAATTTCAGAATTGCGCCTTGCAATGCGGAGAAATTACTGTTTGTGCATTTACAAAATTCATTGATTTTTGCCATTGAAAAACATCATGTTATTCATATACCAGAAATGTTTGAAGCTACTGACTGAATGAAAGGAGCTGGTATCTCACTCTCTTTGAATCTTCTTCATAATGCTAAGAGGAGCAGGAAAAAGCAAAAAATTTCAGAATTGCACCTTGCAATGCGGAGAAATTACTGTTTGTGCATTTACAATATTCATTGATTTTTGCCATTGAAAAACGTCCAGAAATGATTGAAGCTACTGACAATGAAAGGAGCTGGCATCTCACTCTCTTTGAATCTTCTTTATCATGCTAAGAGGAGCAGGAAAAAGCAAAAAATTTCAGAATTGCACCTTGCAATGCTGAGAAATTACTGTTTGTGCATTTACAAAATTCATTGATTTTTGCCATTGAAAAACATCATGTTATTCATATACCAGAAATGATTGAAGCTACTGGCTGAATGAAAGGAGCTGGCATCTCACTCTCTTTGAATCTTCTTTATCATGCTAAGATTAGCAGGAAAAAGCAAAAAATTTCAGAATTGCACCTTGCAATGCGGAGAAATTACTGTTTGTGCATTTACAATATTCATTGATTTTTGCCATTGAAAAACATCATGTTATTCATATACCAGAAATGTTTGAAGCTACTGACTGAATGAAAGGAGCTGACATCTCACTCTCTTTGAATCTTCTTTATCATGCTAAGAGGAGCAGGAAAAAGCAAAAAATTTCAGAATTGCACCTTGCAATGCGGAGAAATTACTGTTTGTGCATTTACAATATTCATTGATTTTTGCCATTGAAAAATGTCCAGAAATGATTGAAGCTACTGACTGAATGAAAGGAGCTGGCATCTCACTCTCTTTGAATCTTCTTTATCATGCTAAGAGGAGCAGGAAAAAGCAAAAAATTTCAGAATTGCACCTTGCAATGCGGAGAAATTACTGTTTGTGCATTTACAATATTCATTGATTTTTGCCATTGAAAAACATCATGTTATTCATATACCAGAAATGTTTGAAGCTACTGACTGAATGAAAGGAGCTGACATCTCACTCTCTTTGAATCTTCTTTATCATGCTAAGAGGAGCAGGAAAAAGCAAAAAATTTCAGAATTGCACCTTGCAATGCGGAGAAATTACTGTTTGTGCATTTACAATATTCATTGATTTTTGCCATTGAAAAATGTCCAGAAATGATTGAAGCTACTGACTGAATGAAAGGAGCTGGCATCTCACTCTCTTTGAATCTTCTTTATCATGCTAAGAGGAGCAGGAAAAAGCAAAAAATTTCAGAATTGCACCTTGCAATGCGGAGAAATTACTGTTTGTGCATTTACAATATTCATTGATTTTTGCCATTGAAAAACGTCCAGAAATGATTGAAGCTACTGACTGAATGAAAGGAGCTGGCATCTCACTCTATTTGAATCTTCTTTATCATGCTAAGAGGAGCAGGAAAAAGCAAAAAATTTCAGAATTGCACCTTGCAATGCGGAGAAATTACAGTTTGTGCATTTACAATATTCATTGATTTTTGCCATTGAAAAACGTCCAGAAATGATTGAAGCTACTGACAGAATGAAAGGAGCTGGCATCTCACTCTCTTTGAATCTTCTTTATCATGCTAAGAGGAGCAGGAAAAAGCAAAAAATTTCAGAATTGCACCTTGCAATGCGGAGAAATTACTGTTTGTGCATTTACAATATTCATTGATTTTTGCCATTGAAAAACATGTTATTCATATACCAGAAATGTTTGAAGCTCCTGACTGAATGAAAGGAGCTGGCACCTCACTCTCTTTGAATCTTCTTTATCATGCTAAGAGGAGCAGGAAAAAGCAAAAAATTTCAGAATTGCACCTTGCAATGCGGAGAAATTACTGTTTGTGCATTTACAATATTCATTGATTTTTGCAATTGAAAAACGTCCAGAAATGATTGAAGCTACTGACTGAATAAAAGGAGCTGGCATCTCACTCTCTTTGAATCTTCTTTATCATGCTAAGAGGAGCAGGAAAAAGCAAAAAATTTCAGAATTGCACCTTGCAATGCGGAGAAATTACTGTTTGTGCATTTACAATATTCATTGATTTTTGCCATTGAAAAATGTCCAGAAATGATTGAAGCTACTGACTGAATGAAAGGAGCTGGCATCTCACTCTCTTTGAATCTTCTTTATCATGCTAAGAGGAGCAGGAAAAAGCAAAAAATTTCAGAATTGCGCTTTGCAATGCGGAGAAATTACTGTTTGTGCATTTACAAAATTCATTGATTTTTGCCATTGAAAAACATCATGTTATTCATATACCAGAAATGATTGAAGCTACTGACTGAAGGAAAGGAGCTGGCATCTCACTCTCTTTGAATCTTCTTTATCATGCTAAGAGGAGCAGGAAAAAGCAAAAAATTTCAGAATTGCACCTTGCAATGCGGAGAAATTACTGTTTGTGCATTTACAATATTCATTGATTTTTGCCATTGAAAAACGTCCAGAAATGATTGAAGCTACTGACTGAATGAAAGGAGCTGGCATCTCACTCTCTTTGAATCTTCTTTATCATGCTAAGAGGAGCAGGAAAAAGCAAAAAATTTCAGAATTGCACCTTGCAATGCGGAGAAATTACTGTTTGTGCATTTACAATATTCATTGAGTTTTGCGATTGAAAAACATCATGTTATTCATATACCAGAAATGATTGAAGCTACTGACTGAATGAAAGGAGCTGGCATCTCACTCTCTTTGAATCTTCTTTATCATGCTAAGAGGAGCAGGAAAAAGTAAAAAATTTCAGAATTGCACCTTGCAATGCGGAGAAATTACTGTTTGTGCATTTACAATATTCAATGGTTTTTGCCATTGAAAAACGTCCAGAAATGATTGAAGCTACTGACTGAATGAAAGGAGCTGGCATCTCACTCTCTTTGAATCTTGTTTATCATGCTAAGAGGAGCAGGAAAAAGCAAAAAATTTCAGAATTGCACCTTGCAATGCGGAGAAATTACTGTTTGTGCATTTACAATATTCATTGATTTTTGCCATTGAAAAACGTCCAGAAATGATTGAAGCTACTGACTGAATGAAAGGAGCTGGCATCTCACTCTCTTTGAATCTTCTTTATCATGCTAAGAGGAGCAGGAAAAAGCAAAAAATTTCAGAATTGCACCTTGCAATGCGGAGAAATTACTGTTTGTGCATTTACTATATTCATTGATTTTTGCCATTGAAAAACATCATGTTATTCATATAACAGAAATGATTGAAGCTACTGACTGAATGAAAGGAGCTGGCATCTCACTCTCTTTGAATCTTCTTTATCATGCTAAGAGGAGCAGGAAAAAGTAAAAAATTTCAGAATTGCACCTTGCAATGCGGAGAAATTACTGTTTGTGCATTTACAATATTCATTGATTTTTGCCATTGAAAAACATCATGTTATTCATATACCAGAAATGATTGAAGCTACTGACTGAATGAAAGGAGCTGGCATCTCACTCTCTTTGAATCTTCTTTAACATGCTAAGAGGAGCAGGAAAAAGTAAAAAATTTCAGAATTGCACCTTGCAATGCGGAGAAATTACTGTTTGTGCATTTACAATATTCATTGATTTTTGCCATTGAAAAACATCATGTTATTCATATACCAGAAATGATTGAAGCTACTGACTGAATGAAAGGAGCTGGCATCTCACTCTCTTTGAATCTTCTTTATCATGCTAAGAGGAGCAGGAAAAAGTAAAAAATTTCAGAATTGCACCTTGCAATGCGGAGAAATTACTGTTTGTGCATTTACAATATTCAATGATTTTTGCCATTGAAAAGCGTCCAGAAATGATTGAAGCTACTGACTGAACGAAAGGAGCTGGCATCTCACTCTCTTTAAATCTTCTTTATCATGCAAAGAGGAGCAGGAAAAAGCAAAAAATTTCAGAATTGCACCTTGCAATGCGGAGAAATTACTGTTTGTGCATTTACAATATTCATTGATTTTTGCCATTGAAAAACGTCCAGAAATGATTGAAGCTACTGACTGAATGAAAGGAGCTGGCATCTCACTGTCTTTGAATCTTCTTTATCATGCTAAGAGGAGCAGGAAAAAGCAAAAAATTTCAGAATTGCACCTTGCAATGCGGAGAAATTACTGTTTGTGCATTTACAATATTCATTGATTTTTGCCATTGAAAAACATGTTATTCATATACCAGAAATGTTTGAAGCTCCTGACTGAATGAAAGGAGCTGGCACCTCACTCTCTTTGAATCTTCTTTATCATGCTAAGAGGAGCAGGAAAAAGCAAAAAATTTCAGAATTGCACCTTGCAATGCGGAGAAATTACTGTTTGTGCATTTACAATATTCATTGATTTTTGCAATTGAAAAACGTCCAGAAATGATTGAAGCTACTGACTGCATGAAAGGAGCTGGCATCTCACTCTCTTTGAATCTTCTTTATCATGCTAAGAGGAGCAGGAAAAAGCAAAAAATTTCAGAATTGCACCTTGCAATGCGGAGAAATTACTGTTTGTGCATTTACAATATTCATTGATTTTTGTCATTGAAAAATGTCCAGAAATGACTGAAGCTACTGACTGAATGAAAGGAGCTGGCATCTCACTCTCTTTGAATCTTCTTTATCATGCTAAGAGGAGCAGGAAAAAGCAAAAAATTTCAGAATTGCGCTTTGCAATGCGGAGAATTTACTGTTTGTGCATTTACAAAATTCATTGATTTTTGCCATTGAAAAACATCATGTTATTCATATACCAGAAATGATTGAAGCTACTGACTGAAGGAAAGGAGCTGGCATCTCACTCTCTTTGAATCTTCTTTATCATGCTAAGAGGAGCAGTAAAAAGCAAAAAATTTCAGAATTGCACCTTGCAATGCGGAGAAATTACTGTTTGTGCATTTACAATATTCATTGATTTTTGCCATTGAAAAACGTCCAGAAATGATTGAAGCTACTGACTGAATGAAAGGAGCTGGCATCTCACTCTCTTTGAATCTTCTTTATCATGCTAAGAGGAGCAGGAAAAAGCAAAAAATTTCAGAATTGCACCTTGCAATGCGGAGAAATTACTGTTTGTGCATTTACAATATTCATTGAGTTTTGCGATTGAAAAACATCATGTTATTCATATACCAGAAATGATTGAAGCTACTGACTGAATGAAAGGAGCTAGCATCTCACTCTCTTTGAATCTTCTTTATCATGCTAAGAGGAGCAGGAAAAAGTAAAAAATTTCAGAATTGCACCTTGCAATGCGGAGAAATTACTGTTTGTTCATTTACAATATTCAATGATTTTTGCCATTGAAAAACGTCCAGAAATGATTGAAGCTACTGACTGAATGAAAGGAGCTGGCATCTCACTCTCTTTGAATCTTCTTTATCATGCTAAGAGGAGCAGGAAAAAGCAAAAAATTTCAGAATTGCACCTTGCAATGCGGAGAAATTACTGTTTGTGCATTTACAATATTCATTGATTTTTGCCATTGAAAAACGTCCAGAAATGATTGAAGCTACTGACTGAATGAAAGGAGCTGGCATCTCACTCTCTTTGAATCTTCTTTATCATGCTAAGAGGAGCAGGAAAAAGCAAAAAATTTCAGAATTGCACCTTGCAATGCGGAGAAATTACTGTTTGTGCATTTACTATATTCATTGATTTTTGCCATTGAAAAACATCATGTTATTCATATACCAGAAATGATTGAAGCTACTGACTGAATGAAAGGAGCTGGCATCTCATTCTCTTTGAATCTTCTTTATCATGCTAAGAGGAGCAGGAAAAAGTAAAAAATTTCAGAATTGCACCTTGCAATGCGGAGAAATTACTGTTTGTGCATTTACAATATTCATTGATTTTTGCCATTGAAAAACATCATGTTATTCATATACCAGAAATGATTGAAGCTACTGACTGAATGAAAGGAGCTGGCATCTCACTCTCTTTGAATCTTCTTTATCATGCTAAGAGGAGCAGGAAAAAGTAAAAAATTTCAGAATTGCACCTTGCAATGCGGAGAAATTACTGTTTGTGCATTTACAATATTCAATGATTTTTGCCATTGAAAAGCGTCCAGAAATGATTGAAGCTACTGACTGAACGAAAGGAGATGGCATCTCACTCTCTTTAAATCTTCTTTATCATGCAAAGAGGAGCAGGAAAAAGCAAAAGATTTCAGAATTGCACCTTGCAATGCGGAGAAATCACTGTTTGTGCATTTACAATATTCATTGATTTTTGCCATTGAAAAACATCATGTTATTCATATACCAGAAATGTTTGAAGCTACTCACTGAATGAAAGGAGCTGGCATCTCACTCTCTTTGAATCTTCTTTATCATGCTAAGAGGAGCAGGAAAAAGCAAAAAATTTCAGAATTGCACCTTGCAATACGGAGAAATTACTGTTTGTGCATTTACAAAATTCATTGATTTTTGCCATTGAAAAACATCATGTTATTCATATACCAGAAATGATTGAAGCTACTGACTGAATGAAAGGAGCTGGCATCTCACTCTCTTTGAATCTTCTTTATCATGCTAAGAGGAGCAGGAAAAAGCAAAAAATTTCAGAATTGCACCTTGCAATGCGGAGAAATTACTGTTTGTGCATTTACAATATTCATTGATTTTTGCCATTGAAAAACGTCCAGAAATGATTGAAGCTACTGACTGAATGAAAGGAGCTGGCATCTCACTCTCTTTGAATCTTCTTTATCATGCTAAGAGGAGCAGGAAAAAGCAAAAAATTTCAGAATTGCACCTTGCAATGCGGAGAAATTACTGTTTGTGCATTTACAATATTCATTGATTTTTGCCATTGAAAAACATCATGTTATTCATATACCAGAAATGTATGAAGCTACTGACTGAATGAAAGGAGCTGGCATCTCACTCTCTTTGAATCTTCTTTATCATGCTAAGAGGAGCAGGAAAAAGCAAAAAATTTCAGAATTGCACCTTGCAATGCGGAGAAATTACTGTTTGTGCATTTACAATATTCATTGACTTTTGCCATTGAAAAACATCATGTTATTCATATACCAGAAATGATTGAAGCTACTGACTGAATGAAAGGAGCTGGCATCTCACTCTCTTTGAATCTTCTTTATCATGCTAAGAGCAGCAGGAAAAAGCAAAAAATTTCAGAATTGCACCTTGCAATGCGGAGAAATTACTGTTTGTGCATTTACAATATTCATTGATTTTTGCCATTGAAAAACATCATGTTATTCATATACCAGAAATGATTGAAGCTACTGACTGAATGAAAGTAGCTGGCATCTCACTCTCTTTGAATCGTCTTTATCATGCTAAGAGGAGCAGGAAAAAGCAAAAAATTTCAGAATTGCACCTTGCAATGCGGAGAAATTACTGTTTGTGCATTTACAATATTCATTGATTTTTGCAATTGAAAAACTTCCAGAAATGATTGAAGCTACTGACTGAATTAAAGGAGCTGGCATCTCACTCTCTTTGAATCTTCTTCATCATGCTAAGAGGAGCAGGGAAAAGCAAAAAATTTCAGAATTGCACCTTGCAATGCGGAGAAATTACTGTTTGTGCATTTACAATATTCATTGATTTTTGCCATTGAAAAACATCATGTTATTCATATACCAGAAATGTTTGAAGCTACTGACTGAATGAAAGGAGCTGGCATCTCACTCTCTTTGAATCTTCTTTATCATGCTAAGAGGAGCAGGAAAAAGCAAAAAATTTCAGAATTGCACCTTGCAATGCGGAGAAATTACTGTTTGTGCATTTACAATATTCATTGATTTTTGCCATTGAAAAACGTCCAGAAATGATTGAAGCTACTGACTGAATGACAGGAGCTGGCATCTCACTCTCTTTGAATCTTGTTTATCATGCTAAGAGGAGCAGGAAAAAGCAAAAAATTTCAGAATTGCACCTTGCAATGCGGAGAAATTACTGTTTGTGCATTTACAATATTCATTGATTTTTGCCATTGAAAAACGTCCAGAAATGATTGAAGCTACTGACTGAATGAAAGGAGCTGTCATCTCACTCTCTTTGAATCTTCTTTATCATGCTAAGAGGAGCAGGAAAAAGTAAAAAATTTCAGAATTGCACCTTGCAATGCGGAGAAATTACTGTTTGTGCATTTATAATATTCAATGATTTTTGCCATTGAAAAACGTCCAGAAATGATTGAAGCTACTGACTGAACAAAAGGAGCTGGCATCTCACTCTCTTTGAATCTTCTTTATCATGCTAAGAGGAGCAGGAAAAAGCAAAAAATTTCAGAATTGCACCTTGCAATGCGGATAAATTACTGTTTGTGCATTTACAATATTCATTGATTTTTGCCATTGAAAAACATCATGTTATTCATATACCAGAAATGTTTGAAGCTACTGACTGAATGAAAGGAACTTGCATCTCACTCTCTTTGAATCTTCTTTATCATGCTAAGAGGAGCAGGAAAAAGCAAAAAATTTCAGAATTGCACCTTGCAATGCGGAGAAATTACTGTTTGTGCATTTACAATATTCATTGATTTTTGCCATTGAAAAACGTCCAGAAATGATTGAAGCTACTGACTGAATGAAAGGAGCTGGCATCTCACTCTCTTTGAATCTTCTTTGTCATGCTAAGAGGAGCAGGAAAAAGCAAAAAATTTCAGAATTGCACCTTGCAATGCGGAGAAATTACTGTTTGTGCATTAACAATATTCATTGATTTTTGCCATTGAAAAACGTCCAGAAATGATTGAAGCTACTGACTGAATGAAAGGAGCTGGCATCTCACTCTCTTTGAATCTTCTTTATCATGCTAAGAGGAGCAGGAAAAAGCAAAAAATTTCAGAATTGCACCTTGCAATGCGGAGAAATTACTGTTTGTGCATTTACAATATTCATTGATTTTTGCCATTGAAAAACGTCCAGAAATGATTGAAGCTACTGACTGAATGAAAGGAGCTGGCATCTCACTCTCTTTGAATCTTCTTTATCATGCTAAGAGGAGCAGGAAAAAGCAAAAAATTTCAGAATTGCACCTTGCAATGCGGAGAAATTACTGTTTGTGCATTTACATTATTCATTGATTTTTGCCATTGAAAAACATCATGTTATTCATATACCAGAAATGATTGAAGCTACTGACTGAATGAAAGGAGCTGGCATCTCACTCTCTTTGAATCTTCTTTATCATGCTAAGAGGAGCAGGAAAAAGTAAAAAATTTCAGAATTGCACCTTGCAATGCGGAGAAATTACTGTTTGTGCATTTATAATATTCAATGATTTTTGCCATTGAAAAACGTCCAGAAATGATTGAAGCTACTGACTGAACGAAAGGAGCTGGCATCTCACTCTCTTTGAATCTTCTTTATCATGCTAAGAGGAGCAGGAAAAAGCAAAAAATTTCAGAATTGCACCTTGCAATGCGGAGAAATTACTGTTTGTGCATTTACAATATTCATTGATTTTTGCCATTGAAAAACATCATGTTATTCATATACCAGAAATATTTGAAGCTACTGACTGAATGAAAGGAGCTGGCATCTCACTCTCTTTGAATCTTCTTTATCATGCTAAGAGGAGCAGGAAAAAGCAAAAAATTTCAGAATTGCGCCTTGCAATGCGGAGAAATTACTGTTTGTGCATTTACAATATTCATTGATTTTTGCCATTGAAAAACGTCCAGAAATGATTGAAGCTACTGACTGAATGAAAGGAGCTGGCATCTCACTCTCTTTGAATCTTCTTTATCATGCTAAGAGGAGCAGGAAAAAGCAAAAAATTTCAGAATTGCACCTTGCAATGCGGAGAAATTACTGTTTGTGCATTTACAATATACATTGATTTTTGCCATTGAAAAACATCATGTTATTCATATACCAGAAATGTTTGAAGCTACTGACTGAATGAAAGGAGCTGACATCTCACTCTCTTTGAATCTTCTTTATCATGCTAAGAGGAGCAGGAAAAAGCAAAAAATTTCAGAATTGCACCTTGCAATGCGGAGAAATTACTGTTTGTGCATTTACAATATTCATTGATTTTTGCCATTGAAAAACGTCCAGAAATGATTGAAGCTACTGACTGCATGAAAGGAGCTGGCATCTCACTCTCTTTGAATCTTCTTTATCATGCTAAGAGGAGCAGGAAAAAGCAAAAAATTTCAGAATTGCACCTTGCAATGCGGAGAAATTACTGTTTGTGCATTTACAATATTCATTGATTTTTGCCATTGAAAAACATCATGTTATTCATATACCAGAAATGTTTGAAGCTACTGACTGAATGAAAGGAGCTGGCATCTCACTCTCTTTGAATCTTCTTTATCATGCTAAGAGGAGCAGGAAAAAGCAAAAAATTTCAGACTTGCACCTTGCAATGCGGAGAAATTACTGTTTGTGCATTTACAATATTCATTGATTTTTGCCATTGAAAAACATCATGTTATTCATATACCAGAAATGTTTGAAGCTACTGACTGAATGAAAGGAGCTGGCATCTCACTCTCTTTGAATCTTCTTTACCATGCTAAGAGGAGCAGGAAAAAGCAAAAAATTTCAGAATTGCACCTTGCAATGCGGAGAAATTACTGTTTGTGCATTTACAATATTCATTGATTTTTGCCATTGAAAAACGTCCAGAAATGATTGAAGCTACTGACTGAATGAAAGGAGCTGGCATCTCACTCTCTTTGAATCTTCTTTATCATGCTAAGAGGAGCAGGAAAAAGCAAAAAATTTCAGAATTGCACCTTGCAATGCGGAGAAATTACAGTTTGTGCATTTACAATATTCATTGATTTTTGCCATTGAAAAACGTCCAGAAATGATTGAAGCTACTGACTGAATGAAAGGAGCTGGCATCTCACTCTCTTTGAATCTTCTTTATCATGCTAAGAGGAGCAGGAAAAAGCAAAAAATTTCAGAATTGCACCTTGCAATGCGGAGAAATTACTGTTTGTGCATTTACAATATTCATTGATTTTTGCCATTGAAAAACGTCCAGAAATGATTGAAGCTACTGACTGAATGAAAGGAGCTGGCATCTCACTCTCTTTGAATCTTCTTTATCATGCTAAGAGGAGCAGGAAAAAGCAAAAAATTTCAGAATTGCACCTTGCAATGCGGAGAAATTACTGTTTGTGCATTTACAATATTCATTGATTTTTGCCATTGAAAAACATGTTATTCATATACCAGAAATGTTTGAAGCTACTGACTGAATGAAAGGAGCTGGCACCTCACTCTCTTTGAATCTTCTTTATCATGCTAAGAGGAGCAGGAAAAAGTAAAAAATTTCAGAATTGCACCTTGCAATGCGGAGAAATTACTGTTTGTGCATTTACAATATTCATTGATTTTTGCCATTGAAAAACGTCCAGAAATGATTGAAGCTACTGACTGAATGAAAGGAGCTGGCATCTCACTCTCTTTGAATCTTCTTTATCATGCTAAGAGGAGCAGGAAAAAGCAAAAAATTTCAGAATTGCACCTTGCAATGCGGAGAAATTACTGTTAGTGCATTTACAATATTCATTGATTTTTGCCATTGAAAAACGTCCAGAAATGATTGAAGCTACTGACTGAATGAAAGGAGCTGGCATCTCACTCTCTTTGAATCTTCTTTATCATGCTAAGAGGAGCAGGAAAAAGCAAAAAATTTCAGAATTGCGCCTTGCAATGCGGAGAAATTACTGTTTGTGCATTTACAAAATTCATTGATTTTTGCCATTGAAAAACATCATGTTATTCATATACCAGAAATGATTGATGCTACTGACTGAATGAAAGGAGCTGGCATCTCACTCTCTTTGAATCTTCTTTATCATGCTAAGAGGAGCAGGAAAAAGTAAAAAATTTCAGAATTGCACCTTGCAATGCGGAGAAATTACTGTTTGTGCATTTACAATATTCATTGATTTTTGCCATTGAAAAACGTCCAGAAATGATTGAAGCTACTGACTGAATGAAAGGAGCTGGCATCTCACTCTCTTTGAATCTTCTTTATCATGCTAAGAGGAGCAGGAAAAATCAAAAAATTTCAGAATTGCACCTTGCAATGCGGAGAAATTACTGTTTGTGCATTTACAATATTCAATGATTATTGCGATTGAAAAACATCATGTTATTCATATACCAGAAATGATTGAAGCTACTGACTGAATGAAATGAGCTGGCATCTCACTCTCTTTGAATCTTCTTTATCATGCTAAGAGGAGCAGGAAAAAGCAAAAAATTTCAGAATTGCACCTTGCAATGCGGAGAAATTACTGTTTGTGCATTTACAATATTCATTGATTTTTGCCATTGAAAAACATCATGTTATTCATGTACCAGAAATGTTTGAAGCTACTGACGGAATGAAAGGAGCTGGCATCTCACTCTCTTTGAATCTTCTTCATAATGCTAAGAGGAGCAGGAAAAAGCAAAAAATTTCAGAATTGCACCTTGCAATGCGGAGAAATTACTGTTTGTGCATTTACAAAATTCATTGATTTTTGCCATTGAAAAACATCATGTTATTCATATACCAGAAATGACTGAAGCTACTGACTGAATGAAAGGAGCTGGCATCTCACTCTCTTTGAATCTTCTTTATCATGCTAAGAGGAGCAGGAAAAAGCAAAAAATTTCAGAATTGCACCTTGCAATGCGGAGAAATTACTGTTTGTGCATTTAAAATATTCATTGATTTTTGCCATTGAAAAATGTCCAGAAATGATTGAAGCTACTGACTGAATGAAAGGAGCTGGCATCTCACTCTCTTTGAATCTTCTTTATCATGCTAAGAGGAGCAGGAAAAAGCAAAAAATTTCAGAATTGCACCTTGCAATGCGGAGAAATTACTGTTTGTGCATTTACAATATTCATTGATTTTTGCCATTGAAAAACATCATGTTATTCATATACCAGAAATGTTTGAAGCTACTGACTGAATGAAAGGAGCTGGCATCTCACTTTCTTTGAATCTTCTTTATCATGCTAAGAGGAGCAGGAAAAAGCAAAAAATTTCAGAATTGCACCTTGCAATGCGGATAAATTACTGTTTGTGCATTTACAATATTCATTGATTTTTGCCATTGAAAAACATCATGTTATTCATATACCAGAAATGATTGAAGCTACTGACTGAATGAAAGGAGCTGGCATCTCACTCTCTTTGAATCTTCTTTATCATGCTAACAGGAGCAGGAAAAAGCAAAAAATTTCAGAATTGCACCTTGCAATGCGGAGAAATTACTGTTTGTGGATTTACAATATTCATTGATTTTTGCAATTGAAAAACGTCCAGAAATGATTGAAGCTACCGACTGAATGAAAGGAGCTGGCATCTCACTCTCTTTGAATCTTCTTTATCATGCTAAGAGGAGCAGGAAAAAGCAAAAAATTTCAGAATTGCACCTTGCAATGCGGAGAAATTACTGTTTGTGCATTTACAATATTCATTGATTTTTGCCATTGAAAAACATCATGTTATTCATATACCAGAAATGTTTGAAGCTACTGACTGAATAAAAGGAGCTGGCATCTCACTCTCTTTGAATCTTCTTTATCATGCTAAGAGGAGCAGGAAAAAGCAAAAAATTTCAGAATTGCACCTTGCAATGCGGAGAAATTACTGTTTGTGCATTTACAATATTCAATGATTTTTGCCATTGAAAAACGTCCAGAAATGATTGAAGCTACTGACTGAATGAAAGGAGCTGGCATCTCACTCTCTTTGAATCTTCTTTATCATGCTAAGAGGAGCAGGAAAAAGCAAAAAATTTCAGAATTGCACCTTGCAATGCGGAGAAATTACTGTTTGTGCATTTACAATATTCATTGATTTTTGCCATTGAAAAACATCATGTTATTCATATACCAGAAATGTTTGAAGCTACTGACTGAATGCAAGGAGCTGGCATCTCGCTCTCTTTGAATCTTCTTCATAATGCTAAGAGGAGCAGGAAAAAGCAAAAAATTTCAGAATTGCACCTTGCAATGCGGAGAAATTACTGTTTGTGCATTTACAATATTCATTGATTTTTGCCATTGAAAAACATCATGTTATTCATATACCAGAAATGATTGAAGCTACTGACTGAATGAAAGGAGCTGACATCTCACTCTCTTTGAATCTTCTTTATCATGCTAAGAGGAGCAGGAAAAAGCAAAAAATTTCAGAATTGCACCTTGCAATGCGGAGAAATTACTGTTTGTGCATTTACAATATTCATTGATTTTTGCCATTGAAAAACATCATGTTATTCATATACCAGAAATGTTTGAAGCTACTGACTGAATGAAAGGAGCTGGCATCTCACTCTCTTTGAATCTTCTTCATAATGCTAAGAGGAGCAGGAAAAAGCAAACAATTTCAGAATTGCACCTTGCAATGCGGAGAAATTACTGTTTGTGCATTTACAATATTCATTGATTTTTGCCATTGAAAAACGTCCAGAAATGATTGAAGCTACTGACTGAATGAAAGGAGCTGGCATTTCACTCTCTTTGAATCTTCTTTATCATGCTAAGAGGAGCAGGAAAAAGCAAAAAATTTCAGAATTGCACCTTGCAATGCGGAGAAATTACTGTTTGTGCATTTACAATATTCATTGATTTTTGCCATTGAAAAACATCATGTTATTCATATACCAGAAATGTTTGAAGCTACTGACTGAATGAAAGGAGCTGGCATTTCACTCTCTTTCAATCTTCTTTATCATGCTAAGAGGAGCAGGAAAAAGCAAAAAATTTCAGAATTGCACCTTGCAATGCGGATAAATTACTGTTTGTGCATTTACAATATTCATTGATTTTTGCCATTGAAAAACATCATGTTATTCATATACCAGAAATGATTGAAGCTACTGACTGAATGAAAGGAGCTGGCATCTCACTCTCTTTGAATCTTCTTTATCATGCTAAGAGGAGCAGGAAAAAGCAAAAAATTTCAGAATTGCACCTTGCAATGCGGAGAAATTACTGTTTGTGCATTTACAATATTCATTGATTTTTGCCATTGAAAAACATCATGTTATTCATATACCAGAAATGATTGAAGCTACTGACTGAATGAAAGGAGCTGGCATCTCACTCTCTTTGAATCTTCTTTATCATGCTAAGAGGAGCAGGAAAAAGCAAAAAATTTCAGAATTGCACCTTGCAATGCGGAGAAATTACTGTTTGTGCATTTACAATATTCATTGATTTTTGCAATTGAAAAACGTCCAGAAATGATTGAAGCTACTGACTGAATGAAAGGAGCTGGCATCTCACTCTCTTTGAATCTTCTTTATCATGCTAAGAGGAGCAGGAAAAAGCAAAAAATTTCAGAATTGCACCTTGCAATGCGGAGAAATTACTGTTTGTGCATTTACAATATTCATTGATTTTTGCCATTGAAAAACATCATGTTATTCATATACCAGAAATGTTTGAAGCTACTGACTGAATGAAAGGAGCTGGCATCTCACTCTCTTTGAATCTTCTTTATCATGCTAAGAGGAGCAGGAAAAAGCAAAAAATTTCAGAATTGCACCTTGCAATGCGGAGAAATTACTGTTTGTGCATTTACAATATTCATTGATTTTTGCCATTGAAAAACGTCCAGAAATGATTGAAGCTACTGACTGAATGAAAGGAGCTGGCATCTCACTCTCTTTGAATCTTGTTTATCATGCTAAGAGGAGCAGGAAAAAGCAAAAAATTTCAGAATTGCACCTTGCAATGCGGAGAAATTACTGTTTGTGCATTTACAATATTCATTGATTTTTGCCATTGAAAAACGTCCAGAAATGATTGAAGCTACTGACTGAATGAAAGGAGCTGTCATCTCACTCTCTTTGAATCTTCTTTATCATGCTAAGAGGAGCACGAAAAAGCAAAAAATTTCAGAATTGCACCTTGCAATGCGGAGAAATTACTGTTTGTGCATTTACAATATTCATTGATTTTTGCCATTGAAAAACATCATGTTATTCATATACCAGAAATGATTGAAGCTACTGACTGAATGAAAGGAGCTGGCATCTCACTCTCTTTGAATCTTCTTTATCATGCTAAGAGGAGCAGGAAAAAGTAAAAAATTTCAGAATTGCACCTTGCAATGCGGAGAAATTACTGTTTGTGCATTTATAATATTCAATGATTTTTGCCATTGAAAAACGTCCAGAAATGATTGAAGCTACTGAGTGAACAAAAGGAGCTGGCATCTCACTCTCTTTGAATCTTCTTTATCATGCTAAGAGGAGCAGGAAAAAGCAAAAAATTTCAGAATTGCACCTTGCAATGCGGATAAATTACTGTTTGTGCATTTACAATATTCATTGATTTTTGCCATTGAAAAACATCATGTTATTCATATACCAGAAATGTTTGAAGCTACTGACTGAATGAAAGGAGCTTGCATCTCACTCTCTTTGAATCTTCTTTATCATGCTAAGAGGAGCAGGAAAAAGCAAAAAATTTCAGAATTCCACCTTGCAATGCGGAGAAATTACTGTTTGTGCATTTACAATATTCATTGATTTTTGCCATTGAAAAACGTCCAGAAATTATTGAAGCTACTGACTGAATGAAAGGAGCTGGCATCTCACTCTCTTTGAATCTTCTTTATCATGCTAAGAGGCGCAGGAAAAAGTAAAAAATTTCAGAATTGCACCTTGCAATGCGGAGAAATTACTGTTTGTGCATTTATAATATTCAATGATTTTTGCCATTGAAAAACGTCCAGAAATGATTGAAGCTACTGACTGAACAAAAGGAGCTGGCATCTCACTCTCTTTGAATCTTCTTTATCATGCTTAGAGGAGCAGGAAAAAGCAAAAAATTTCAGAATTGCACCTTGCAATGCGGATAAATTACTGTTTGTGCATTTACAATATTCATTGATTTTTGCCATTGAAAAACATCATGTTATTCATATACCAGAAATGTTTGAAGCTACTGACTGAATGAAAGGAGCTTGCATCTCACTCTCTTTGAATCTTCTTTATCATGCTAAGAGGAGCAGGAAAAAGCAAAAAATTTCAGAATTGCACCTTGCAATGCGGAGAAATTACTGTTTGTGCATTTACAATATTCATTGATTTTTGCCATTGAAAAACGTCCAGAAATGATTGAAGCTACTGACTGAATGAAAGGAGCTGGCATCTCACTCTCTTTGAATCTTGTTTATCATGCTAAGAGGAGCAGGAAAAAGCAAAAAATTTCAGAATTGCACCTTGCAATGCGGAGAAATTACTGTTTGTGCATTTACAATATTCATTGATTTTTGCCATTGAAAAACGTCCAGAAATGATTGAAGCTACTGACTGAATGAAAGGAGCTGTCATCTCACTCTCTTTGAATCTTCTTTATCATGCTAAGAGGAGCAGGAAAAAGCAAAAAATTTCAGAATTGCACATTGCAATGCGGAGAAATTACTGTTTGTGCATTTACAATATTCATTGATTTTTGCCATTGAAAAACATCATGTTATTCATATACCAGAAATGATTGAAGCTACTGACTGAATGAAAGGAGCTGGCATCTCACTCTCTTTGAATCTTCTTTATCATGCTAAGAGGAGCAGGAAAAAGTAAAAAATTTCAGAATTGCACCTTGCAATGCGGAGAAATTACTGTTTGTGCATTTATAATATTCAATGATTTTTGCCATTGAAAAACGTCCAGAAATGATTGAAGCTACTGACTGAACAAAAGGAGCTGGCATCTCACTCTCTTTGAATCTTCTTTATCATGCTAAGAGGAGCAGGAAAAAGCAAAAAATTTCAGAATTGCACCTTGCAATGCGGATAAATTACTGGTTGTGCATTTACAATATTCATTGATTTTTGCCATTGAAAAACATCATGTTATTCATATACCAGAAATGTTTGAAGCTACTGACTGAATGAAAGGAGCTTGCATCTCACTCTCTTTGAATCTTCTTTATCATGCTAAGAGGAGCAGGAAAAAGCAAAAAATTTCAGAATTGCACCTTGCAATGCGGAGAAATTACTGTTTGTGCATTTACAATATTCATTGATTTTTGCCATTGAAAAACGTCCAGAAATGATTGAAGCTACTGACTGAATGAAAGGAGCTGGCATCTCACTCTCTTTGAATCTTCTTTATCATGCTAAGAGGAGCAGGAAAAAGCAAAAAATTTCAGAATTGCACCTTGCAATGCGGAGAAATTACTGTTTGTGCATTAACAATATTCATTGATTTTTGCCATTGAAAAACGTCCAGAAATGATTGAAGCTACTGACTGAATGAAAGGAGCTGGCATCTCACTCTCTTTGAATCTTGTTTATCATGCTAAGAGGAGCAGGAAAAAGCAAAAAATTTCAGAATTGCACCTTGCAATGCGGAGAAATTACTGTTTGTGCATTTACAATATTCATTGATTTTTGCCATTGAAAAACGTCCAGAAATGATTGAAGCTACTGACTGAATGAAAGGAGCTGGCATCTCACTCTCTTTGAATCTTCTTTATCATGCTAAGAGGAGCAGGAAAAAGCAAAAAATTTCAGAATTGCACCTTGCAATGCGGAGAAATTACTGTTTGTGCATTTACAATATTCATTGATTTTTGCCATTGAAAAACATCATGTTATTCATATACCAGAAATGATTGAAGCTACTGACTGAATGAAAGGAGCTGGCATCTCACTCTCTTTGAATCTTCTTTATCATGCTAAGAGGAGCAGGAAAAAGTAAAAAATTTCAGAATTGCACCTTGCAATGCGGAGAAATTACTGTTTGTGCATTTATAATATTCAATGATTTTTGCCATTGAAAAACGTCCAGAAATAATTGAAGCTACTGACTGAACAAAAGGAGCTGGCATCTCACTCTCTTTGAATCTTCTTTATCATGCTAAGAGGAGCAGGAAAAAGCAAAAAATTTCAGAATTGCACCTTGCAATGCGGATAAATTACTGTTTGTGCATTTACAATATTCATTGATTTTTGCCATTGAAAAACATCATGTTATTCATATACCAGAAATGTTTGAAGCTACTGACTGAATGAAAGGAGCTTGCATCTCACTCTCTTTGAATCTTCTTTATCATGCTAAGAGGAGCAGGAAAAAGCAAAAAATTTCAGAATTGCACCTTGCAATGCGGAGAAATTACTGTTTGTGCATTTACAATATTCATTGATTTTTGCCATTGAAAAACATCATGTTATTCATATACCAGAAATGATTGAAGCTACTGACTGAATGAAAGGAGCTGGCATCTCACTCTCTTTGAATCTTCTTTATCATGCTAAGAGGAGCAGGAAAAAGTAAAAAATTTCAGAATTGCACCTTGCAATGCGGAGAAATTACTGTTTGTGCATTTATAATATTCAATGATTTTTGCCATTGAAAAACGTCCAGAAATGATTGAAGCTACTGACTGAACGAAAGGAGCTGGCATCTCACTCTCTTTGAATCTTCTTTATCATGCTAAGAGGAGCAGGAAAAAGCAAAAAATTTCAGAATTGCACCTTGCAATGCGGAGAAATTACTGTTTGTGCATTTACAATATTCATTGATTTTTGCCATTGAAAAACATCATGTTATTCATATACCAGAAATATTTGAAGCTACTGACTGAATGAAAGGAGCTGGCATCTCACTCTCTTTGAATCTTCTTTATCATGCTAAGAGGAGCAGGAAAAAGCAAAAAATTTCAGAATTGCACCTTGCAATGCGGAGAAATTACTGTTTGTGCATTTACAATATTCATTGATTTTTGCCATTGAAAAACGTCCAGAAATGATTGAAGCTACTGACTGAATGAAAGGAGCTGGCATCTCACTCTCTTTGAATCTTCTTTATCATGCTAAGAGGAGCAGGAAAAAGCAAAAAATTTCAGAATTGCACCTTGCAATGCGGAGAAATTACTGTTTGTGCATTTACAATATCCATTGATTTTTGCCATTGAAAAACATCATGTTATTCATATACCAGAAATGTTTGAAGCTACTGACTGAATGAAAGGAGCTGACATCTCACTCTCTTTGAATCTTCTTTATCATGCTAAGAGGAGCAGGAAAAAGCAAAAAATTTCAGAATTGCACCTTGCAATGCGGAGAAATTACTGTTTGTGCATTTACAATATTCATTGATTTTTGCCATTGAAAAACGTCCAGAAATGATTGAAGCTACTGACTGAATGAAAGGAGCTGGCATCTCACTCTCTTTGAATCTTCTTTATCATGCTAAGAGGAGCAGGAAAAAGCAAAAAATTTCAGAATTGCACCTTGCAATGCGGAGAAATTACAGTTTGTGCATTTACAATATTCATTGATTTTTGCCATTGAAAAACGTCCAGAAATGATTGAAGCTACTGACTGAATGAAAGGAGCTGGCATCTCACTCTCTTTGAATCTTCTTTATCATGCTAAGAGGAGCAGGAAAAAGCAAAAAATTTCAGACTTGCACCTTGCAATGCGGAGAAATTACTGTTTGTGCATTTACAATATTCATTGATTTTTGCCATTGAAAAACATCATGTTATTCATATACCAGAAATGTTTGAAGCTACTGACTGAATGAAAGGAGCTGGCATCTCACTCTCTTTGAATCTTCTTTACCATGCTAAGAGGAGCAGGAAAAGGCAAAAAATTTCAGAATTGCACTTTGCAATGCGGAGAAATTACTGTTTGTGCATTTACAATATTCATTGATTTTTGCCATTGAAAAACGTCCAGAAATGATTGAAGCTACTGACTGAATGAAAGGAGCTGGCATCTCACTCTCTTTGAATCTTCTTTATCATGCTAAGAGGAGCAGGAAAAAGCAAAAAATTTCAGAATTGCACCTTGCAATGCGGAGAAATTACTGTTTGTGCATTTACAATATTCATTGATTTTTGCCATTGAAAAACGTCCAGAAATGATTGAAGCTACTGACTGAATGAAAGGAGCTGGCATCTCACTCTCTTTGAATCTTCTTTATCATGCTAAGAGGAGCAGGAAAAAGCAAAAAATTTCAGAATTGCACCTTGCAATGCGGAGAAATTACTGTTTGTGCATTTACAATATTCATTGATTTTTGCCATTGAAAAACGTCCAGAAATGATTGAAGCTACTGACTGAATGAAAGGAGCTGGCATCTCACTCTCTTTGAATCTTCTTTATCATGCAAAGAGGAGCAGGAAAAAGCAAAAAATTTCAGAATTGCGCCTTGCAATGCGGAGAAATTACTGTTTGTGCATTTACAAAATTCATTGATTTTTGCCATTGAAAAACATCATGTTATTCATATACCAGAAATGATTGAAGCTACTGACTGAATGAAAGGAGCTGGCATCTCACTCTCTGTGAATCTTCTTTATCATGCTAAGAGGAGCAGGAAAAAGTAAAAAATTTCAGAATTGCACCTTGCAATGCGGAGAAATTACTGTTTGTGCATTTACAATATTCATTGATTTTTGCCATTGAAAAACGTCCAGAAATGATTGAAGCTACTGACTGAATGAAAGGAGCTGGCATCTCACTCTCTTTGAATCTTCTTTATCATGCTAAGAGGAGCAGGAAAAAGCAAAAAATATCAGAATTGCACCTTGCAATGCGGAGAAATTACTGTTTGTGCATTTACAATATTCATTGATTTTTGCGATTGAAAAACATCATGTTATTCATATACCAGAAATGATTGAAGCTACTGACTGAATGAAAGGAGCTGGCATCTCACTCTCTTTGAATCTTCTTTATCATGCTAAGAGGAGCAGGAAAAAGTAAAAAATTTCAGAATTGCATCTTGCAATGCGGAGAAATTACTGTTTGTGCATTTACAATATTCAATGATTTTTGCCATTGAAAAACGTCCAGAAATGATTGAAGCTACTGACTGAACGAAAGGAGCTGGCATCTCACTCTCTTTGAATCTTCTTTATCATGCTAAGAGGAGCAGGAAAAAGCAAAAAATTTCAGAATTGCACCTTGCAATGCGGAGAAATTACTGTTTGTGCATTTACAATATTCATTGATTTTTGCCATTGAAAAACATCATGTTATTCATATACCAGAAATGTTTGAAGCTACTGACTGAATGAAAGGAGCTGGCATCTCACTCTCTTTGAATCTTCTTCATAATGCTAAGAGGAGCAGGAAAAAGCAAAAAATTTCAGAATTGCACCTTGCAATGCGGAGAAATTACTGTTTGTGCATTTACAAAATTCATTGATTTTTGCCATTGAAAAACATCATGTTATTCATATACCAGAAATGACTGAAGCTACTGACTGAATGAAAGGAGCTGGCATCTCAATCTCTTTGAATCTTCTTTATCATGCTAAGAGGAGCAGGAAAAAGCAAAAAATTTCAGAATTGCACCTTGCAATGCGGAGAAATTACTGTTTGTGCATTTACAATATTCATTGATTTTTGCCATTGAAAAACGTCCAGAAATGATTGAAGCTACTGACTGAATGAAAGGAGCTGGCATCTCACTCTCTTTGCATCTTCTTTATCATGCTAAGAGGAGCAGGAAAAAGCAAAAAATTTCAGAATTGCACCTTGCAATGCGGAGAAATTACTGTTTGTGCATTTACAATATTCATTGATTTTTGCCATTGAAAAACATCATGTTATTCATATACCAGAAATGTTTGAAGCTACTGACTGAATGAAAGGAGCTGGCATCTCACTTTCTTTGAATCTTCTTTATCATGCTAAGAGGAGCAGGAAAAAGCAAAAAATTTCAGAATTGCACCTTGCAATGCGGATAAATTACTGTTTGTGCATTTACAATATTCATTGATTTTTGCCATTGAAAAACATCTTGTTATTCATATACCAGAAATGATTGAAGCTACTGACTGAATGAAAGGAGCTGGCATCTCACTCTCTTTGAATCTTCTTTATCATGCTAACAGGAGCAGGAAAAAGCAAAAAATTTCAGAATTGCACCTTGCAATGCGGAGAAATTACTGTTTGTGGATTTACAATATTCATTGATTTTTGCAATTGAAAAACGTCCAGAAATGATTGAAGCTACCGACTGAATTAAAGGAGCTGGCATCTCACTCTCTTTGAATTTTCTTTATCATGCTAAGAGGAGCAGGAAAAAGCAAAAAATTTCAGAATTGCACCTTGCAATGCGGAGAAATTACTGTTTGTGCTTTTACAATATTCATTGATTTTTGCCATTGAAAAACATCATGTTATTCATATACCAGAAATGTTTGAAGCTACTGACTGAATAAAAGGAGCTGGCATCTCACTCTCTTTGAATCTTCTTTATCATGCTAAGAGGAGCAGGAAAAAGCAAAAAATTTCAGAATTGCACCTTGCAATGCGGAGAAATTACTGTTTGTGCATTTACAATATTCATTGATTTTTGCCATTGAAAAACGTCCAGAAATGATTGAAGCTACTGACTGAATGAAAGGAGCTGGCATCTCACTCTCTTTGAATCTTGTTTATCATGCTAAGAGGAGCAGGAAAAAGCAAAAAATTTCAGAATTGCACCTTGCAATGCGGAGAAATTACTGTTTGTGCATTTACAATATTCAATGATTTTTGCCATTGAAAAACGTCCAGAAATGATTGAAGCTACTGACTGAACGAAAGGAGCTGGCATCTCACTCTCTTTGAATCTTCTTTATCATGCTAAGAGGAGCAGGAAAAAGCAAAAAATTTCAGAATTGCACCTTGCAATGCGGAGAAATTACTGTTTGTGCATTTACAATATTCATTGATTTTTGCCATTGAAAAACATCATGTTATTCATATACCAGAAATGTTTGAAGCTACTGACTGAATGCAAGGAGCTGGCATCTCACTCTCTTTGAATCTTCTTCATAATGCTAAGAGGAGCAGGAAAAAGCAAAAAATTTCAGAATTGCACCTTGCAATGCGGAGAAATTACTGTTTGTGCATTTACAATATTCATTGATTTTTGCCATTGAAAAACGTCCAGAAATGATTGAAGCTACTGACTGAATGAAAGGAGCTGGCATCTCACTCTCTTTGAATCTTCTTTATCATGCTAAGAGGAGCAGGAAAAAGCAAAAAATTTCAGAATTGCACCTTGCAATGCGGAGAAATTACTGTTTGTGCATTTACAATATTCATTGATTTTTGCCATTGAAAAACATCATGTTATTCATATACCAGAAATGATTGAAGCTACTGACTGTATGAAAGGAGCTGGCATCTCACTCTCTTTGAATCTTCTTTATCATGCTAAGAGGAGCAGGAAAAAGCAAAAAATTTCAGAATTGCACCTTGCAATGCGGAGAAATTACTGTTTGTGCATTTACAATATTCATTGATTTTTGCCATTGAAAAACATCATGTTATTCATATACCAGAAATGTTTGAAGCTACTGACTGAATGAAAGGAGCTGGCATCTCACTCTCTTTCAATCTTCTTTATCATGCTAAGAGGAGCAGGAAAAAGCAAAAAATTTCAGAATTGCACCTTGCAATGCGGATAAATTACTGTTTGTGCATTTACAATATTCATTGATTTTTGCCATTGAAAAACATCATGTTATTCATATACCAGAAATGATTGAAGCTACTGACTGAATGAAAGGAGCTGGCATCTCACTCTCTTTGAATCTTCTTTATCATGCTAAGAGGAGCAGGAAAAAGCAAAAAATTTCAGAATTGCACCTTGCAATGCGGAGAAATTACTGTTTGTGCATTTACAATATTCATTGATTTTTGCCATTGAAAAACATCATGTTATTCATATACCAGAAATGATTGAAGCTACTGACTGAATGAAAGGAGCTGGCATCTCACTCTCTTTGAATCTTCTTTATCATGCTAAGAGGAGCAGGAAAAAGCAAAAAATTTCAGAATTGCACCTTGCAATGCGGAGAAATTACTGTTTGTGCATTTACAATATTCATTGATTTTTGCAATTGAAAAACGTCCAGAAATGATTGAAGCTACTGACTGAATGAAAGGAGCTGGCATCTCACTCTCTTTGAATCTTCTTTATCATGCTAAGAGGAGCAGGAAAAAGCAAAAAATTTCAGAATTGCACCTTGCAATGCGGAGAAATTACTGTTTGTGCATTTACAATATTCATTGATTTTTGCCATTGAAAAACATCATGTTATTCATATACCAGAAATGTTTGAAGCTACTGACTGAATGCAAGGAGCTGGCATCTCACTCTCTTTGAATCTTCTTCATAATGCTAAGAGGAGCAGGAAAAAGCAAAAAATTTCAGAATTGCACCTTGCAATGCGGAGAAATTACTGTTTGTGCATTTACAATATTCATTGATTTTTGCCATTGAAAAACGTCCAGAAATGATTGAAGCTACTGACTGAATGAAAGGAGCTGGCATCTCACTCTCTTTGAATCTTCTTTATCATGCTAAGAGGAGGAGGAAAAAGCAAAAAATTTCAGAATTGCACCTTGCAATGCGGAGAAATTACTGTTTGTGCATTTACAATATTCATTGATTTTTGCCATTGAAAAACATCATGTTATTCATATACCAGAAATGTTTGAAGCTACTGACTGAATGAAAGGAGCTGGCATCTCACACTCTTTCAATCTTCTTTATCATGCTAAGAGGAGCAGGAAAAAGCAAAAAATTTCAGAATTGCACCTTGCAATGCGGATAAATTACTGTTTGTGCATTTACAATATTCATTGATTTTTGCCATTGAAAAACATCATGTTATTCATATACCAGAAATGATTGAAGCTACTGACTGAATGAAAGGAGCTGGCATCTCACTCTCTTTGAATCTTCTTTATCATGCTAAGAGGAGCAGGAAAAAGCAAAAAATTTCAGAATTGCACCTTGCAATGCGGAGAAATTACTGTTTGTGCATTTACAATATTCATTGATTTTTGCCATTGAAAAACATCATGTTATTCATATACCAGAAATGATTGAAGCTACTGACTGAATGAAAGGAGCTGGCATCTCACTCTCTTTGAATCTTCTTTATCATGCTAAGAGGAGCAGGAAAAAGCAAAAAATTTCAGAATTGCACCTTGCAATGCGGAGAAATTACTGTTTGTGCATTTACAATATTCATTGATTTTTGCAATTGAAAAACGTCCAGAAATGATTGAAGCTACTGACTGAATGAAAGGAGCTGGCATCTCACTCTCTTTGAATCTTCTTTATCATGCTAAGAGGAGCAGGAAAAAGCAAAAAATTTCAGAATTGCACCTTGCAATGCGGAGAAATTACTGTTTGTGCATTTACAATATTCATTGATTTTTGCCATTGAAAAAATCATGTTATTCATATACCAGAAATGTTTGAAGCTACTGACTGAATGAAAGGAGCTGGCATCTCACTCTCTTTGAATCTTCTTTATCATGCTAAGAGGAGCAGGAAAAAGCAAAAAATTTCAGAATTGCACCTTGCAATGCGGAGAAATTACTGTTTGTGCATTTACAATATTCATTGATTTTTGCCATTGAAAAACGTCCAGAAATGATTGAAGCTACTGACTGAATGAAAGGAGCTGGCATCTCACTCTCTTTGAATCTTGTTTATCATGCTAAGAGGAGCAGGAAAAAGCAAAAAATTTCAGAATTGCACCTTGCAATGCGGAGAAATTACTGTTTGTGCATTTACAATATTCAATGATTTTTGCCATTGAAAAACATCCAGAAATTATTGAAGCTACTGACTGAACGAAAGGAGCTGGCATCTCACTCTCTTTGAATCTTCTTTATCATGCTAAGAGGAGCAGGAAAAAGCAAAAAATTTCAGAATTGCACCTTGCAATGCGGAGAAATTACTGTTTGTGCATTTACAATATTCATTTATTTTTGCCATTGAAAAACATCATGTTATTCATATACCAGAAATGTTTGAAGCTACTGACTGAATGAAAGGAGCTGGCATCTCACTCTCTTTGAATCTTCTTCATAATGCTAAGAGGAGCAGGAAAAAGCAAAAAATTTCAGAATTGCACCTTGCAATGCGGAGAAATTACTGTTTGTGCATTTACAATATTCATTGATTTTTGCCATTGAAAAACGTCCAGAAATGATTGAAGCTACTGACTGAATGAAAGGAGCTGGCATCTCACTCTCTTTGAATCTTCTTTATCATGCTAAGAGGAGCAGGAAAAAGCAAAAAATTTCAGAATTGCACCTTGCAATGCGGAGAAATTACTGTTTGTGCATTTACAAAATTCATTGATTTTTGCCATTGAAAAACATCATGTTATTCATATACCAGAAATGACTGAAGCTACTGACTGAATGAAAGGAGCTGGCATCTCACTCTCTTTGAATCTTCTTTATCATGCTAAGAGGAGCAGGAAAAAGCAAAAAATTTCAGAATTGCACCTTGCAATGCGGAGAAATTACTGTTTGTGCATTTACAATTATCATTGATTTTTGCCATTGAAAAACGTCCAGAAATGATTGAAGCTACTGACTGAATGAAAGGAGCTGGCATCTCACTCTCTTTGAATCTTCTTTATCATGCTAAGAGGAGCAGGAAAAAGCAAAAAATTTCAGAATTGCACCTTGCAATGCGGAGAAATTACTGTTTGTGCATTTACAATAGTCATTGATTTTTGCCATTGAAAAACATCATGTTATTCATATACCAGAAATGATTGAAGCTACTGACTGAATGAAAGGAGCTGGCATCTCACTCTCTTTGAATCTTCTTTATCATGCTAAGAGGAGCAGGAAAAAGCAAAAAATTTCAGAATTGCACCTTGCAATGTGGAGAAATTACTGTTTGTGCATTTACAATATTCATTGATTTTTGCAATTGAAAAACGTCCAGAAATGATTGAAGCTACTGACTGAATGAAAGGAGCTGGCATCTCACTCTCTTTGAATCTTCTTTATCATGCTGAGGAGCAGGAAAAACAAAAAATTTCAGAATTGCACCTTGCAATGCGGAGAAATTACTGTTTGTGCATTTACAATATTCATTGATTTTTGCCATTGAAAAACATCATGTTATTCATATACCAGAAATGTTTGAAGCTACTGACTGAATGAAAGGAGCTGGCATCTCACTCTGTTTGAATCTTCTTTATCATGCTAAGAGGAGCAGGAAAAAGCAAAAAATTTCAGAATTGCACCTTGCAATGCGGAGAAATTACTGTTTGTGCATTTACAATATTCATTGATTTTTGCCATTGAAAAACGTCCAGAAATGATTGAAGCTACTGACTGAATGAAAGGAGCTGGCATCTCACTCTCTTTGAATCTTGTTTATCATGCTAAGAGGAGCAGGAAAAAGCAAAAAATTTCAGAATTGCACCTTGCAATGCGGAGAAATTACTGTTTGTGCATTTACAATATTCATTGATTTTTGCCATTGAAAAATGTCCAGAAATGATTGAAGCTACTGACTGAATGAAAGGAGCTGGCATCTCACTCTCTTAGAAACTTCTTTATCATGCTAAGAGGAGCAGGAAAAAGCAAAAAATTTCAGAATTGCACCTTGCAATGCGGAGAAATTACTGTTTGTGCATTTACAATATTCATTGATTTTTGCCATTGAAAAACGTCCAGAAATGATTGAAGCTACTGACTGAATGAAAGGAGCTGGCATCTCACTCTCTTTGAATCTTCTTTATCATGCTAAGAGGAGCAGGAAAAAGTAAAAAATTTCAGAATTTCACCTTGCAATGCGGAGAAATTACTGTTTGTGCATTTACAATATTCAATGATTTTTGCCATTGAAAAACGTCCAGAAATTATTGAAGCTACTGACTGAACGAAAGGAGCTGGCATCTCACTCTCTTTGAATCTTCTTTATCATGCTAAGAGGAGCAGGAAAAAGCAAAAAATTTCAGAATTGCACCTTGCAATGCGGAGAAATTACTGTTTGTGCATTTACAATATTCATTGATTTTTGCCATTGAAAAACATCATGTTATTCATATACCAGAAATGTTTGAAGCTACTGACTGAATGAAAGGAGCTGGCATCTCACTCTCTTTGAATCTTCTTCATAATGCTAAGAGGAGCAGGAAAAAGCAAAAAATTTCAGAATTGCACCTTGCAATGCGGAGAAATTACTGTTTGTGCATTTACAATATTCATTGATTTTTGCCATTGAAAAACGTCCAGAAATGATTGAAGCTACTGACTGAATGAAAGGAGCTGGCATCTCACTCTCTTTGAATCTTGTTTACCATGCTAAGAGGAGCAGGAAAAAGCAAAAAATTTCAGAATTGCACCTTGCAATGCGGAGAAATTACTGTTTGTGCTTTTACAAAATTCATTGATTTTTGCCATTGAAAAACATCATTTTATTCATATACCAGAAATGACTGAAGCTACTGACTGAATGAAAGGAGCTGGCATCTCACTCTCTTTGAATCTTCTTTATCATGCTAAGAGGAGCAGGAAAAAGCAAAAAATTTCAGAATTGCACCTTGCAATGCGGAGAAATTACTGTTTGTGCATTTACAATATTCATTGATTTTTGCCATTGAAAAACGTCCAGAAATGATTGAAGCTACTGACTGAATGAAAGGAGCTGGCATCTCACTCTCTTTGAATCTTCTTTATCATGCTAAGAGGAGCAGGAAAAAGCAAAAAATTTCAGAATTGCACCTTGCAATGCGGAGAAATTACTGTTTGTGCATTTACAATATTAATTGATTTTTGCCATTGAAAAACATCATGTTATTCATATAGCAGAAATGTTTGAAGCTACTGACTGAATGAAAGGAGCTGGCATCTCACTCTCTTTGAATCTACTTTGTCATGCTAAGAGGAGCAGGAAAAAGCAAAAAATTTCAGAATTGCACCTTGCAATGCGGATAAATTACTGTTTGTGCATTTACAATATTCAATGATTTTTGCCATTGAAAAACATCATGTTATTCATATACCAGAAATGATTGAAGCTACTGACTGAATGAAAGGAGCTGGCATCTCACTCTCTTTGAATCTTCTTTATCATGCTAAGAGGAGCAGGAAAAAGCAAAAAATTTCAGAATTGCACCTTGCAATGCGGAGAAATTACTGTTTGTGCATTTACAATATTCATTGATTTTTGCAATTGAAAAACGTCCAGAAATGATTGAAGCTACTGACTGAATGAAAGGAGCTGGCATCTCACTCTCTTTGAATCTTCTTTATCATGCTAAGAGGAGCAGGAAAAAGCAAAAAATTTCAGAATTGCACCTTGCAATGCGGAGAAATTACTGTTTGTGCATTTACAATATTCATTGATTTTTGCCATTGAAAAACATCATGTTATTCATATACCAGAAATGTTTGAAGCTACTGACTGAATGAAAGGAGCTGGCATCTCACTCTCTTTGAATCTTCTTTATCATGCTAAGAGGAGCAGGAAAAAGCAAAAAATTTCAGAATTGCACCTTGCAATGCGGAGAAATTACTGTTTGTGCATTTACAATATTCAATGATTTTTGCCATTGAAAAACGTCCAGAAATGATTGAAGCTACTGACTGAACGAAAGGAGCTGGCATCTCACTCTCTTTGAATCTTCTTTATCATGCTAAGAGGAGCAGGAAAAAGCAAAAAATTTCAGAATTGCACCTTGCAATGCGGAGAAATTACTGTTTGTGCATTTACAATATTCATTGATTTTTGCCATTGAAAAACATCATGTTATTCATATACCAGAAATGTTTGAAGCTACTGACTGAATGAAAGGAGCTGGCATCTTACTCTCTTTGAATCTTCTTCATAATGCTAAGAGGAGCAGGAAAAAGCAAAAAATTTCAGAATTGCACCTTGCAATGTGGAGAAATTACTGTTTGTGCATTTACAATATTCATTGATTTTTGCCATTGAAAAACGTCCAGAAATGATTGAAGCTACTGACTGAATGAAAGGAGCTGGCATCTCACTCTCTTTGAATCTTCTTTATCATGCTAAGAGGAGCAGGAAAAAGCAAAAAATTTCAGAATTGCACCTTGCAATGCGGAGAAATTACTGTTTGTGCATTTACAATATTCATTGATTTTTGCCATTGAAAAACATCATGTTATTCATATACCAGAAATGTTTGAAGCTACTGACTGAATGAAAGGAGCTGGCATCTCACTCTCTTTCAATCTTCTTTATCATGCTAAGAGGAGCAGGAAAAAGCAAAAAATTTCAGAATTGCACCTTGCAATGCGGATAAATTACTGTTTGTGCATTTACAATATTCATTGATTTTTGCCATTGAAAAACATCATGTTATTCATATACCAGAAATGATTGAAGCTACTGACTGAATGAAAGGAGCTGGCATCTCACTCTCTTTGAATCTTCTTTATCATGCTAAGAGGAGCAGGAAAAAGCAAAAAATTTCAGAATTGCACCTTGCAATGCGGATAAATTACTGTTTGTGCATTTACAATATTCATTGATTTTTGCCATTGAAAAATATCATGTTATTCATATACCAGAAATGATTGAAGCTACTGACTGAATGAAAGGAGCTGGCATCTCACTCTCTTTGAATCTTCTTTATCATGCTAAGAGGAGCAGGAAAAAGCAAAAAATTTCAGAATTGCACCTTGCAATGCGGAGAAATTACTGTTTGTGCATTTACAACATTCATTGATTTTTGCAATTGAAAAACGTCCAGAAATGATTGAAGCTACTGACTGAATGAAAGGAGCTGACATCTCACTCTCTTTGAATCTTCTTTATCATGCTAAGAGGAGCAGGAAAAAGCAAAAAATTTCAGAATTGCACCTTGCAATGCGGAGAAATTACTGTTTGTGCATTTACAATATTCATTGATTTTTGCCATTGAAAAACATCATGTTATTCATATACCAGAAATGTTTGAAGCTACTGACTGAATGAAAGGAGCTGGCATCTCACTCTCTTTGAATCTTCTTTATCATGCTAAGAGGAGCAGGAAAAAGCAAAAAATTTCAGAATTGCACCTTGCAATGCGGAGAAATTACTGTTTGTGCATTTACAATATTCATTGATTTTTGCCATTGAAAAACGTCCAGAAATGATTGAAGCTACTGACTGAATGAAAGGAGCTGGCATCTCACTCTCTTTGAATCTTGTTTATCATGCTAAGAGGAGCAGGAAAAAGCAAAAAAATTCAGAATTGCACCTTGCAATGCGGAGAAATTACTGTTTGTGCATTTACAATATTCATTGATTTTTGCCATTGAAAAACGTCCAGAAATGATTGAAGCTACTGACTGAATGAAAGGAGCTGGCATCTCACTCTCTTTGAATCTTCTTTATCATGCTAAGAGGAGCAGGAAAAAGCAAAAAAATTCAGAATTGCACTTTGCAATGCGGAGAAATTACTGTTTGTGCATTTACAATATTCATTGATTTTTGCCATTGAAAAACGTCCAGAAATGATTGAAGCTACTGACTGAATGAAAGGAGCTGGCATCTCACTCTCTTTGAATCTTCTTTATCATGCTAAGAGGAGCAGGAAAAAGCAAAAAATTTCAGAATTGCACCTTGCAATGCGGAGAAATTACTGTTTGTGCATTTACAATATTCATTGATTTTTGCCATTGAAAAACATCATGTTATTCATATACCAGAAATGTTTGAAGCTACTGACTGAATGAAAGGAGCTGGCATCTCACTCTCTTTCAATCTTCTTTATCATGCTAAGAGGAGCAGGAAAAAGCAAAAAATTTCAGAATTGCACCTTGCAATGCGGATAAATTACTGTTTGTGCATTTACAATATTCATTGATTTTTGCCATTGAAAAACATCATGTTATTCATATACCAGAAATGATTGAAGCTACTGACTGAATGAAAGGAGCTGGCATCTCACTCTCTTTGAATCTTCTTTATCATGCTAAGAGGAGCAGGAAAAAGCAAAAAATTTCAGAATTGCACCTTGCAATGCGGATAAATTACTGTTTGTGCATTTACAATATTCATTGATTTTTGCCATTGAAAAATATCATGTTATTCATATACCAGAAATGATTGAAGCTACTGACTGAATGAAAGGAGCTGGCATCTCACTCTCTTTGAATCTTCTTTATCATGCTAAGAGGAGCAGGAAAAAGCAAAAAATTTCAGAATTGCACCTTGCAATGCGGAGAAATTACTGTTTGTGCATTTACAATATTCATTGATTTTTGCAATTGAAAAACGTCCAGAAATGATTGAAGCTACTGACTGAATGAAAGGAGCTGGCATCTCACTCTCTTTGAATCTTCTTTATCATGCTAAGAGGAGCAGGAAAAAGCAAAAAATTTCAGAATTGCACCTTGCAATGCGGAGAAATTACTGTTTGTGCATTTACAATATTCATTGATTTTTGCCATTGAAAAACATCATGTTATTCATATACCAGAAATGTTTGAAGCTACTGACTGAATGAAAGGAGCTGGCATCTCACTCTCTTTGAATCTTCTTTATCATGCTAAGAGGAGCAGGAAAAAGCAAAAAATTTCAGAATTGCACCTTGCAATGCGGAGAAATTACTGTTTGTGCATTTACAATATTCATTGATTTTTGCCATTGAAAAACGTCCAGAAATGATTGAAGCTACTGACTGAATGAAAGGAGCTGGCATCTCACTCTCTTTGAATCTTCTTTATCATGCTAAGAGGAGCAGGAAAAAGCAAAAAAATTCAGAATTGCACCTTGCAATGCGGAGAAATTACTGTTTGTGCATTTACAATATTCATTGATTTTTGCCATTGAAAAACGTCCAGAAATGATTGAAGCTACTGACTGAATGAAAGGAGCTGGCATCTCACTCTCTTTGAATCTTCTTTATCATGCTAAGAGGAGCAGGAAAAAGCAAAAAATTTCAGAATTGCACCTTGCAATGCGGAGAAATTACTGTTTGTGCATTTACAATATTCATTGATTTTTGCCATTGAAAAACGTCCATAAATGATTGAAGCTACTGACTGAATGAAAAGAGCTGGCATCTCACTCTCTTTGAATCTTGTTTATCATGCTAAGAGGAGCAGGAAAAAGCAAAAAATTTCAGAATTGCACCTTGCAATGCGGAGAAATTACTGTTTGTGCATTTACAATATTCATTGATTTTTGCCATTGAAAAACGTCCAGAAATGATTGAAGCTACTGACTGAACGAAAGGAGCTGGCATCTCACTCTCTTTGAATCTTCTTTATCATGCTAAGAGGAGCAGGAAAAAGCAAAAAATTTCATAATTGCACCTTGCAATGCGGAGAAATTACTGTTTGTGCATTTACAATATTCATTGATTTTTGCCATTGAAAAACATCATGTTATTCATATACCAGAAATGATTGAAGCTACTGACTGAATGAAAGGAGCTGGCATCTCACTCTCTTTGAATCTTCTTTATCATGCTAAGAGGAGCAGGAAAAAGCAAAAAATTTCAGAATTGCACCTTGCAATGCGGAGAAATTACTGTTTGTGCATTTACAATATTCATTGATTTTTGCCATTGAAAAACATCATGTTATTCATATACCAGAAATGTTTGAAGCTACTGACTGAATGAAAGGAGCTGGCATCTCACTCTCTTTGAATCTTCTTTATCATGCTAAGAGGAGCAGGAAAAAGCAAAAAATTTCAGAATTGCACCTTGCAATGCGGAGAAATTACTGTTTGTGCATTTACAATATTCATTGATTTTTGCCATTGAAAAACGTCCAGAAATGATTGAAGCTACTGACTGAATGAAAGGAGCTGGCATCTCACTCTCTCTGAAACTTCTTTATCATGCTAAGAGGCGCAGGAAAAAGCAAAAAATTTCAGAATTGCACCTTGCAATGCGGAGAAATTACTGTTTGTGCATTTACAATATTCATTGATTTTTGCCATTGAAAAACGTCCAGAAATGATTGAAGCTACTGACTGAATGAAAGGAGCTGGCATCTCACTCTCTTTGAATCTTCTTTATCATGCTAAGAGGAGCAGGAAAAAGCAAAAAATTTCAGAATTGCACCTTGCAATGCGGAGAAATTACTGTTTGTGCATTTACAAAATTCATTGATTTTTGCCATTGAAAAACATCATGTTATTCATATACCAGAAATGATTGAAGCTACTGACTGAATGAAAGGAGCTGGCATCTCACTCTCTTTGAATCTTCTTTATCATGCTAAGAGGAGCAGGAAAAAGCAAAAAATTTCAGAATTGCACCTTGCAATGCGGAGAAATTACTGTTTGTGCATTTACAATATTCATTGATTTTTGCCATTGAAAAACTTCCAGAAATGATTGAAGCTACTGACTGAATGAAAGGAGCTGGCATCTCACTCTCTTTGAATCTTCTTTATCATGCTAAGAGGAGCAGAAAAAGCAAAAAATTTCAGAATTGCACCTTGCAATGCGGAGAAATTACTGTTTGTGCAATTACAATATTCATTGATTTTTGCCATTGAAAAACATCATTTTATTCATATACCAGAAATGTTTGAAGCTACTGACTGAATGAAAGGAGCTGGCATCTCACTCTCTTTGAATCTTCTTTATCATGCTAAGAGGAGCAGGAAAAAGCAAAAAATTTCAGAATTGCACCTTGCAATGCGGATAATTACTGTTTGTGCATTTACAATATTCATTGATTTTTGCCATTGAAAAACATCATGTTATTCATATACCAGAAATGATTGAAGCTACTGACTGAATGAAAGGAGCTGGCATCTCACTCTCTTTGAATCTTCTTTATCATGCTAAGAGGAGCAGGATAAAGCAAAAAATTTCAGAATTGCACCTTGCAATGCGGAGAAATTACTGTTTGTGCATTTACAATATTCATTGATTTTTGCCATTGAAAAACATCACGTTATTCATATACCAGAAATGATTGAAGCTACTGACTGAATGAAAGTAGCTGGCATCTCAATCTCTTTGAATCTTCTTTATCATGCTAAGAGGAGCAGGAAAAAGCAAAAAATTTCAGAATTGCACCTTGCAATGCGGAGAAATTACTGTTTGTGCATTTACAATATTCATTGATTTTTGCCATTGAAAAACATCATGTTATTCATATACCAGAAATGATTGAAGCTACTGACTGAATGAAAGGAGCTGGCATCTCACTCTCTTTGAATCTTCTTTATCATGCTAAGAGGAGCAGGAAAAAGCAAAAAATTTCAGAATTGCACCTTGCAATGCGGAGAAATTACTGTTTGTGCATTTACAATATTCATTGATTTTTGCAATTGAAAAACGTCCAGAAATGATTGAAGCTACTGACTGAATGAAAGGAGCTGGCATCTCACTCTCTTTGAATCTTCTTTATCATGCTAAGAGGAGCAGGAAAAAGCAAAAAATTTCAGAATTGCACCTTGCAATGCGGAGAAATTACTGTTTGTGCATTTACAATATTCATTGATTTTTGCCATTGAAAAACATCATGTTATTCATATACCAGAAATGTTTGAAGCTACTGACTGAATGAAAGGAGCTGGCATCTCACTCTCTTTGAATCTTCATTATCATGCTAAGAGGAGCAGGAAAAAGCAAAAAATTTCAGAATTGCACCTTGCAATGCGGATAATTACTGTTTGTGCATTTACAATATTCATTGATTTTTGCCATTGAAAAACATCATGTTATTCATATACCAGAAATGTTTGAAGCTACTGACTGAATGAAAGGAGCTGGCATCTCATTCTCTTTGAATCTTCTTTATCATGCTAAGAGGAGCAGGAAAAAGCAAAAAATTTCAGAATTGCACCTTGCAATGCGGATAATTACTGTTTGTGCATTTACAATATTCATTGATTTTTGCCATTGAAAAACATCATGTTATTCATATACCAGAAATGATTGAACCTACTGACTGAATGAAAGGAGCTGGCATCTCACTCTCTTTGAATCTTCTTTATCATGCTAAGAGGAGCAGGAAAAAGCAAAAAATTTCAGAATTGCACCTTGCAACGCGGAGAAATTACTGTTTGTGCATTTACAATATTCATTGATTTTTGCCATTGAAAAACATCATGTTATTCATATACCAGAAATGATTGAAGCTACTGACTGAATGAAAGGAGCTGGCATCTCACTCTCTTTGAATCTTCTTTATCATGCTAAGAGGAGCAGGAAAAAGCAAAAAATTTCAGAATTGCACCTTGCAATGCGGAGAAATTACTGTTTGTGCATTTACAATATTCATTGATTTTTGCAATTGAAAAACGTCCAGAAATGATTGAAGCTACTGACTGAATGAAAGGAGCTGGCATCTCACTCTCTTTGAATCTTCTTTATCATGCTAAGAGGAGCAGGAAAAAGCAAAAAATTTCAGAATTGCACCTTGCAATGCGGAGAAATTACTGTTTGTGCATTTACAATATTCATTGATTTTTGCCATTGAAAAACGTCCAGAAATGATTGAAGCTACTGACTGAATGAAAGGAGCTGGCATCTCACTCTCTTTGAATCTTCTTTATCATGCTAAGAGGAGCAGGAAAAAGCAAAAAATTTCAGAATTGCACCTTGCAATGCGGAGAAATTACTGTTTGTGCATTTACAATATTTATTGATTTTTGCCATTGAAAAACGTCCAGAAATGATTGAAGCTACTGACTGAATGAAAGGAGCTGGCATCTCACTCTCTTTGAATCTTCTTTATCATGCTAAGAGGAGCAGGAAAAAGCAAAAAAATTCAGAATTGCACCTTGCAATGCGGAGAAATTACTGTTTGTGCATTTACAAAATTCATTGATTTTTGCCATTGAAAAACATCATGTTATTCATATACCAGAAATGTTTGAAGCTACTGACAGAATGAAAGGAGCTGGCATCTCACTCTCTTTGAATCTTCTTTATCATGCTAAGAGGAGCAGGAAAAAGCAAAAAATTTCAGAATTGCACCTTGCAATGCGGAGAAATTACTGTTTGTGCATTTACAATATTCATTGATTTTTGCCATTGAAAAACTTCCAGAAATGATTGAAGCTACTGACTGAATGAAAGGAGCTGGCATATCACTCTCTTTGAATCTTCTTTATCATGCTAAGAGGAGCAGGAAAAAGCAAAAAATTTCAGAATTGCACCTTGCAATGCGGAGAAATTACTGTTTGTGCATTTACAATATTCATTGATTTTTCCATTGAAAAACATCATTTTATTCATATACCAGAAATGTTTGAAGCTACTGACTGAATGAAAGGAGCTGGCATCTCACTCTCTTTGAATCTTCTTTATCATGCTAAGAGGAGCAGGAAAAAGCAAAAAATTTCAGAATTGCACCTTGCAATGCGGATAATTACTGTTTGTGCATTTACAATATTCGTTGATTTTTGCCATTGAAAAACATCATGTTATTCATATACCAGAAATGATTGAAGCTACTGACTGAATGAAAGGAGCTGGCATCTCACTCTCTTTGAATCTTCTTTATCATGCTAAGAGGAGCAGGATAAAGCAAAAAATTTCAGAATTGCACCTTGCAATGCGGAGAAATTACTGTTTGTGCATTTACAATATTCATTGATTTTTGCCATTGAAAAACATCATGTTATTCATATACCAGAAATGATTGAAGCTACTGACTGAATGAAAGTAGCTGGCATCTCACTCTCTTTGAATCTTCTTTATCATGCTAAGAGGAGCAGGAAAAAGCAAAAAATTTCAGAATTGCACCTTGCAATGCGGAGAAATTACTGTTTGTGCATTTACAATATTCATTGATTTTTGCCATTGAAAAACGTCCAGAAATGATTGAAGCTACTGACTGAATGAAAGGAGCTGGCATCTCACTCTCTTTGAATCTTCTTTATCATGCTAAGAGGAGCAGGAAAAAATAAAAAATTTCAGAATTGCACCTTGCAATACGGAGAAATTACTGTTTGTGCATTTATAATATTCAATGATTTTTGCCATTGAAAAACGTCCAGAAATGATTGAAGCTACTGACTGAACGAAAGGAGCTGGCATCTCACTCTCTTTGAATCTTCTTTATCATGCTAAGAGGAGCAGGAAAAAGCAAAAAATTTCAGAATTGCACCTTGCAATGCGGAGAAATTACTGTTTGTGCATTTACAATATTCATTGATTTTTGCCATTGAAAAACATCATGTTATTCATATACCAGAAATATTTGAAGCTACTGACTGAATGAAAGGAGCTGGCATCTCACTCTCTTTGAATCTTCTTTATCATGCTAAGAGGAGCAGGAAAAAGCAAAAAATTTCAGAATTGCACCTTGCAATGCGGAGAAATTACTGTTTGTGCATTTACAATATTCATTGATTTTTGCCATTGAAAAACGTCCAGAAATGATTGAAGCTACTGACTGAATGAAAGGAGCTGGCATCTCACTCTCTTTGAATCTTCTTTATCATGCTAAGAGGAGCAGGAAAAAGCAAAAAATTTCAGAATTGCACCTTGCAATGCGGAGAAATTACTGTTTGTGCATTTACAATATCCATTGATTTTTGCCATTGAAAAACATCATGTTAGTCATATACCAGAAATGTTTGAAGCTACCGACTGAATGAAAGGAGCTGACATCTCACTCTCTTTGAATCTTCTTTATCATGCTAAGAGGAGCAGGAAAAAGCAAAAAATTTCAGAATTGCACCTTGCAATGCGGAGACATTACTGTTTGTGCATTTACAATATTCATTGATTTTTGCCATTGAAAAACGTCCAGAAATGATTGAAGCTACTGACTGCATGAAAGGAGCTGGCATCTCACTCTCTTTGAATCTTCTTTATCATGCTAAGAGGAGCAGGAAAAAGCAAAAAATTTCAGAATTGCACCTTGCAATGCGGAGAAATTACTGTTTGTGCATTTACAATATTCATTGATTTTTGCCATTGAAAAACATCATGTTATTCATATACCAGAAATGTTTGAAGCTACTGACAGAATGAAAGGAGCTGGCATCTCACTCTCTTTGAATCTTCTTTATCATGCTAAGAGGAGCAGGAAAAAGCAAAAAATTTCAGAATTGCACCTTGCAATGCGGAGAAATTACTGTTTGTGCATTTACAATATTCATTGATTTTTGCCATTGAAAAACTTCCAGAAATGATTGAAGCTACTGACTGAATGAAAGGAGCTGGCATCTCACTCTCTTTGAATCTTCTTTATCATGCTAAGAGGAGCAGGAAAAAGCAAAAAATTTCAGAATTGCACCTTGCAATGCGGAGAAATTACTGTTTGTGCATTTACAATATTCATTGATTTTTGCCATTGAAAAACATCATTTTATTCATATACCAGAAATGTTTGAAGCTACTGACTGAATGAAAGGAGCTGGCATCTCACTCTCTTTGAATCTTCTTTATCATGCTAAGAGGAGCAGGAAAAAGCAAAAAATTTCAGAATTGCACCTTGCAATGCGGAGAAATTACTGTTTGTGCATTTACAATATTCATTGATTTTTGCCATTGAAAAACATCATGTTATTCATATACCAGAAATGTTTGAAGCTACTGACTGAATGAAAGGAGCTGGCATCTCATTCTCTTTGAATCTTCTTTATCATGCTAAGAGGAGCAGGAAAAAGCAAAAAATTTCAGAATTGCACCTTGCAATGCGGATAATTACTGTTTGTGCATTTACAATATTCATTGATTTTTGCCATTGAAAAACATCATGTTATTCATATACCAGAAATGATTGAACCTACTGACTGAATGAAAGGAGCTGGCATCTCACTCTCTTTGAATCTTCTTTATCATGCTAAGAGGAGCAGGAAAAAGCAAAAAATTTCAGAATTGCACCTTGCAACGCGGAGAAATTACTGTTTGTGCATTTACAATATTCATTGATTTTTGCCATTGAAAAACATCATGTTATTCATATACCAGAAATGATTGAAGCTACTGACTGAATGAAAGGAGCTGGCATCTCACTCTCTTTGAATCTTCTTTATCATGCTAAGAGGAGCAGGAAAAAGCAAAAAATTTCAGAATTGCACCTTGCAATGCGGAGAAATTACTGTTTGTGCATTTACAATATTCATTGATTTTTGCAATTGAAAAACGTCCAGAAATGATTGAAGCTACTGACTGAATGAAAGGAGCTGGCATCTCACTCTCTTTGAATCTTCTTTATCATGCTAAGAGGAGCAGGAAAAAGCAAAAAATTTCAGAATTGCACCTTGCAATGCGGAGAAATTACTGTTTGTGCATTTACAATATTCATTGATTTTTGCCATTGAAAAACGTCCAGAAATGATTGAAGCTACTGACTGAATGAAAGGAGCTGGCATCTCACTCTCTTTGAATCTTCTTTATCATGCTAAGAGGAGCAGGAAAAAGCAAAAAATTTCAGAATTGCACCTTGCAATGCGGAGAAATTACTGTTTGTGCATTTACAATATTCATTGATTTTTGCCATTGAAAAACGTCCAGAAATGATTGAAGCTACTGACTGAATGAAAGGAGCTGGCATCTCACTCTCTTTGAATCTTCTTTATCATGCTAAGAGGAGCAGGAAAAAGCAAAAAAATTCAGAATTGCACCTTGCAATGCGGAGAAATTACTGTTTGTGCATTTACAAAATTCATTGATTTTTGCCATTGAAAAACATCATGTTATTCATATACCAGAAATGTTTGAAGCTACTGACAGAATGAAAGGAGCTGGCATCTCACTCTCTTTGAATCTTCTTTATCATGCTAAGAGGAGCAGGAAAAAGCAAAAAATTTCAGAATTGCACCTTGCAATGCGGAGAAATTACTGTTTGTGCATTTACAATATTCATTGATTTTTGCCATTGAAAAACTTCCAGAAATGATTGAAGCTACTGACTGAATGAAAGGAGCTGGCATATCACTCTCTTTGAATCTTCTTTATCATGCTAAGAGGAGCAGGAAAAAGCAAAAAATTTCAGAATTGCACCTTGCAATGCGGAGAAATTACTGTTTGTGCATTTACAATATTCATTGATTTTTCCATTGAAAAACATCATTTTATTCATATACCAGAAATGTTTGAAGCTACTGACTGAATGAAAGGAGCTGGCATCTCACTCTCTTTGAATCTTCTTTATCATGCTAAGAGGAGCAGGAAAAAGCAAAAAATTTCAGAATTGCACCTTGCAATGCGGATAATTACTGTTTGTGCATTTACAATATTCGTTGATTTTTGCCATTGAAAAACATCATGTTATTCATATACCAGAAATGATTGAAGCTACTGACTGAATGAAAGGAGCTGGCATCTCACTCTCTTTGAATCTTCTTTATCATGCTAAGAGGAGCAGGATAAAGCAAAAAATTTCAGAATTGCACCTTGCAATGCGGAGAAATTACTGTTTGTGCATTTACAATATTCATTGATTTTTGCCATTGAAAAACATCATGTTATTCATATACCAGAAATGATTGAAGCTACTGACTGAATGAAAGTAGCTGGCATCTCACTCTCTTTGAATCTTCTTTATCATGCTAAGAGGAGCAGGAAAAAGCAAAAAATTTCAGAATTGCACCTTGCAATGCGGAGAAATTACTGTTTGTGCATTTACAATATTCATTGATTTTTGCCATTGAAAAACATCATGTTATTCATATACCAGAAATGATTGAAGCTACTGACTGAATGAAAGGAGCTGGCATCTCACTCTCTTTGAATCTTCTTTATCATGCTAAGAGGAGCAGGAAAAAGCAAAAAATTTCAGAATTGCACCTTGCAATGCGGAGAAATTACTGTTTGTGCATTTACAATATTCATTGATTTTTGCAATTGAAAAACGTCCAGAAATGATTGAAGCTACTGACTGAATGAAAGGAGCTGGCATCTCACTCTCTTTGAATCTTCTTTATCATGCTAAGAGGAGCAGGAAAAAGCAAAAAATTTCAGAATTGCACATTGCAATGCGGAGAAATTACTGTTTGTGCATTTACAATATTCATTGATTTTTGCCATTGAAAAACATCATGTTATTCATATACCAGAAATGTTTGAAGCTACTGACTGAATGAAAGGAGCTGGCATCTCACTCTCTTTGAATCTTCTTTATCATGCTAAGAGGAGCAGGAAAAAGCAAAAAATTTCAGAATTGCACCTTGCAATGCGGAGAAATTACTGTTTGTGCATTTACAATATTCATTGATTTTTGCCATTGAAAAACGTCCAGAAATGATTGAAGCTACTGACTGAATGAAAGGAGCTGGCATCTCACTCTCTTTGAAACTTCTTTATCATGCTAAGAGGAGCAGGAAAAAGCAAAAAATTTCAGAATTGCACCTTGCAATGCGGAGAAATTACTGTTTGTGCATTTACAATATTCATTGATTTTTGCCATTGAAAAACGTCCAGAAATGATTGAAGCTACTGACTGAATGAAAGGAGCTGGCATCTCACTCTCTTTGAATCTTCTTTATCATGCTAAGAGGAGCAGGAAAAAGTAAAAAATTTCAGAATTGCACCTTGCAATACGGAGAAATTACTGTTTGTGCATTTATAATATTCAATGATTTTTGCCATTGAAAAACGTCCAGAAATGATTGAAGCTACTGACTGAACGAAAGGAGCTGGCATCTCACTCTCTTTGAATCTTCTTTATCATGCTAAGAGGAGCAGGAAAAAGCAAAAAATTTCAGAATTGCACCTTGCAATGCGGAGAAATTACTGTTTGTGCATTTACAATATTCATTGATTTTTGCCATTGAAAAACATCATGTTATTCATATACCAGAAATATTTGAAGCTACTGACTGAATGAAAGGAGCTGGCATCTCACTCTCTTTGAATCTTCTTTATCATGCTAAGAGGAGCAGGAAAAAGCAAAAAATTTCAGAATTGCACCTTGCAATGCGGAGAAATTACTGTTTGTGCATTTACAATATTCATTGATTTTTGCCATTGAAAAACGTCCAGAAATGATTGAAGCTACTGACTGAATGAAAGGAGCTGGCATCTCACTCTCTTTGAATCTTCTTTATCATGCTAAGAGGAGCAGGAAAAAGCAAAAAATTTCAGAATTGCACCTTGCAATGCGGAGAAATTACTGTTTGTGCATTTACAATATCCATTGATTTTTGCCATTGAAAAACATCATGTTAGTCATATACCAGAAATGTTTGAAGCTACCGACTGAATGAAAGGAGCTGACATCTCACTCTCTTTGAATCTTCTTTATCATGCTAAGAGGAGCAGGAAAAAGCAAAAAATTTCAGAATTGCACCTTGCAATGCGGAGACATTACTGTTTGTGCATTTACAATATTCATTGATTTTTGCCATTGAAAAACGTCCAGAAATGATTGAAGCTACTGACTGCATGAAAGGAGCTGGCATCTCACTCTCTTTGAATCTTCTTTATCATGCTAAGAGGAGCAGGAAAAAGCAAAAAATTTCAGAATTGCACCTTGCAATGCGGAGAAATTACTGTTTGTGCATTTACAATATTCATTGATTTTTGCCATTGAAAAACATCATGTTATTCATATACCAGAAATGTTTGAAGCTACTGACTGAATGAAAGGAGCTGGCATCTCACTCTTTTTGAATCTTCTTTATCATGCTAAGAGGAGCAGGAAAAAGCAAAAAACTTCAGACTTGCACCTTGCAATGCGGAGAAATTACTGTTTGTGCATTTACAATATTCATTGATTTTTGCCATTGAAAAACATCATGTTATTCATATACCAGAAATGTTTGAAGCTACTGACTGAATGAAAGGAGCTGGCATCTCACTCTCTTTGAATCTTCTTTACCATGCTAAGAGGAGCAGGAAAAAGCAAAAAATTTCAGAATTGCACCTTGCAATGCGGAGAAATTACTGTTTGTGCATTTACAATATTCATTGATTTTTGCCATTGAAAAACGTCCAGAAATGATTGAAGCTACTGACTGAATGAAAGGAGCTGGCATCTCACTCTCTTTGAATCTTCTTTATCATGCTAAGAGGAGCAGGAAAAAGCAAAAAATTTCAGAATTGCACCTTGCAATGCGGAGAAATTACAGTTTGTGCATTTACAATATTCATTGATTTTTGCCATTGAAAAACGTCCAGAAATGATTGAAGCTACTGACTGAATGAAAGGAGCTGGCATCTCACTCTCTTTGAATCTTCTTTATCATGCTAAGAGGAGCAGGAAAAAGCAAAAAATTTCAGACTTGCACCTTGCAATGCGGAGAAATTACTGTTTGTGCATTTACAATATTCATTGATTTTTGCCATTGAAAAACATCATGTTATTCATATACCAGAAATGTTTGAAGCTACTGACTGAATGAAAGGATCTGGCATCTCACTCTCTTTGAATCTTCTTTACCATGCTAAGAGGAGCAGGAAAAAGCAAAAAATTTCAGAATTGCACTTTGCAATGCGGAGAAATTACTGTTTGTGCATTTACAATATTCATTGATTTTTGCCATTGAAAAACGTCCAGAAATGATTGAAGCTACTGACTGAATGAAAGGAGCTGGCATCTCACTCTCTTTGAATCTTCTTTATCATGCTAAGAGGAGCAGGAAAAAGCAAAAAATTTCAGAATTGCACCTTGCAATGCGGAGAAATTACAGTTTTTTCTCCGCATTGCAAGGTGCAATTCTGAAATTTTTTGCTTTTTCCTGCTCCTCTTAGCATGATAAAGAAGATTCAAAGAGAGTGAGATGCCAGCTCCTTTCATTCAGTCAGTAGCTTCAATCATTTCTGGACGTTTTTCAATGGCAAAAATCAATGAATATTGTAAATGCACAAACAGTAATTTCTCCGCATTGCAAGGTGCAATTCTGAAATTTTTTGCTTTTTCCTGCTCCTCTTAGCATGATAAAGAAGATTCAAAGAGAGTGAGATGCCAGCTCCTTTCATTCAGTCAGTAGCTTCAATCATTTCTGGACGTTTTTCAAAGGCAAAAATCAATGAATATTGTAAATGCACAAACAGTAATTTCTCCGCATTGCAAGGTGCAATTCTGAAATTTTTTGCTTTTTCCTGCTCCTCTTAGCATGATAAAGAAGATTCAAAGAGAGTGAGATGCCAGCTCCTTTCATTCAGTCAGTAGCTTCAATCATTTCTGGACGTTTTTCAATGGCAAAAATCAATGAATATTGTAAATGCACAAACAGTAATTTCTCCGCATTGCAAGGTGCAATTCTGAAATTTTTTGCTTTTTCCTGCTCCTCTTAGCATGATAAAGAAGATTCAAAGAGAGTGAGATGCCAGCTCCTTTCATTCAGTCACTAGCTTCAATCATTTCTGGACGTTTTTCAATGGCAAAAATCAATGAATATTGTAAATGCACAAACAGTAATTTCTCCGCATTGCAAGGTGCAATTCTGAAATTTTTTGCTTTTTCCTGCTCCTCTTAGCATGACAAAGAAGATTCAAAGAGAGTAAGATGCCAGCTCCTTTCATTCAGTCAGTAGCTTCAATCATTTCTGGTATATGAATAACATGATGTTTTTCAATGGCAAAAATCAATGAATATTGTAAATGCACAAACAGTAATTTCTCCGCATTGCAAGGTGCAATTCTGAAATTTTTTGCTTTTTCCTGCTCCTCTTAGCATGATAAAGAAGATTCAAAGAGAGTGAGATGCCAGCTCCTTTCATTCAGTCAGTAGCTTCAATCATTTCTGGACGTTTTTCAATGGCAAAAATCAATGAATATTGTAAATGCACAAACAGTAATTTCTCCGCATTGCAAGGTGCAATTCTGAAATTTTTTGCTTTTTCCTGCTCCTCTTAGCATGATAAAGAAGATTCAAAGAGAGTGAGATGCCAGCTCCTTTCATTCAGTCAGTAGCTTCAATCATTTCTGGACGTTTTTCAATGGCAAAAATCAATGAATATTGTAAATGCACAAACAGTAATTTCTCCGCATTGCAAGGTGCAATTCTGAAATTTTTTGCTTTTTCCTGCTCCTCTTAGCATGATAAAGAAGATTCAAAGAGAGTGAGATGCCAGCTCCTTTCATTCAGTCACTAGCTTCAATCATTTCTGGACGTTTTTCAATGGCAAAAATCAATGAATATTGTAAATGCACAAACAGTAATTTCTCCGCATTGCAAGGTGCAATTCTGAAATTTTTTGCTTTTTCCTGCTCCTCTTAGCATGACAAAGAAGATTCAAAGAGAGTAAGATGCCAGCTCCTTTCATTCAGTCAGTAGCTTCAATCATTTCTGGTATATGAATAACATGATGTTTTTCAATGGCAAAAATCAATGAATATTGTAAATGCACAAACAGTAATTTCTCCGCATTGCAAGGTGCAATTCTGAAATTTTTTGCTTTTTCCTGCTCCTCTTAGCATGATAAAGAAGATTCAAAGAGAGTGAGATGCCAGCTCCTTTCATTCAGTCAGTAGCTTCAATCATTTCTGGACGTTTTTCAATGGCAAAAATCAATGAATATTGTAAATGCACAAACAGTAATTTCTCCGCATTGCAAGGTGCAATTCTGAAATTTTTTGCTTTTTCCTGCTCCTCTTAGCATGATAAAGAAGATTCAAAGAGAGTGAGATGCCAGCTCCTTTCATTCAGTCAGTAGCTTCAATCATTTCTGGACGTTTTTCAATGGCAAAAATCAATGAATATTGTAAATGCACAAACAGTAATTTCTCCGCATTGCAAGGTGCAATTCTGAAATTTTTTGCTTTTTCCTGCTCCTCTTAGCATGATAAAGAAGATTCAAAGAGAGTGAGATGCCAGCTCCTTTCATTCAGTCAGTAGCTTCAAACATTTCTTGTATATGAATAACATGATGTTTTTCAATGGCAAAAATCAATGAATATTGTAAAAGCACAAACAGTAATTTCTCCGCATTGCAAGGTGCAATTCTGAAATTTTTTGCTTTTTCCTGCTCCTCTTAGCATGATAAAGAAGATTCAAAGAGAGTGAGATGCCAGCTCCTTTCATTCAGTCAGTAGCTTCAATCATTTCTGGACGTTTTTCAATGGCAAAAATCAATGAATATTGTAAATGCACAAACAGTAATTTCTCCGCATTGCAAGGTGCAATTCTGAAATTTTTTGCTTTTTCCTGCTCCTCTTAGCATGATAAAGAAGATTCAAAGAGAGTGAGATGCCAGCTCCTTTCATTCAGTCAGTAGCTTCAATCATTTCTGGTATATGAATAACATGATGTTTTTCAATGGCAAAAATCAATGAATATTGTAAATGCACAAACAGTAATTTCTCCGCATTGCAAGTTGCAATTCTGAAATTTTTTGCTTTTTCCTGCTCCTCTTAGCATGATAAAGAAGATTCAAAGAGAGTGAGATGCCAGCTCCTTTCATTCAGTCAGTAGCTTCAATCATTTCTGGACGTTTTTCAATGGCAAAAATCAATGAATATTGTAAATGCACAAACAGTAATTTCTCCGCATTGCAAGGTGCAATTCTGAAATTTTTTGCTTTTTCCTGCTCCTCTTAGCATGATAAAGAAGATTCAAAGAGAGTGAGATGCCAGCTCCTTTCATTCAGTCAGTAGCTTCAATCATTTCTGGACGTTTTTCAATGGCAAAAATCAATGAATATTGTAAATGCACAAACAGTAATTTCTCCGCATTGCAAGGTGCAATTCTGAAATTTTTTGCTTTTTCCTGCTCCTCTTAGCATGATAAAGAAGATTCAAAGAGAGTTAGATGCCAGCTCCTTTCATTCAGTCAGTAGCTTCAAACATTTCTGGTATATGAATAACATGATGTTTTTCAATGGCAAAAATCAATGAATATTGTAAAAGCACAAACAGTAATTTCTCCGCATTGCAAGGTGCAATTCTGAAATTTTTTGCTTTTTCCTGCTCCTCTTAGCATGATAAAGAAGATTCAAAGAGAGTGAGATGCCAGCTCCTTTCATTCAGTCAGTAGCTTCAATCATTTCTGGACGTTTTTCAATGGCAAAAATCAATGAATATTGTAAATGCACAAACAGTAATTTCTCCGCATTGCAAGGTGCAATTCTGAAATTTTTTGCTTTTTCCTGCTCCTCTTAGCATGATAAAGAAGATTCAAAGAGAGTGAGATGCCAGCTCCTTTCATTCAGTCAGTACCTTCAATAATTTCTGGATGTTTTTCAATGGCAAAAATCAATGAATATTGTAAATGCACAAACAGTAATTTCTCCGCATTGCAAGGTGCAATTCTGAAATTTTTTGCTTTTTCCCGCTCCTCTTAGCATGATAAAGAAGATTCAAAGAGAGTGAGGTGCCAGCTCCTTTCATTCAGTCAGTAGCTTCAAACATTTCTGGTATATGAATAACATGTTTTTCAATGGCAAAAATCAATGAATATTGTAAATGCACAAACAGTAATTTCTCCGCATTGCAAGGTGCAATTCTGAAATTTTTTGATTTTTCCTGCTCCTCTTAGCATGATAAAGAAGATTCAAAGAGAGTGAGATGCCAGCTCCTTTCATTCAGTCAGTAGCTTCAATCATTTCTGGACGTTTTTCAATGGCAAAAATCAATGAATATTGTAAATGCACAAACAGTAATTTCTCCGCATTGCAAGGTGCAATTCTGAAATTTTTTGCTTTTTCCTGCTCCTCTTAGCATGATAAAGAAGATTCAAAGAGAGTGAGATGCCAGCTCCTTTCATTCAGTCAGTAGCTTCAATCATTTCTGGACGTTTTTCAATGGCAAAAATCAATGAATATTGTAAATGCACAAACAGTAATTTCTCCGCATTGCAAGGTGCAATTCTGAAATTTTTTGCTTTTTCCTGCTCCTCTTAGCATGATAAAGAAGATTCAAAGAGAGTGAGATGCCAGCTCCTTTCATTCAGTCAGTAGCTTCAAACATTTCTGGTATATGAATAACATGATGTTTTTCAATGGCAAAAATCAATGAATATTGTAAATGCACAAACAGTAATTTCTCCGCATTGCAAGGTGCAATTCTGAAATTTTTTGCTTTTTCCTGCTCCTCTTAGCATGATAAAGAAGATTCAAAGAGAGTGAGATGCCAGCTCCTTTCATTCAGTCAGTAGCTTCAATCATTTCTGGACGTTTTTCAATGGCAAAAATCAATGAATATTGTAAATGCACAAACAGTAATTTCTCCGCATTGCAAGGTGCAATTCTGAAATTTTTTGCTTTTTCCTGCTCCTCTTAGCATGATAAAGAAGATTCAAAGAGAGTGAGATGCCAGCTCCTTTCATTCAGTCAGTAGCTTCAATCATTTCTGGACGTTTTTCAATGGCAAAAATCAATGAATATTGTAAATGCACAAACAGTAATTTCTCCGCATTGCAAGGTGCAATTCTGAAATTTTTTGCTTTTTCCTGCTCCTCTTAGCATGGTAAAGAAGATTCAAAGAGAGTGAGATGCCAGCTACTTTCATTCAGTCAGTAGCTTCAATCATTTCTGGACGTTTTTCAATGGTAAAAATCAATGAATATTGTAAATGCACAAACATTAATTTCTCCACATTGCAAGGTGCAATTCTGAAATTTTTTGCTTTTTCCTGCTCCTCTTAGCATGATAAAGAAGATTCAAAGAGAGTGAGATGCCAGCTCCTTTCATTCAGTCAGTAGCTTCAAACATTTCTGGTATATGAATAACATGATGTTTTTCAATGGCAAAAATCAATGAATATTGTAAATGCACAAACAGTAATTTCTCCGCATTGCAAGGTGCAATTCTGAAATTTTTTGCTTTTTCCTGCTCCTCTTAGCATGATAAAGAAGATTCAAAGAGAGTGAGATGCCAGCTCCTTTCATTCAGTCAGTAGCTTCAATCATTTCTGGACGTTTTTCAATGGCAAAAATCAATGAATATTGTAAATGCACAAACAGTAATTTCTCCGCATTGCAAGGTGCAATTCTGAAATTTTTTGCTTTTTCCTGCTCCTCTTAGCATGATAAAGAAGATTCAAAGAGAGTGAGATGCCAGCTCCTTTCATTCAGTCAGTAGCTTCAATCATTTCTGGACGTTTTTCAATGGCAAAAATCAATGAATATTGTAAATGCACAAACAGTAATTTCTCCGCATTGCAAGGTGCAATTCTGAAATTTTTTGCTTTTTCCTGCTCCTCTTAGCATGATAAAGAAGATTCAAAGAGAGTGAGATGCCAGCTCCTTTCATTCAGTCAGTAGCTTCAAACATTTCTGGTATATGAATAACATGATGTTTTTCAATGGCAAAAATCAATGAATATTGTAAATGCACAAACAGTAATTTCTCCGCATTGCAAGGTGCAATTCTGAAATTTTTTGCTTTTTCCTGCTCCTCTTAGCATGATAAAGAAGATTCAAAGAGAGTGAGATGCCAGCTCCTTTCATTCAGTCAGTAGCTTCAATCATTTCTGGACGTTTTTCAATGGCAAAAATCAATGAATATTGTAAATGCACAAACAGTAATTTCTCCGCATTGCAAGGTGCAATTCTGAAATTTTTTGCTTTTTCCTGCTCCTCTTAGCATGATAAAGAAGATTCAAAGAGAGTGAGATGCCAGCTCCTTTCATTCAGTCAGTAGCTTCAATCATTTCTGGACGTTTTTCAATGGCAAAAATCAATGAATATTGTAAATGCACAAACAGTAATTTCTCCGCATTGCAAGGTGCAATTCTGAAATTTTTTGCTTTTTCCTGCTCCTCTTAGCATGACAAAGAAGATTCAAAGAGAGTAAGATGCCAGCTCCTTTCATTCAGTCAGTAGCTCCAATCATTTCTGGTATATGAATAACATGATGTTTTTCAATGGCAAAAATCAATGAATATTGTAAATGCACAAACAGTAATTTCTCCGCATTGCAAGGTGCAATTCTGAAATTTTTTGCTTTTTCCTGCTCCTCTTAGCATGATAAAGAAGATTCAAAGAGAGTGAGATGCCAGCTCCTTTCATTCAGTCAGTAGCTTCAATCATTTCTGGACGTTTTTCAATGGCAAAAATCAATGAATATTGTAAATGCACAAACAGTAATTTCTCCGCATTGCAAGGTGCAATTCTGAAATTTTTTGCTTTTTCCTGCTCCTCTTAGCATGATAAAGAATATTCAAAGAGAGTGAGATGCCAGCTCCTTTCATTCAGTCAGTAGCTTCAATCATTTCTGGACGTTTTTCAATGGCAAAAATCAATGAATATTGTAAATGCACAAACAGTAATTTCTCCGCATTGCAAGGTGCAATTCTGAAATTTTTTGCTTTTTCCTGCTCCTCTTAGCATGATAAAGAAGATTCAAAGAGAGTGAGATGCCAGCTCCTTTCATTCAGTCAGTAGCTTCAAACATTTCTTGTATATGAATAACATGATGTTTTTCAATGGCAAAAATCAATGAATATTGTAAAAGCACAAACAGTAATTTCTCCGCATTGCAAGGTGCAATTCTGAAATTTTTTGCTTTTTCCTACTCCTCTTAGCATGATAAAGAAGATTCAAAGAGAGTGAGATGCCAGCTCCTTTCATTCAGTCAGTAGCTTCAATCATTTCTGGACGTTTTTCAATGGCAAAAATCAATGAATATTGTAAATGCACAAACAGTAATTTCTCCGCATTGCAAGGTGCAATTCTGAAATTTTTTGCTTTTTCCTGCTCCTCTTAGCATGATAAAGAAGATTCAAAGAAAGTGAGATGCCAGCTCCTTTCATTCAGTCAGTAGCTTCAATCATTTCTGGACGTTTTTCAATGGCAAAAATCAATGAATATTGTAAATGCACAAACAGTAATTTCTCCGCATTGCAAGGTTCAATTCTGAAATTTTTTGCTTTTTCCTGCTCCTCTTAGCATGATAAAGAAGATTCAAAGAGAGTTAGATGCCAGCTCCTTTCATTCAGTCAGTAGCTTCAAACATTTCTGGTATATGAATAACATGATGTTTTTCAATGGCAAAAATCAATGAATATTGTAAAAGCACAAACAGTAATTTCTCCGCATTGCAAGGTGCAATTCTGAAATTTTTTGCTTTTTCCTGCTCCTCTTAGCATGATAAAGAAGATTCAAAGAGAGTGAGATGCCAGCTCCTTTCATTCAGTCAGTAGCTTCAATCATTTCTGGACGTTTTTCAATTGCAAAAATCAATGAATATTGTAAATGCACAAACAGTAATTTCTCCGCATTGCAAGGTGCAATTCTGAAATTTTTTGCTTTTTCCTGCTCCTCTTAGCATGATAAAGAAGATTCAAAGAGAGTGAGATGCCATCTCCTTTCATTCAGTCAGTAGCTTCAATCATTTCTGGTATATGAATAACATGATGTTTTTCAATGGCAAAAATCAATGAATATTGTAAATGCACAAACAGTAATTTCTCCACATTGCAAGGTGCAATTCTGAAATTTTTTGCTTTTTCCTGCTCCTCTTAGCATGATAAAGAAGATTCAAAGAGAGTGAGATGCCAGCTCCTTTCATTCAGTCAGTAGCTTCAATCATTTCTGGACGTTTTTCAATGGCAAAAATCAATGAATATTGTAAATGCACAAACAGTAATTTCTCCGCATTGCAAGGTGCAATTCTGAAATTTTTTGCTTTTTCCTGCTCCTCTTAGCATGATAAAGAAGATTCAAAGAGAGCGAGATGCCAGCTCCTTTCATTCAGTCAGTAGCTTCAATCATTTCTGGTATATGAATAACATGATGTTTTTCAATGGCAAAAATCAATGAATATTGTAAATGCACAAACAGTAATTTCTCCGCATTGCAAGGTGCAATTCTGAAATTTTTTGCTTTTTCCTGCTCCTCTTAGCATGATAAAGAAGATTCAAAGAGAGTGAGATGCCAGCTCCTTTCATTCAGTCAGTAGCTTCAATCATTTCTGGACGTTTTTCAATGGCAAAAATCAATGAATATTGTAAATGCACAAACAGTAATTTCTCCGCATTGCAAGGTGCAATTCTGAAATTTTTTGCTTTTTCCTGCTCCTCTTAGCATGATAAAGAAGATTCAAAGAGAGTGAGATGCCAGCTCCTTTCATTCAGTCAGTAGCTTCAATCATTTCTGGTATATGAATAACATGATGTTTTTCAATGGCAAAAATCAATGAATATTGTAAATGCACAAACAGTAATTTCTCCGCATTGCAAGGTGCAATTCTGAAATTTTTTGCTTTTTCCTGCTCCTCTTAGCATGATAAAGAAGATTCAAAGAGAGTGAGATGCCAGCTCCTTTCATTCAGTCAGTAGCTTCAATCATTTCTGGACGTTTTTCAATGGCAAAAATCAATGAATATTGTAAATGCACAAACAGTAATTTCTCCGCATTGCAAGGTGCAATTCTGAAATTTTTTGCTTTTTCCTGCTCCTCTTAGCATGATAAAGAAGATTCAAAGAGAGTGAGATGCCAGCTCCTTTCATTCAGTCAGTAGCTTCAATCATTTCTGGACGTTTTTCAATGGCAAAAATCAATGAATATTGTAAATGCACAAACAGTAATTTCTCCGCATTGCAAGGTGCAATTCTGAAATTTTTTGCTTTTTCCTGCTCCTCTTAGCATGATAAAGAAGATTCAAAGAGAGTGAGATGTCAGCTCCTTTCATTCAGTCAGTAGCTTCAAACATTTCTGGTATATGAATAACATGATGTTTTTCAATGGCAAAAATCAATGAATTTTGTAAATGCACAAACAGTAATTTCTCCGCATTGCAAGGTGCAATTCTGAAATTTTTTGCTTTTTCCTGCTCCTCTTAGCATGATAAAGAAGATTCAAAGAGAGTGAGATGCCAGTTACTTTCATTCAGTCAGTAGCTTCAATCATTTCTGGACGTTTTTCAATGGCAAAAATCAATGAATATTGTAAATGCACAAACAGTAATTTCTCCGCATTGCAAGGTGCAATTCTGAAATTTTTTGCTTTTTCCTGCTCCTCTTAGCATGATAAAGAAGATTCAAAGAGAGTGAGATGCCAGCTCCTTTCATTCAGTCAGTAGCTTCAATCATTTCTGGTATATGAATAACATGATGTTTTTCAATGGCAAAAATCAATGAATATTGTAAATGCACAAACAGTAATTTCTCCGCATTGCAAGGTGCAATTCTGAAATTTTTTGCTTTTTCCTGCTCCTCTTAGCATGATAAAGAAGATTCAAAGAGAGTGAGATGCCAGCTCCTTTCATTCAGTCAGTAGCTTCAATCATTTCTGGACGTTTTTCAATGGCAAAAATCAATGAATATTGTAAATGCACAAACAGTAATTTCTCCGCATTGCAAGGTGCAATTCTGAAATTTTTTGCTTTTTCCTGCTCCTCTTAGCATGATAAAGAAGATTCAAAGAGAGTGAGATGCCAGCTCCTTTCATTCAGTCAGTAGCTTCAAACATTTCTGGTATATGAATAACATGATGTTTTTCAATGGCAAAAATCAATGAATATTGTAAATGCACAAACAGTAATTTCTCCGCATTGCAAGGTGCAAGTCTGAAATTTTTTGCTTTTTCCTGCTCCTCTTAGCATGATAAAGAAGATTCAAAGAGAGTGAGATGCCAGCTACTTTCATTCAGTCAGTAGCTTCAATCATTTCTGGACGTTTTTCAATGGTAAAAATCAATGAATATTGTAAATGCACAAACAGTAATTTCTCCACATTGCAAGGTGCAATTCTGTAATTTTTTGCTTTTTCCTGCTCCTCTTAGCATGATAAAGAAGATTCAAAGAGAGTGAGATGCCAGCTCCTTTCATTCAGTCAGTAGCTTCAAACATTTCTGGTATATGAATAACATGATGTTTTTCAATGGCAAAAATCAATGAATATTGTAAATGCACAAACAGTAATTTCTCTGCATTGCAAGGTGCAATTCTGAAATTTTTTGCTTTTTCCTGCTCCTCTTAGCATGATAAAGAAGATTCAAAGAGAGTGAGATGCCAGCTACTTTCATTCAGTCAGTAGCTTCAATCATTTCTGGACGTTTTTCAATGGTAAAAATCAATGAATATTGTAAATGCACAAACAGTAATTTCTCCACATTGCAAGGTGCAATTCTGAAATTTTTTGCTTTTTCCTGCTCCTCTTAGCATGATAAAGAAGATTCATAGAGAGTGAGATGCCAGCTCCTTTCATTCAGTCAGTAGCTTCAAACATTTCTGGTATATGAATAACATGATGTTTTTCAATGGCAAAAATCAATGAATATTGTAAATGCACAAACAGTAATTTCTCCGCATTGCAAGGTGCAATTCTGAAATTTTTTGCTTTTTCCTGCTCCTCTTAGCATGATAAAGAATATTGAAAGAGAGTGAGATGCCAGCTCCTTTCATTCAGTCAGTAGCTTCAATCATTTCTGGATGTTTTTCAATGGCAAAAATCAATGAATATTGTAAATGCACAAACTGTAATTTCTCCGCATTGCAAGGTGCAATTCTGAAATTTTTTGCTTTTTCCTGCTCCTCTTAGCATGATAAAGAAGATTCAAAGAAAGTGAGATGCCAGCTCCTTTCATTCAGTCAGTAGCTTCAATCATTTCTGGACGTTTTTCAATGGCAAAAATCAATGAATATTGTAAATGCACAAACAGTAATTTCTCCGCATTGCAAGGTTCAATTCTGAAATTTTTTGCTTTTTCCTGCTCCTCTTAGCATGATAAAGAAGATTCAAAGAGAGTTAGATGCCAGCTCCTTTCATTCAGTCAGTAGCTTCAAACATTTCTGGTATATGAATAACATGATGTTTTTCAATGGCAAAAATCAATGAATATTGTAAAAGCACAAACAGTAATTTCTCCGCATTGCAAGGTGCAATTCTGAAATTTTTTGCTTTTTCCTGCTCCTCTTAGCATGATAAAGAAGATTCAAAGAGGGTGAGATGCCAGCTCCTTTCATTCAGTCAGTAGCTTCAATCATTTCTGGACGTTTTTCAATTGCAAAAATCAATGAATATTGTAAATGCACAAACAGTAATTTCTCCGCATTGCAAGGTGCAATTCTGAAATTTTTTGCTTTTTCCTGCTCCTCTTAGCATGATAAAGAAGATTCAAAGAGAGTGAGATGCCATCTCCTTTCATTCAGTCAGTAGCTTCAATCATTTCTGGTATATGAATAACATGATGTTTTTCAATGGCAAAAATCAATGAATATTGTAAATGCACAAACAGTAATTTCTCCACATTGCAAGGTGCAATTCTGAAATTTTTTGCTTTTTCCTGCTCCTCTTAGCATGATAAAGAAGATTCAAAGAGAGTGAGATGCCAGCTCCTTTCATTCAGTCAGTAGCTTCAATCATTTCTGGACGTTTTTCAATGGCAAAAATCAATGAATATTGTAAATGCACAAACAGTAATTTCTCCGCATTGCAAGGTGCAATTCTGAAATTTTTTGCTTTTTCCTGCTCCTCTTAGCATGATAAAGAAGATTCAAAGAGAGCGAGATGCCAGCTCCTTTCATTCAGTCAGTAGCTTCAATCATTTCTGGTATATGAATAACATGATGTTTTTCAATGGCAAAAATCAATGAATATTGTAAATGCACAAACAGTAATTTCTCCGCATTGCAAGGTGCAATTCTGAAATTTTTTGCTTTTTCCTGCTCCTCTTAGCATGATAAAGAAGATTCAAAGAGAGTGAGATGCCAGCTCCTTTCATTCAGTCAGTAGCTTCAATCATTTCTGGACGTTTTTCAATGGCAAAAATCAATGAATATTGTAAATGCACAAACAGTAATTTCTCCGCATTGCAAGGTGCAATTCTGAAATTTTTTGCTTTTTCCTGCTCCTCTTAGCATGATAAAGAAGATTCAAAGAGAGTGAGATGCCAGCTCCTTTCATTCAGTCAGTAGCTTCAATCATTTCTGGTATATGAATAACATGATGTTTTTCAATGGCAAAAATCAATGAATATTGTAAATGCACAAACAGTAATTTCTCCGCATTGCAAGGTGCAATTCTGAAATTTTTTGCTTTTTCCTGCTCCTCTTAGCATGATAAAGAAGATTCAAAGAGAGTGAGATGCCAGCTCCTTTCATTCAGTCAGTAGCTTCAATCATTTCTGGACGTTTTTCAATGGCAAAAATCAATGAATATTGTAAATGCACAAACAGTAATTTCTCCGCATTGCAAGGTGCAATTCTGAAATTTTTTGCTTTTTCCTGCTCCTCTTAGCATGATAAAGAAGATTCAAAGAGAGTGAGATGCCAGCTCCTTTCATTCAGTCAGTAGCTTCAATCATTTCTGGACGTTTTTCAATGGCAAAAATCAATGAATATTGTAAATGCACAAACAGTAATTTCTCCGCATTGCAAGGTGCAATTCTGAAATTTTTTGCTTTTTCCTGCTCCTCTTAGCATGATAAAGAAGATTCAAAGAGAGTGAGATGTCAGCTCCTTTCATTCAGTCAGTAGCTTCAAACATTTCTGGTATATGAATAACATGATGTTTTTCAATGGCAAAAATCAATGAATTTTGTAAATGCACAAACAGTAATTTCTCCGCATTGCAAGGTGCAATTCTGAAATTTTTTGCTTTTTCCTGCTCCTCTTAGCATGATAAAGAAGATTCAAAGAGAGTGAGATGCCAGTTACTTTCATTCAGTCAGTAGCTTCAATCATTTCTGGACGTTTTTCAATGGCAAAAATCAATGAATATTGTAAATGCACAAACAGTAATTTCTCCGCATTGCAAGGTGCAATTCTGAAATTTTTTGCTTTTTCCTGCTCCTCTTAGCATGATAAAGAAGATTCAAAGAGAGTGAGATGCCAGCTCCTTTCATTCAGTCAGTAGCTTCAATCATTTCTGGTATATGAATAACATGATGTTTTTCAATGGCAAAAATCAATGAATATTGTAAATGCACAAACAGTAATTTCTCCGCATTGCAAGGTGCAATTCTGAAATTTTTTGCTTTTTCCTGCTCCTCTTAGCATGATAAAGAAGATTCAAAGAGAGTGAGATGCCAGCTCCTTTCATTCAGTCAGTAGCTTCAATCATTTCTGGACGTTTTTCAATGGCAAAAATCAATGAATATTGTAAATGCACAAACAGTAATTTCTCCGCATTGCAAGGTGCAATTCTGAAATTTTTTGCTTTTTCCTGCTCCTCTTAGCATGATAAAGAAGATTCAAAGAGAGTGAGATGCCAGCTCCTTTCATTCAGTCAGTAGCTTCAAACATTTCTGGTATATGAATAACATGATGTTTTTCAATGGCAAAAATCAATGAATATTGTAAATGCACAAACAGTAATTTCTCCGCATTGCAAGGTGCAAGTCTGAAATTTTTTGCTTTTTCCTGCTCCTCTTAGCATGATAAAGAAGATTCAAAGAGAGTGAGATGCCAGCTACTTTCATTCAGTCAGTAGCTTCAATCATTTCTGGACGTTTTTCAATGGTAAAAATCAATGAATATTGTAAATGCACAAACAGTAATTTCTCCACATTGCAAGGTGCAATTCTGTAATTTTTTGCTTTTTCCTGCTCCTCTTAGCATGATAAAGAAGATTCAAAGAGAGTGAGATGCCAGCTCCTTTCATTCAGTCAGTAGCTTCAAACATTTCTGGTATATGAATAACATGATGTTTTTCAATGGCAAAAATCAATGAATATTGTAAATGCACAAACAGTAATTTCTCTGCATTGCAAGGTGCAATTCTGAAATTTTTTGCTTTTTCCTGCTCCTCTTAGCATGATAAAGAAGATTCAAAGAGAGTGAGATGCCAGCTACTTTCATTCAGTCAGTAGCTTCAATCATTTCTGGACGTTTTTCAATGGTAAAAATCAATGAATATTGTAAATGCACAAACAGTAATTTCTCCACATTGCAAGGTGCAATTCTGAAATTTTTTGCTTTTTCCTGCTCCTCTTAGCATGATAAAGAAGATTCATAGAGAGTGAGATGCCAGCTCCTTTCATTCAGTCAGTAGCTTCAAACATTTCTGGTATATGAATAACATGATGTTTTTCAATGGCAAAAATCAATGAATATTGTAAATGCACAAACAGTAATTTCTCCGCATTGCAAGGTGCAATTCTGAAATTTTTTGCTTTTTCCTGCTCCTCTTAGCATGATAAAGAATATTGAAAGAGAGTGAGATGCCAGCTCCTTTCATTCAGTCAGTAGCTTCAATCATTTCTGGATGTTTTTCAATGGCAAAAATCAATGAATATTGTAAATGCACAAACTGTAATTTCTCCGCATTGCAAGGTGCAATTCTGAAATTTTTGGCTTTTTCCTGCTCCTCTTAGCATGATAAAGAAGATTCAAAGAGAGTGAGATGCCAGCTCCTTTCATTCAGTCAGTAGCTTCAATCATTTCTGGACGTTTTTCAATGGCAAAAATCAATGAATATTGTAAATGCACAAACAGTAATTTCTCCGCATTGCAAGGTGCAATTCTGAAATTTTTTGCTTTTTCCTGCTCCTCTTAGCATGATAAAGAAGATTCAAAGAGAGTGAGATGCCAGCTCCTTTCATTCAGTCAGTACCTTCAATCATTTCTGGATGTTTTTCAATGGCAAAAATCAATGAATATTGTAAATGCACAAACAGTAATTTCTCCGCATTGCAAGGTGCAATTCTGAAATTTTTTGCTTTTTCCCGCTCCTCTTAGCATGATAAAGAAGATTCAAAGAGAGTGAGGTGCCAGCTCCTTTCATTCAGTCAGTAGCTTCAAACATTTCTGGTATATGAATAACATGTTTTTCAATGGCAAAAATCATTGAATATTGTAAATGCACAAACAGTAATTTCTCCGCATTGCAAGGTGCAATTCTGAAATTTTTTGATTTTTCCTGCTCCTCTTAGCATGATAAAGAAGATTCAAAGAGAGTGAGATGCCAGCTCCTTTCATTCAGTCAGTAGCTTCAATCATTTCTGGACGTTTTTCAATGGCAAAAATCAATGAATATTGTAAATGCACAAACAGTAATTTCTCCGCATTGCAAGGTGCAATTCTGAAATTTTTTGCTTTTTCCTGCTCCTCTTAGCATGATAAAGAAGATTCAAAGAGAGTGAGATGCCAGCTCCTTTCATTCAGTCAGTAGCTTCAATCATTTCTGTACGTTTTTCAATGGCAAAAATCAATGAATATTGTAAATGCACAAACAGTAATTTCTCCGCATTGCAAGGTGCAATTCTGAAACTTTTTGCTTTTTCCTGCTCCTCTTAGCATGATAAAGAAGATTCAAAGAGAGTGAGATGCCAGCTCCTTTCATTCAGTCAGTAGCTTCAAACATTTCTGGTATATGAATAACATGATGTTTTTCAATGGCAAAAATCAATGAATATTGTAAATGCACAAACAGTAATTTCTCCGCATTGCAAGGTGCAAGTCTGAAATTTTTTGCTTTTTCCTGCTCCTCTTAGCATGATAAAGAAGATTCAAAGAGAGTGAGATGCCAGCTACTTTCATTCAGTCAGTAGCTTCAATCATTTCTGGACGTTTTTCAATGGTAAAAATCAATGAATATTGTAAATGCACAAACAGTAATTTCTCCACATTGCAAGGTGCAATTCTGAAATTTTTTGCTTTTTCCTGCTCCTCTTAGCATGATAAAGAAGATTCAAAGAGAGTGAGATGCCAGCTCCTTTCATTCAGTCAGTAGCTTCAAACATTTCTGGTATATGAATAACATGATGTTTTTCAATGGCAAAAATCAATGAATATTGTAAATGCACAAACAGTAATTTCTCCGCATTGCAAGGTGCAATTCTGAAATTTTTTGCTTTTTCCTGCTCCTCTTAGCATGATAAAGAAGATTCAAAGAGAGTGAGATGCCAGCTCCTTTCATTCAGTCAGTAGCTTCAAACATTTCTGGTATATGAATAACATGATGTTTTTCAATGGCAAAAATCAATGAATATTGTAAATGCACAAAGAGTAATTTCTCCGCATTGCAAGGTGCAATTCTGAAATTTTTTGCTTTTTCCTGCTCCTCTTAGCATGATAAAGAAGATTCAAAGAGAGTGAGATGCCAGCTCCTTTCATTCAGTCAGTAGCTTCAATCATTTCTGGACGTTTTTCAATGGCAAAAATCAATGAATATTGTAAATGCACAAACAGTAATTTCTCCGCATTGCAAGGTGCAATTCTGAAATTTTTTGCTTTTTCCTGCTCCTCTTAGCATGATAAAGAAGATTCAAAGAGAGTGAGATGCCAGCTCCTTTCATTCAGTCAGTAGCTTCAATCATTTCTGGACGTTTTTCAATGGCAAAAATCAATGAATATTGTAAATGCACAAACAGTAATTTCTCCGCATTGCAAGGTGCAATTCTGAAATTTTTTGCTTTTTCCTGCTCCTCTTAGCATGATAAAGAAGATTCAAAGAGAGTGAGATGCCAGCTCCTTTCATTCAGTCAGTAGCTACAAACATTTCTGGTATATGAATAACATGATGTTTTTCAATGGCAAAAATCAATGAATATTGTAAATGCACAAACAGTAATTTCTCCGCATTGCAAGGTGCAATTCTGAAATTTTTTGCTTTTTCCTGCTCCTCTTAGCATGATAAAGAAGATTCAAAGAGAGTGAGATGCCAGCTCCTTTCATTCAGTCAGTAGCTTCAATCATTTCTGGACGTTTTTCAATGGCAAAAATCAATGAATATTGTAAATGCACAAACAGTAATTTCTCCGCATTGCAAGGTGCAATTCTGAAATTTTTTGCTTTTTCCTGCTCCTCTTAGCATGATAAAGAAGATTCAAAGAGAGTGAGATGCCAGCTCCTTTCATTCAGTCAGTAGCTTCAAACATTTCTGGTATATGAATAACATGATGTTTTTCAATGGCAAAAATCAATGAATATTGTAAATGCACAAAGAGTAATTTCTCCGCATTGCAAGGTGCAATTCTGAAATTTTTTGCTTTTTCCTGCTCCTCTTAGCATGATAAAGAAGATTCAAAGAGAGTGAGATGCCAGCTCCTTTCATTCAGTCAGTAGCTTCAATCATTTCTGGACGTTTTTCAATGGCAAAAATCAATGAATATTGTAAATGCACAAACAGTAATTTCTCCGCATTGCAAGGTGCAATTCTGAAATTTTTTGCTTTTTCCTGCTCCTCTTAGCATGATAAAGAAGATTCAAAGAGAGTGAGATGCCAGCTCCTTTCATTCAGTCAGTAGCTTCAATCATTTCTGGACGTTTTTCAATGGCAAAAATCAATGAATATTGTAAATGCACAAACAGTAATTTCTCCGCATTGCAAGGTGCAATTCTGAAATTTTTTGCTTTTTCCTGCTCCTCTTAGCATGATAAAGAAGATTCAAAGAGAGTGAGATGCCAGCTCCTTTCATTCAGTCAGTAGCTTCAATCATTTCTGGACGTTTTTCAATGGCAAAAATCAATGAATATTGTAAATGCACAAACAGTAATTTCTCCGCATTGCAAGGTGCAATTCTGAAATTTTTTGCTTTTTCCTGCTCCTCTTAGCATGATAAAGAAGATTCAAAGAGAGTGAGATGCCAGCTCCTTTCATTCAGTCAGTAGCTACAAACATTTCTGGTATATGAATAACATGATGTTTTTCAATGGCAAAAATCAATGAATATTGTAAATGCACAAACAGTAATTTCTCCGCATTGCAAGGTGCAATTCTGAAATTTTTTGCTTTTTCCTGCTCCTCTTAGCATGATAAAGAAGATTCAAAGAGAGTGAGATGCCAGCTCCTTTCATTCAGTCAGTAGCTTCAATCATTTCTGGACGTTTTTCAATGGCAAAAATCAATGAATATTGTAAATGCACAAACAGTAATTTCTCCGCATTGCAAGGTGCAATTCTGAAATTTTTTGCTTTTTCCTGCTCCTCTTAGCATGATAAAGAAGATTCAAAGAGAGTGAGATGCCAGCTCCTTTCATTCAGTCAGTAGCTACAAACATTTCTGGTATATGAATAACATGATGTTTTTCAATGGCAAAAATCAATGAATATTGTAAATGCACAAACAGTAATTTCTCCGCATTGCAAGGTGCAATTCTGAAATTTTTTGCTTTTTCCTGCTCCTCTTAGCATGATAAAGAAGATTCAAAGAGAGTGAGATGCCAGCTCCTTTCATTCAGTCAGTAGCTTCAATCATTTCTGGACGTTTTTCAATGGCAAAAATCAATGAATATTGTAAATGCACAAACAGTAATTTCTCCGCATTGCAAGGTGCAATTCTGAAATTTTTTGCTTTTTCCTGCTCCTCTTAGCATGATAAAGAAGATTCAAAGAGAGTGAGATGCCAGCTCCTTTCATTCAGTCAGTAGCTTCAATCATTTCTGGACGTTTTTCAATGGCAAAAATCAATGAATATTGTAAATGCACAAACAGTAATTTCTCCGCATTGCAAGGTGCAATTCTGAAATTTTTTGCTTTTTCCTGCTCCTCTTAGCATGATAAAGAAGATTCAAAGAGAGTGAGATGCCAGCTCCTTTCATTCAGTCAGTAGCTACAAACATTTCTGGTATATGAATAACATGATGTTTTTCAATGGCAAAAATCAATGAATATTGTAAATGCACAAACAGTAATTTCTCCGCATTGCAAGGTGCAATTCTGAAATTTTTTGCTTTTTCCTGCTCCTCTTAGCATGATAAAGAAGATTCAAAGAGAGTGAGATGCCAGCTCCTTTCATTCAGTCAGTAGCTTCAATCATTTCTGGACGTTTTTCAATGGCAAAAATCAATGAATATTGTAAATGCACAAACAGTAATTTCTCCGCATTGCAAGGTGCAATTCTGAAATTTTTTGCTTTTTCCTGCTCCTCTTAGCATGATAAAGAAGATTCAAAGAGAGTGAGATGCCAGCTCCTTTCATTCAGTCAGTAGCTTCAATCATTTCTGGACGTTTTTCAATGGCAAAAATCAATGAATATTGTAAATGCACAAACAGTAATTTCTCCGCATTGCAAGGTGCAATTCTGAAATTTTTTGCTTTTTCCTGCTCCTCTTAGCATGATAAAGAAGATTCAAAGAGAGTGAGATGCCAGCTCCTTTCATTCAGTCAGTAGCTTCAAACATTTCTGGTATATGAATAATATGATGTTTTTCAATGGCAAAAATCAATGAATATTGTAAAAGCACAAACAGTAATTTCTCCGCATTGCAAGGTGCAATTCTGAAATTTTTTGCTTTTTCCTGCTCCTCTTAGCATGATAAAGAAGATTCAAAGAGAGTGAGATGCCAGCTCCTTTCATTCAGTCAGTAGCTTCAATCATTTCTGGACGTTTTTCAATGGCAAAAATCAATGAATATTGTAAATGCACAAACAGTAATTTCTCCGCATTGCAAGGTGCAATTCTGAAATTTTTTGCTTTTTCCTGCTCCTCTTAGCATGATAAAGAAGATTCAAAGAGAGTGAGATGCCAGCTCCTTTCATTCAGTCAGTAGCTTCAATCATTTCTGGTATATGAATAACATGATGTTTTTCAATGGCAAAAATCAATGAATATTGTAAATGCACAAACAGTAATTTCTCCGCATTGCAAGTTGCAATTCTGAAATTTTTTGCTTTTTCCTGCTCCTCTTAGCATGATAAAGAAGATTCAAAGAGAGTGAGATGCCAGCTCCTTTCATTCAGTCAGTAGCTTCAATCATTTCTGGACGTTTTTCAATGGCAAAAATCAATGAATATTGTAAATGCACAAACAGTAATTTCTCCGCATTGCAAGGTGCAATTCTGAAATTTTTTGCTTTTTCCTGCTCCTCTTAGCATGATAAAGAAGATTCAAAGAGAGTGAGATGCCAGCTCCTTTCATTCAGTCAGTAGCTTCAATCATTTCTGGACGTTTTTCAATGGCAAAAATCAATGAATATTGTAAATGCACAAACAGTAATTTCTCCGCATTGCAAGGTGCAATTCTGAAATTTTTTGCTTTTTCCTGCTCCTCTTAGCATGATAAAGAAGATTAAAAGAGAGTGAGATGCCAGCTCCTTTCATTCAGTCAGTAGCTTCAAACATTTCTGGTATATGAATAACATGATGTTTTTCAATGGCAAAAATCAATGAATATTGTAAATGCACAAACAGTAATTTCTCCGCATTGCAAGGTGCAATTCTGAAATTTTTTGCTTTTTCCTGCTCCTCTTAGCATGATAAAGAAGATTCAAAGAGAGTGAGATGCCAGCTCCTTTCATTCAGTCAGTAGCTTCAATCATTTCTGGACGTTTTTCAATGGCAAAAATCAATGAATATTGTAAATGCACAAACAGTAATTTCTCCGCATTGCAAGGTGCAATTCTGAAATTTTTTGCTTTTTCCTGCTCCTCTTAGCATGATAAAGAAGATTCAAAGAGAGTGAGATGTCAGCTCCTTTCATTCAGTCAGTAGCTTCAAACATTTCTGGTATATGAATAACATGATGTTTTTCAATGGCAAAAATCAATGAATTTTGTAAATGCACAAACAGTAATTTCTCCGCATTGCAAGGTGCAATTCTGAAATTTTTTGCTTTTTCCTGCTCCTCTTAGCATGATAAAGAAGATTCAAAGAGAGTGAGATGCCAGTTCCTTTCATTCAGTCAGTAGCTTCAATCATTTCTGGACGTTTTTCAATGGCAAAAATCAATGAATATTGTAAATGCACAAACAGTAATTTCTCCGCATTGCAAGGTGCAATTCTGAAATTTTTTGCTTTTTCCTGCTCCTCTTAGCATGATAAAGAAGATTCAAAGAGAGTGAGATGCCAGCTCCTTTCATTCAGTCAGTAGCTTCAATCATTTCTGGTATATGAATAACATGATGTTTTTCAATGGCAAAAATCAATGAATATTGTAAATGCACAAACAGTAATTTCTCCGCATTGCAAGGTGCAATTCTGAAATTTTTTGCTTTTTCCTGCTCCTCTTAGCATGATAAAGAAGATTCAAAGAGAGTGAGATGCCAGCTCCTTTCATTCAGTCAGTAGCTTCAATCATTTCTGGACGTTTTTCAATGGCAAAAATCAATGAATATTGTAAATGCACAAACAGTAATTTCTCCGCATTGCAAGGTGCAATTCTGAAATTTTTTGCTTTTTCCTGCTCCTCTTAGCATGATAAAGAAGATTCAAAGAGAGTGAGATGCCAGCTCCTTTCATTCAGTCAGTAGCTTCAATCATTTCTGGACGTTTTTCAATGGCAAAAATCAATGAATATTGTAAATGCACAAACAGTAATTTCTCCGCATTGCAAGGAGCAATTCTGAAATTTTTTGCTTTTTCCTGCTCCTCTTAGCATGATAAAGAAGATTCAAAGAGAGTGAGATGCCAGCTCCTTTCATTCAGTCAGTAGCTTCAATCATTTCTGGACGTTTTTCAATGGCAAAAAATCAATGAATATTGTAAATGCACAAACAGTAATTTCTCCGCATTGCAAGGTGCAATTCTGAAATTTTTTGCTTTTTCCTGCTCCTCTTAGCATGATAAAGAAGATTCAAAGAGAGTGAGATGCCAGCTCCTTTCATTCAGTCAGTAGCTTCAAACATTTCTGGTATATGAATAATATGATGTTTTTCAATGGCAAAAATCAATGAATACTGTAAAAGCACAAACAGTAATTTCTCCGCATTGCAAGGTGCAATTCTGAAATTTTTTGCTTTTTCCTGCTCCTCTTAGCATGATAAAGAAGATTCAAAGAGAGTGAGATGCCAGCTCCTTTCATTCAGTCAGTAGCTTCAATCATTTCTGGACGTTTTTCAATGGCAAAAATCAATGAATATTGTAAATGCACAAACAGTAATTTCTCCGCATTGCAAGGTGCAATTCTGAAATTTTTTGCTTTTTCCTGCTCCTCTTAGCATGATAAAGAAGATTCAAAGAGAGTGAGATGCCAGCTCCTTTCATTCAGTCAGTAGCTTCAATCATTTCTGGTATATGAATAACATGATGTTTTTCAATGGCAAAAATCAATGAATATTGTAAATGCACAAACAGTAATTTCTCCGCATTGCAAGTTGCAATTCTGAAATTTTTTGCTTTTTCCTGCTCCTCTTAGCATGATAAAGAAGATTCAAAGAGAGTGAGATGCCAGCTCCTTTCATTCAGTCAGTAGCTTCAATCATTTCTGGACGTTTTTCAATGGCAAAAATCAATGAATATTGTAAATGCACAAACAGTAATTTCTCCGCATTGCAAGGTGCAATTCTGAAATTTTTTGCTTTTTCCTGCTCCTCTTAGCATGATAAAGAAGATTCAAAGAGAGTGAGATGCCAGCTCCTTTCATTCAGTCAGTAGCTTCAATCATTTCTGGACGTTTTTCAATGGCAAAAATCAATGAATATTGTAAATGCACAATCAGTAATTTCTCCGCATTGCAAGGTGCAATTCTGAAATTTTTTGCTTTTTCCTGCTCCTCTTAGCATGATAAAGAAGATTCAAAGAGAGTGAGATGCCAGCTCCTTTCATTCAGTCAGTAGCTTCAAACATTTCTGGTATATGAATAACATGATGTTTTTCAATGGCAAAAATCAATGAATATTGTAAATGCACAAACAGTAATTTCTCCGCATTGCAAGGTGCAATTCTGAAATTTTTTGCTTTTTCCTGCTCCTCTTAGCATGATAAAGAAGATTCAAAGAGAGTGAGATGCCAGCTCCGTTCATTCAGTCAGTAGCTTCAATCATTTCTGGACGTTTTTCAATGGCAAAAATCAATGAATATTGTAAATGCACAAACAGTAATTTCTCCGCATTGCAAGGTGCAATTCTGAAATTTTTTGCTTTTTCCTGCTCCTCTTAGCATGATAAAGAAGATTCAAAGAGAGTGAGATGTCAGCTCCTTTCATTCAGTCAGTAGCTTCAAACATTTCTGGTATATGAATAACATGATGTTTTTCAATGGCAAAAATCAATGAATTTTGTAAATGCACAAACAGTAATTTCTCCGCATTGCAAGGTGCAATTCTGAAATTTTTTGCTTTTTCCTGCTCCTCTTAGCATGATAAAGAAGATTCAAAGAGAGTGAGATGCCAGTTCCTTTCATTCAGTCAGTAGCTTCAATCATTTCTGGACGTTTTTCAATGGCAAAAATCAATGAATATTGTAAATGCACAAACAGTAATTTCTCCGCATTGCAAGGTGCAATTCTGAAATTTTTTGCTTTTTCCTGCTCCTCTTAGCATGATAAAGAAGATTCAAAGAGAGTGAGATGCCAGCTCCTTTCATTCAGTCAGTAGCTTCAATCATTTCTGGTATATGAATAACATGATGTTTTTCAATGGCAAAAATCAATGAATATTGTAAATGCACAAACAGTAATTTCTCCGCATTGCAAGGTGCAATTCTGAAATTTTTTGCTTTTTCCTGCTACTCTTAGCATGATAAAGAAGATTCAAAGAGAGTGAGATGCCAGCTCCTTTCATTCAGTCAGTAGCTTCAATCATTTCTGGACGTTTTTCAATGGCAAAAATCAATGAATATTGTAAATGCACAAACAGTAATTTCTCCGCATTGCAAGGTGCAATTCTGAAATTTTTTGCTTTTTCCTGCTCCTCTTAGCATGATAAAGAAGATTCAAAGAGAGTGAGATGTCAGCTCCTTTCATTCAGTCAGTAGCTTCAAACATTTCTGGTATATGAATAACATGATGTTTTTCAATGGCAAAAATCAATGAATTTTGTAAATGCACAAACAGTAATTTCTCCGCATTGCAAGGTGCAATTCTGAAATTTTTTGCTTTTTCCTGCTCCTCTTAGCATGATAAAGAAGATTCAAAGAGAGTGAGATGCCAGATCCTTTCATTCAGTCAGTAGCTTCAATCATTTCTGGACGTTTTTCAATGGCAAAAATCAATGAATATTGTAAGTGCACAAACAGTAATTTCTCCACATTGCAAGGTGCAATTCTGAAATTTTTTGCTTTTTCCTGCTCCTCTTAGCATGATAAAGAAGATTCAAAGAGAGTGAGATGCCAGCTCCTTTCATTCAGTCAGTAGCTTCAATCATTTCTGGACGTTTTTCAATGGCAAAAATCAATGAATATTGTAAATGCACAAACAGTAATTTCTCCGCATTGCAAGGTGCAATTCTGAAATTTTTTGCTTTTTCCTGCTCCTCTTAGCATGATAAAGAAGATTCAAAGAGAGTGAGATGTCAGCTCCTTTCATTCAGTCAGTAGCTTCAAACATTTCTGGTATATGAATAACATGATGTTTTTCAATGGCAAAAATCAATGAATTTTGTAAATGCACAAACAGTAATTTCTCCGCATTGCAAGGTGCAATTCTGAAATTTTTTGCTTTTTCCTGCTCCTCTTAGCATGATAAAGAAGATTCAAAGAGAGTGAGATGCCAGTTCCTTTCATTCAGTCAGTAGCTTCAATCATTTCTGGACGTTTTTCAATGGCAAAAATCAATGAATATTGTAAATGCACAAACAGTAATTTCTCCACATTGCAAGGTGCAATTCTGAAATTTTTTGCTTTTTCCTGCTTCTCTTAGCATGATAAAGAAGATTCAAAGAGAGTGAGATGCCAGCTCCTTTCATTCAGTCAGTAGCTTCAATCATTTCTGGTATATGAATAACATGATGTTTTTCAATGGCAAAAATCAATGAATATTGTAAATGCACAAACAGTAATTTCTCCGCATTGCAACGTGCAATTCTGAAATTTTTTGCTTTTTCCTGCTCCTCTTAGCATGATAAAGAAGATTCAAAGAGAGTGAGATGCCAGCTCCTTTCATTCAGTCAGTAGCTTCAATCATTTCTGGACGTTTTTCAATGGCAAAAATCAATGAATATTGTAAATGCACAAACAGTAATTTCTCCGCATTGCAAGGTGCAATTCTGAAATTTTTTGCTTTTTCCTGCTCCTCTTAGCATGATAAAGAAGATTCAAAGAGAGTGAGATGTCAGCTCCTTTCATTCAGTCAGTAGCTTCAAACATTTCTGGTATATGAATAACATGATGTTTTTCAATGGCAAAAATCAATGAATTTTGTAAATGCACAAACAGTAATTTCTCCGCATTGCAAGGTGCAATTCTGAAATTTTTTGCTTTTTCCTGCTCCTCTTAGCATGATAAAGAAGATTCAAAGAGAGTGAGATGCCAGTTCCTTTCATTCAGTCAGTAGCTTCAATCATTTCTGGACGTTTTTCAATGGCAAAAATCAATGAATATTGTAAATGCACAAACAGTAATTTCTCCACATTGCAAGGTGCAATTCTGAAATTTTTTGCTTTTTCCTGCTTCTCTTAGCATGATAAAGAAGATTCAAAGAGAGTGAGATGCCAGCTCCTTTCATTCAGTCAGTAGCTTCAATCATTTCTGGTATATGAATAACATGATGTTTTTCAATGGCAAAAATCAATGAATATTGTAAATGCACAAACAGTAATTTCTCCGCATTGCAACGTGCAATTCTGAAATTTTTTGCTTTTTCCTGCTCCTCTTAGCATGATAAAGAAGATTCAAAGAGAGTGAGATGCCAGCTCCTTTCATTCAGTCAGTAGCTTCAATCATTTCTGGACGTTTTTCAATGGCAAAAATCAATGAATATTGTAAATGCACAAACAGTAATTTCTCCGCATTGCAAGGTGCAATTCTGAAATTTTTTGCTTTTTCCTGCTCCTCTTAGCATGATAAAGAAGATTCAAAGAGAGTGAGATGCCAGCTCCTTTCATTCAGTCAGTAGCTTCAATCATTTCTGGACGTTTTTCAATGGCAAAAATCAATGAATATTGTAAATGCACAAACAGTAATTTCTCCGCATTGCAAGGTGCAATTCTGAAATTGTTTGCTTTTTCCTGCTCCTCTTAGCATGATAAAGAAGATTCAAAGAGAGTGAGATGTCAGCTCCTTTCATTCAGTCAGTAGCTTCAAACATTTCTGGTATATGAATAACATGATGTTTTTCAATGGCAAAAATCAATGAATTTTGTAAATGCACAAACAGTAATTTCTCCGCATTGCAAGGTGCAATTCTGAAATTTTTTGCTTTTTCCTGCTCCTCTTAGCATGATAAAGAAGATTCAAAGAGAGTGAGATGCCAGTTCCTTTCATTCAGTCAGTAGCTTCAATCATTTCTGGACGTTTTTCAATGGCAAAAATCAATGAATATTGTAAATGCACAAACAGTAATTTCTCCGCATTGCAAGGTGCAATTCTGAAATTTTTTGCTTTTTCCTGCTCCTCTTAGCATGATAAAGAAGATTCAAAGAGAGTGAGATGCCAGCTCCTTTCATTCAGTCAGTAGCTTCAATCATTTCTGGTATATGAATAACATGATGTTTTTCAATGGCAAAAATCAATGAATATTGTAAATGCACAAACAGTAATTTCTCCGCATTGCAAGGTGCAATTCTGAAATTTTTTGCTTTTTCCTGCTCCTCTTAGCATGATAAAGAAGATTCAAAGAGAGTGAGATGCCAGCTCCTTTCATTCAGTCAGTAGCTTCAATCATTTCTGGACGTTTTTCAATGGCAAAAATCAATGAATATTGTAAATGCACAAACAGTAATTTCTCCGCATTGCAAGGTGCAATTCTGAAATTTTTTGCTTTTTCCTGCTCCTCTTAGCATGATAAACAAGATTCAAAGAGAGTGAGATGCCAGCTCCTTTCATTCAGTCAGTAGCTTCAATCATTTCTGGACGTTTTTCAATGGCAAAAATCAATGAATATTGTAAATGCACAAACAGTAATTTCTCCGCATTGCAAGGTGCAATTCTGAAATTTTTTGCTTTTTCCTGCTCCTCTTAGCATGATAAAGAAGATTCAAAGAGAGTGAGATGCCAGCTCCTTTCATTCAGTCAGTAGCTTCAAACATTTCTGGTATATGAATAACATGATGTTTTTCAATGGCAAAAATCAATGAATATTGTAAATGCACAAACAGTAATTTCTCCGCATTGCAAGGTGCAAGTCTGAAATTTTTTGCTTTTTCCTGCTCTTCTTAGCATGATAAAGAAGATTCAAAGAGAGTGAGATGCAAGCTACTTTCATTCAGTCAGTAGCTTCAATCATTTCTGGACGTTTTTCAATGGTAAAAATCAATGAATATTGTAAATGCACAAACAGTAATTTCTCCACATTGCAAGGTGCAATTCTGAAATTTTTTGCTTTTTCCTGCTCCTCTTAGCATGATAAAGAAGATTCAAAGAGAGTGAGATGCCAGCTCCTTTCATTCAGTCAGTAGCTTCAAACATTTCTGGTATATGAATAACATGATGTTTTTCAATGGCAAAAATCAATGAATATTGTAAATGCACAAACAGTAATTTCTCTGCATTGCAAGGTGCAATTCTGAAATTTTTTGCTTTTTCCTGCTCCTCTTAGCATGATAAAGAAGATTCAAAGAGAGTGAGATGCCAGCTACTTTCATTCAGTCAGTAGCTTCAATCATTTCTGGACGTTTTTCAATGGTAAAAATCAATGAATATTGTAAATGCACAAACAGTAATTTCTCCACATTGCAAGGTGCAATTCTGAAATTTTTTGCTTTTTCCTGCTCCTCTTAGCATGATAAAGAAGATTCAAAGAGAGTGAGATGCCAGCTCCTTTCATTCAGTCAGTAGCTTCAAACATTTCTGGTATATGAATAACATGATGTTTTTCAATGGCAAAAATCAATGAATATTGTAAATGCACAAACAGTAATTTCTCCGCATTGCAAGGTGCAATTCTGAAATTTTTTGCTTTTTCCTGCTCCTCTTAGCATGATAAAGAAGATTCAAAGAGAGTGAGATGCCAGCTCCTTTCATTCAGTCAGTAGCTTCAAACATTTCTGGTATATGAATAACATGATGTTTTTCAATGGCAAAAATCAATGAATATTGTAAATGCACAAACAGTAATTTCTCCGCATTGCAAGGTGCAATTCTGAAATTTTTTGCTTTTTCCTGCTCCTCTTAGCATGATAAAGAATATTCAAAGAGAGTGAGATGCCAGCTCCTTTCATTCAGTCAGTAGCTTCAATCATTTCTGGATGTTTTTCAATGGCAAAAATCAATGAATATTGTAAATGCACAAACTGTAATTTCTCCGCATTGCAAGGTGCAATTCTGAAATTTTTGGCTTTTTCCTGCTCCTCTTAGCATGATAAAGAAGATTCAAAGAGAGTGAGATGCCAGCTCCTTTCATTCAGTCAGTAGCTTCAATCATTTCTGGACGTTTTTCAATGGCAAAAATCAATGAATATTGTAAATGCACAAACAGTAATTTCTCCGCATTGCAAGGTGCAATTCTGAAATTTTTTGCTTTTTCCTGCTCCTCTTAGCATGATAAAGAAGATTCAAAGAGAGTGAGATGCCAGCTCCTTTCATTCAGTCAGTACCTTCAATCATTTCTGGATGTTTTTCAATGGCAAAAATCAATGAATATTGTAAATGCACAAACAGTAATTTCTCCGCATTGCAAGGTGCAATTCTGAAATTTTTTGCTTTTTCCCGCTCCTCTTAGCATGATAAAGAAGATTCAAAGAGAGTGAGGTGCCAGCTCCTTTCATTCAGTCAGTAGCTTCAAACATTTCTGGTATATGAATAACATGTTTTTCAATGGCAAAAATCATTGAATATTGTAAATGCACAAACAGTAATTTCTCCGCATTGCAAGGTGCAATTCTGAAATTTTTTGATTTTTCCTGCTCCTCTTAGCATGATAAAGAAGATTCAAAGAGAGTGAGATGCCAGCTCCTTTCATTCAGTCAGTAGCTTCAATCATTTCTGGACGTTTTTCAATGGCAAAAATCAATGAATATTGTAAATGCACAAACAGTAATTTCTCCGCATTGCAAGGTGCAATTCTGAAATTTTTTGCTTTTTCCTGCTCCTCTTAGCATGATAAAGAAGATTCAAAGAGAGTGAGATGCCAGCTCCTTTCATTCAGTCAGTAGCTTCAATCATTTCTGGACGTTTTTCAATGGCAAAAATCAATGAATATTGTAAATGCACAAACAGTAATTTCTCCGCATTGCAAGGTGCAATTCTGAAATTTTTTGCTTTTTCCTGCTCCTCTTAGCATGATAAAGAAGATTCAAAGAGAGTGAGATGCCAGCTCCTTTCATTCAGTCAGTAGCTTCAATCATTTCTGGACGTTTTTCAATGGCAAAAATCAATGAATATTGTAAATGCACAAACAGTAATTTCTCCGCATTGCAAGGTGCAATTCTGAAATTTTTTGCTTTTTCCTGCTCCTCTTAGCATGATAAAGAAGATTCAAAGAGAGTGAGATGCCAGCTACTTTCATTCAGTCAGTAGCTTCAATCATTTCTGGACGTTTTTCAATGGTAAAAATCAATGAATATTGTAAATGCACAAACAGTAATTTCTCCACATTGCAAGGTGCAATTCTGAAATTTTTTGCTTTTTCCTGCTCCTCTTAGCATGATAAAGAAGATTCAAAGAGAGTGAGATGCCAGCTCCTTTCATTCAGTCAGTAGCTTCAAACATTTCTGGTATATGAATAACATGATGTTTTTCAATGGCAAAAATCAATGAATATTGTAAATGCACAAACAGTAATTTCTCCGCATTGCAAGGTGCAATTCTGAAATTTTTTGCTTTTTCCTGCTCCTCTTAGCATGATAAAGAAGATTCAAAGAGAGTGAGATGCCAGCTCCTTTCATTCAGTCAGTAGCTTCAAACATTTCTGGTATATGAATAACATGATGTTTTTCAATGGCAAAAATCAATGAATATTGTAAATGCACAAAGAGTAATTTCTCCGCATTGCAAGGTGCAATTCTGAAATTTTTTGCTTTTTCCTGCTCCTCTTAGCATGATAAAGAAGATTCAAAGAGAGTGAGATGCCAGCTCCTTTCATTCAGTCAGTAGCTTCAAACATTTCTGGTATATGAATAACATGATGTTTTTCAATGGCAAAAATCAATGAATATTGTAAATGCACAAAGAGTAATTTCTCCGCATTGCAAGGTGCAATTCTGAAATTTTTTGCTTTTTCCTGCTCCTCTTAGCATGATAAAGAAGATTCAAAGAGAGTGAGATGCCAGCTCCTTTCATTCAGTCAGTAGCTTCAAACATTTCTGGTATATGAATAACATGATGTTTTTCAATGGCAAAAATCAATGAATATTGTAAATGCACAAACAGTAATTTCTCTGCATTGCAAGGTGCAATTCTGAAATTTTTTGCTTTTTCCTGCTCCTCTTAGCATGATAAAGAAGATTCAAAGAGAGTGAGATGCCAGCTACTTTCATTCAGTCAGTAGCTTCAATCATTTCTGGACGTTTTTCAATGGTAAAAATCAATGAATATTGTAAATGCACAAACAGTAATTTCTCCACATTGCAAGGTGCAATTCTGAAATTTTTTGCTTTTTCCTGCTCCTCTTAGCATGATAAAGAAGATTCAAAGAGAGTGAGATGCCAGCTCCTTTCATTCAGTCAGTAGCTTCAAACATTTCTGGTATATGAATAACATGATGTTTTTCAATGGCAAAAATCAATGAATATTGTAAATGCACAAACAGTAATTTCTCCGCATTGCAAGGTGCAATTCTGAAATTTTTTGCTTTTTCCTGCTCCTCTTAGCATGATAAAGAAGATTCAAAGAGAGTGAGATGCCAGCTCCTTTCATTCAGTCAGTAGCTTCAAACATTTCTGGTATATGAATAACATGATGTTTTTCAATGGCAAAAATCAATGAATATTGTAAATGCACAAACAGTAATTTCTCCGCATTGCAAGGTGCAATTCTGAAATTTTTTGCTTTTTCCTGCTCCTCTTAGCATGATAAAGAATATTCAAAGAGAGTGAGATGCCAGCTCCTTTCATTCAGTCAGTAGCTTCAATCATTTCTGGATGTTTTTCAATGGCAAAAATCAATGAATATTGTAAATGCACAAACTGTAATTTCTCCGCATTGCAAGGTGCAATTCTGAAATTTTTGGCTTTTTCCTGCTCCTCTTAGCATGATAAAGAAGATTCAAAGAGAGTGAGATGCCAGCTCCTTTCATTCAGTCAGTAGCTTCAATCATTTCTGGACGTTTTTCAATGGCAAAAATCAATGAATATTGTAAATGCACAAACAGTAATTTCTCCGCATTGCAAGGTGCAATTCTGAAATTTTTTGCTTTTTCCTGCTCCTCTTAGCATGATAAAGAAGATTCAAAGAGAGTGAGATGCCAGCTCCTTTCATTCAGTCAGTACCTTCAATCATTTCTGGATGTTTTTCAATGGCAAAAATCAATGAATATTGTAAATGCACAAACAGTAATTTCTCCGCATTGCAAGGTGCAATTCTGAAATTTTTTGCTTTTTCCCGCTCCTCTTAGCATGATAAAGAAGATTCAAAGAGAGTGAGGTGCCAGCTCCTTTCATTCAGTCAGTAGCTTCAAACATTTCTGGTATATGAATAACATGTTTTTCAATGGCAAAAATCATTGAATATTGTAAATGCACAAACAGTAATTTCTCCGCATTGCAAGGTGCAATTCTGAAATTTTTTGATTTTTCCTGCTCCTCTTAGCATGATAAAGAAGATTCAAAGAGAGTGAGATGCCAGCTCCTTTCATTCAGTCAGTAGCTTCAATCATTTCTGGACGTTTTTCAATGGCAAAAATCAATGAATATTGTAAATGCACAAACAGTAATTTCTCCGCATTGCAAGGTGCAATTCTGAAATTTTTTGCTTTTTCCTGCTCCTCTTAGCATGATAAAGAAGATTCAAAGAGAGTGAGATGCCAGCTCCTTTCATTCAGTCAGTAGCTTCAATCATTTCTGGACGTTTTTCAATGGCAAAAATCAATGAATATTGTAAATGCACAAACAGTAATTTCTCCGCATTGCAAGGTGCAATTCTGAAATTTTTTGCTTTTTCCTGCTCCTCTTAGCATGATAAAGAAGATTCAAAGAGAGTGAGATGCCAGCTCCTTTCATTCAGTCAGTAGCTTCAATCATTTCTGGACGTTTTTCAATGGCAAAAATCAATGAATATTGTAAATGCACAAACAGTAATTTCTCCGCATTGCAAGGTGCAATTCTGAAATTTTTTGCTTTTTCCTGCTCCTCTTAGCATGATAAAGAAGATTCAAAGAGAGTGAGATGCCAGCTACTTTCATTCAGTCAGTAGCTTCAATCATTTCTGGACGTTTTTCAATGGTAAAAATCAATGAATATTGTAAATGCACAAACAGTAATTTCTCCGCATTGCAAGGTGCAATTCTGAAATTTTTTGCTTTTTCCTGCTCCTCTTAGCATGATAAAGAAGATTCAAAGAGAGTGAGATGCCAGCTCCTTTCATTCAGTCAGTAGCTTCAAACATTTCTGGTATATGAATAACATGATGTTTTTCAATGGCAAAAATCAATGAATATTGTAAATGCACAAACAGTAATTTCTCCGCATTGCAAGGTGCAATTCTGAAATTTTTTGCTTTTTCCTGCTCCTCTTAGCATGATAAAGAAGATTCAAAGAGAGTGAGATGCCAGCTCCTTTCATTCAGTCAGTAGCTTCAATCATTTCTGGACGTTTTTCAATGGCAAAAATCAATGAATATTGTAAATGCACAAACAGTAATTTCTCCGCATTGCAAGGTGCAATTCTGAAATTTTTTGCTTTTTCCTGCTCCTCTTAGCATGATAAAGAAGATTCAAAGAGAGTGAGATGCCAGCTCCTTTCATTCAGTCAGTAGCTTCAATCATTTCTGGACGTTTTTCAATGGCAAAAATCAATGAATATTGTAAATGCACAAACAGTAATTTCTCCGCATTGCAAGGTGCAATTCTGAAATTTTTTGCTTTTTCCTGCTCCTCTTAGCATGATAAAGAAGATTCAAAGAGAGTGAGATGCCAGCTCCTTTCATTCAGTCAGTAGCTACAAACATTTCTGGTCTATGAATAACATGATGTTTTTCAATGGCAAAAATCAATGAATATTGTAAATGCACAAACAGTAATTTCTCCGCATTGCAAGGTGCAATTCTGAAATTTTTAGCTTTTTCCTGCTCCTCTTAGCATGATAAAGAAGATTCAAAGAGAGTGAGATGCCAGCTCCTTTCATTCAGTCAGTAGCTTCAATCATTTCTGGACGTTTTTCAATGGCAAAAATCAATGAATATTGTAAATGCACAAACAGTAATTTCTCCGCATTGCAAGGTGCAATTCTGAAATTTTTTGCTTTTTCCTGCTCCTCTTAGCATGATAAAGAAGATTCAAAGAGAGTGAGATGCCAGCTCCTTTCATTCAGTCAGTAGCTTCAATCATTTCTGGACGTTTTTCAATGGCAAAAATCAATGAATATTGTAAATGCACAAACAGTAATTTCTCCGCATTGCAAGGTGCAATTCTGAAATTTTTTGCTTTTTCCTGCTCCTCTTAGCATGACAAAGAAGATTCAAAGAGAGTAAGATGCCAGCTCCTTTCATTCAGTCAGTAGCTTCAATCATTTCTGGTATATGAATAACATGATGTTTTTCAATGGCAAAAATCAATGAATATTGTAAATGCACAAACAGTAATTTCTCCGCATTGCAAGGTGCAATTCTGAAATTTTTTGCTTTTTCCTGCTCCTCTTAGCATGATAAAGAAGATTCAAAGAGAGTGAGATGCCAGCTCCTTTCATTCAGTCAGTAGCTTCAATCATTTCTGGACGTTTTTCAATGGCAAAAATCAATGAATATTGTAAATGCACAAACAGTAATTTCTCCGCATTGCAAGGTGCAATTCTGAAATTTTTTGCTTTTTCCTGCTCCTCTTAGCATGATAAAGAAGATTCAAAGAGAGTGAGATGCCAGCTCCTTTCATTCAGTCAGTAGCTTCAATCATTTCTGGACGTTTTTCAATGGCAAAAATCAATGAATATTGTAAATGCACAAACAGTAATTTCTCCGCATTGCAAGGTGCAATTCTGAAATTTTTTGCTTTTTCCTGCTCCTCTTAGCATGATAAAGAAGATTCAAAGAGAGTGAGATGCCAGGTCCTTTCATTCAGTCAGTAGCTTCAAACATTTCTGGTATATGAATAATATGATGTTTTTCAATGGCAAAAATCAATGAATATTGTAAAAGCACAAACAGTAATTTCTCCGCATTGCAAGGTGCAATTCTGAAATTTTTTGCTTTTTCCTGCTCCTCTTAGCATGATAAAGAAGATTCAAAGAGAGTGAGATGCCAGCTCCTTTCATTCAGTCAGTAGCTTCAATCATTTCTGGACGTTTTTCAATGGCAAAAATCAATGAATATTGTAAATGCACAAACAGTAATTTCTCCGCATTGCAAGGTGCAATTCTGAAATTTTTTGCTTTTTCCTGCTCCTCTTAGCATGATAAAGAAGATTCAAAGAGAGTGAGATGCCAGCTCCTTTCATTCAGTCAGTAGCTTCAAACATTTCTGGTATATGAATAACATGATGTTTTTCAATGGCAAAAATCAATGAATATTGTAAATGCACAAACAGTAATTTCTCCGCATTGCAAGGTGCAATTCTGAAATTTTTTGCTTTTTCCTGCTCCTCTTAGCATGATAAAGAAGATTCAAAGAGAGTGAGATGCCAGCTCCTTTCATTCAGTCAGTAGCTTCAAACATTTCTGGTATATGAATAACATGATGTTTTTCAATGGCAAAAATCAATGAATATTGTAAATGCACAAAGAGTAATTTCTCCGCATTGCAAGGTGCAATTCTGAAATTTTTTGCTTTTTCCTGCTCCTCTTAGCATGATAAAGAAGATTCAAAGAGAGTGAGATGCCAGCTCCTTTCATTCAGTCAGTAGCTTCAATCATTTCTGGACGTTTTTCAATGGCAAAAATCAATGAATATTGTAAATGCACAAACAGTAATTTCTCCGCATTGCAAGGTGCAATTCTGAAATTTTTTGCTTTTTCCTGCTCCTCTTAGCATGATAAAGAAGATTCAAAGAGAGTGAGATGCCAGCTCCTTTCATTCAGTCAGTAGCTTCAATCATTTCTGGACGTTTTTCAATGGCAAAAATCAATGAATATTGTAAATGCACAAACAGTAATTTCTCCGCATTGCAAGGTGCAATTCTGAAATTTTTTGCTTTTTCCTGCTCCTCTTAGCATGATAAAGAAGATTCAAAGAGAGTGAGATGCCAGCTCCTTTCATTCAGTCAGTAGCTACAAACATTTCTGGTATATGAATAACATGATGTTTTTCAATGGCAAAAATCAATGAATATTGTAAATGCACAAACAGTAATTTCTCCGCATTGCAAGGTGCAATTCTGAAATTTTTAGCTTTTTCCTGCTCCTCTTAGCATGATAAAGAAGATTCAAAGAGAGTGAGATGCCAGCTCCTTTCATTCAGTCAGTAGCTTCAATCATTTCTGGACGTTTTTCAATGGCAAAAATCAATGAATATTGTAAATGCACAAACAGTAATTTCTCCGCATTGCAAGGTGCAATTCTGAAATTTTTTGCTTTTTCCTGCTCCTCTTAGCATGATAAAGAAGATTCAAAGAGAGTGAGATGCCAGCTCCTTTCATTCAGTCAGTAGCTTCAATCATTTCTGGACGTTTTTCAATGGCAAAAATCAATGAATATTGTAAATGCACAAACAGTAATTTCTCCGCATTGCAAGGTGCAATTCTGAAATTTTTTGCTTTTTCCTGCTCCTCTTAGCATGACAAAGAAGATTCAAAGAGAGTAAGATGCCAGCTCCTTTCATTCAGTCAGTAGCTTCAATCATTTCTGGTATATGAATAACATGATGTTTTTCAATGGCAAAAATCAATGAATATTGTAAATGCACAAACAGTAATTTCTCCGCATTGCAAGGTGCAATTCTGAAATTTTTTGCTTTTTCCTGCTCCTCTTAGCATGATAAAGAAGATTCAAAGAGAGTGAGATGCCAGCTCCTTTCATTCAGTCAGTAGCTTCAATCATTTCTGGACGTTTTTCAATGGCAAAAATCAATGAATATTGTAAATGCACAAACAGTAATTTCTCCGCATTGCAAGGTGCAATTCTGAAATTTTTTGCTTTTTCCTGCTCCTCTTAGCATGATAAAGAAGATTCAAAGAGAGTGAGATGCCAGCTCCTTTCATTCAGTCAGTAGCTTCAATCATTTCTGGACGTTTTTCAATGGCAAAAATCAATGAATATTGTAAATGCACAAACAGTAATTTCTCCGCATTGCAAGGTGCAATTCTGAAATTTTTTGCTTTTTCCTGCTCCTCTTAGCATGATAAAGAAGATTCAAAGAGAGTGAGATGCCAGGTCCTTTCATTCAGTCAGTAGCTTCAAACATTTCTGGTATATGAATAATATGATGTTTTTCAATGGCAAAAATCAATGAATATTGTAAAAGCACAAACAGTAATTTCTCCGCATTGCAAGGTGCAATTCTGAAATTTTTTGCTTTTTCCTGCTCCTCTTAGCATGATAAAGAAGATTCAAAGAGAGTGAGATGCCAGCTCCTTTCATTCAGTCAGTAGCTTCAATCATTTCTGGACGTTTTTCAATGGCAAAAATCAATGAATATTGTAAATGCACAAACAGTAATTTCTCCGCATTGCAAGGTGCAATTCTGAAATTTTTTGCTTTTTCCTGCTCCTCTTAGCATGATAAAGAAGATTCAAAGAGAGTGAGATGCCAGCTCCTTTCATTCAGTCAGTAGCTTCAATCATTTCTGGTATATGAATAACATGATGTTTTTCAATGGCAAAAATCAATGAATATTGTAAATGCACAAACAGTAATTTCTCCGCATTGCAAGTTGCAATTCTGAAATTTTTTGCTTTTTCCTGCTCCTCTTAGCATGATAAAGAAGATTCAAAGAGAGTGAGATGCCAGCTCCTTTCATTCAGTCAGTAGCTTCAATCATTTCTGGACGATTTTCAATGGCAAAAATCAATGAATATTGTAAATGCACAAACAGTAATTTCTCCGCATTGCAAGGTGCAATTCTGAAATTTTTTGCTTTTTCCTGCTCCTCTTAGCATGATAAAGAAGATTCAAAGAGAGTGAGATGCCAGCTCCTTTCATTCAGTCAGTAGCTTCAATCATTTCTGGACGTTTTTCAATGGCAAAAATCAATGAATATTGTAAATGCACAAACAGTAATTTCTCCGCATTGCAAGGTGCAATTCTGAAATTTTTTGCTTTTTCCTGCTCCTCTTAGCATGATAAAGAAGATTCAAAGAGAGTGAGATGCCAGCTCCTTTCATTCAGTCAGTAGCTTCAAACATTTCTGGTATATGAATAACATGATGTTTTTCAATGGCAAAAATCAATGAATATTGTAAATGCACAAACAGTAATTTCTCCGCATTGCAAGGTGCAATTCTGAAATTTTTTGCTTTTTCCTGCTCCTCTTAGCATGACAAAGAAGATTCAAAGAGAGTAAGGTGCCAGCTCCTTTCATTCAGTCAGTAGCTTCAATCATTTCTGGTATATGAATAACATGATGTTTTTCAATGGCAAAAATCAATGAATATTGTAAATGCACAAACAGTAATTTCTCCGCATTGCAAGGTGCAATTCTGAAATTTTTTGCTTTTTCCTGCTCCTCTTAGCATGATAAAGAAGATTCAAAGAGAGTGAGATGCCAGCTCCTTTCATTCAGTCAGTAGCTTCAATCATTTCTGGACGTTTTTCAATGGCAAAAATCAATGAATATTGTAAATGCACAAACAGTAATTTCTCCGCATTGCAAGGTGCAATTCTGAAATTTTTTGCTTTTTCCTGCTCCTCTTAGCATGATAAAGAAGATTCAAAGAGAGTGAGATGCCAGCTCCTTTCATTCAGTCAGAAGCTTCAATCATTTCTGGACGTTTTTCAAGGGCAAAAATCAATGAATATTGTAAATGCACAAACAGTAATTTCTCCGCATTGCAAGGTGCAATTCTGAAACTTTTTGCTTTTTCCTGCTCCTCTTAGCATGATAAAGAAGATTCAAAGAGAGTGAGATGCCAGGTCCTTTCATTCAGTCAGTAGCTTCAAACATTTCTGGTATATGAATAATATGATGTTTTTCAATGGCAAAAATCAATGAATATTGTAAAAGCACAAACAGTAATTTCTCCGCATTGCAAGGTGCAATTCTGAAATTTTTTGCTTTTTCCTGCTCCTCTTAGCATGATAAAGAAGATTCAAAGAGAGTGAGATGCCAGCTCCTTTCATTCAGTCAGTAGCTTCAATCATTTCTGGACGTTTTTCAATGGCAAAAATCAATGAATATTGTAAATGCACAAACAGTAATTTCTCCGCATTGCAAGGTGCAATTCTGAAATTTTTTGCTTTTTCCTGCTCCTCTTAGCATGATAAAGAAGATTCAAAGAGAGTGAGATGCCAGCTCCTTTCATTCAGTCAGTAGCTTCAATCATTTCTGGTATATGAATAACATGATGTATTTCAATGGCAAAAATCAATGAATATTGTAAATGCACAAACAGTAATTTCTCCGCATTGCAAGTTGCAATTCTGAAATTTTTTGCTTTTTCCTGCTCCTCTTAGCATGATAAAGAAGATTCAAAGAGAGTGAGATGCCAGCTCCTTTCATTCAGTCAGTAGCTTCAATCATTTCTGGACGTTTTTCAATGGCAAAAATCAATGAATATTGTAAATGCACAAACAGTAATTTCTCCGCATTGCAAGGTGCAATTCTGAAATTTTTTGCTTTTTCCTGCTCCTCTTAGCATGATAAAGAAGATTCAAAGAGAGTGAGATGCCAGCTCCTTTCATTCAGTCAGTAGCTTCAATCATTTCTGGACATTTTTCAATGGCAAAAATCAATGAATATTGTAAATGCACAAACAGTAATTTCTCCGCATTGCAAGGTGCAATTCTGAAATTTTTTGCTTTTTCCTGCTCCTCTTAGCATGATAAAGAAGATTCAAAGAGAGTGAGATGCCAGCTCCTTTCATTCAGTCAGTAGCTTCAAACATTTCTGGTATATGAATAACATGATGTTTTTCAATGGCAAAAATCAATGAATATTGTAAATGCACAAACAGTAATTTCTCCGCATTGCAAGGTGCAATTCTGAAATTTTTTGCTTTTTCCTGCTCCTCTTAGCATGATAAAGAAGATTCAAAGAGAGTGAGATGCCAGCTCCTTTCATTCAGTCAGTAGCTTCAATCATTTCTGGTATATGAATAACATGATGTTTTTCAATGGCAAAAATCAATGAATATTGTAAATGCACAAACAGTAATTTCTCCACAATGCAAGGTGCAATTCTGAAATTTTTTGCTTTTTCCTGCTCCTCTTAGCATGATAAAGAAGATTCAAAGAGAGTGAGATGCCAGCTCCTTTCATTCAGTCAGTAGCTTCAATCATTTCTGGACGTTTTTCAATGGCAAAAATCAATGAATATTGTAAATGCACAAACAGTAATTTCTCCGCATTGCAAGGTGCAATTCTGAAATTTTTTGCTTTTTCCTGCTCCTCTTAGCATGATAAAGAAGATTCAAAGAGAGTGAGATGCCAGCTCCTTTCATTCAGTCAGTAGCTACAAACATTTCTGGTATATGAATAACATGATGTTTTTCAATGGCAAAAATCAATGAATATTGTAAATGCACAAACAGTAATTTCTCCGCATTGCAAGGTGCAATTCTGAAATTTTTTGCTTTTTCCTGCTCCTCTTAGCATGATAAAGAAGATTCAAAGAGAGTGAGATGCCAGCTCCTTTCATTCAGTCAGTAGCTTCAATCATTTCTGGACGTTTTTCAATGGCAAAAATCAATGAATATTGTAAATGCACAAACAGTAATTTCTCCGCATTGCAAGGTGCAATTCTGAAATTTTTTGCTTTTTCCTGCTCCGCTTAGCATGACAAAGAAGATTCAAAGAGAGTAAGATGCCGGCTCCTTTCATTCAGTCAGTAGCTTCAATCATTTCTGGTATATGAATAACATGATGTTTTTCAATGGCAAAAATCAATGAATATTGTAAATGCACAAACAGTAATTTCTCCGCATTGCAAGGTGCAATTCTGAAATTTTTTGATTTTTCCTGCTCCTCTTAGCATGATAAAGAAGATTCAAAGAGAGTGAGATGCCAGCTCCTTTCATTCAGTCAGTAGCTTCAATCATTTCTGGACGTTTTTCAATGGCAAAAATCAATGAATATTGTAAATGCACAAACAGTAATTTCTCCGCATTGCAAGGTGCAATTCTGAAATTTTTTGCTTTTTCCTGCTCCTCTTAGCATGATAAAGAAGATTCAAAGAGAGTGAGATGCCAGCTCCTTTCATTCAGTCAGTAGCTTCAATCATTTCTGGACGTTTTTCAATGGCAAAAATCAATGAATATTGTAAATGCACAAACAGTAATTTCTCCGCATTGCAAGGTGCAATTCTGAAATTTTTTGCTTTTTCCTGCTCCTCTTAGCATGATAAAGAAGATTCAAAGAGAGTGAGATGCCAGCTCCTTTCATTCAGTCAGTAGCTTCAAACATTTCTGGTATATGAATAATATGATGTTTTTCAATGGCAAAAATCAATGAATATTGTAAAAGCACAAACAGTAATTTCTCCGCATTGCAAGGTGCAATTCTGAAATTTTTTGCTTTTTCCTGCTCCTCTTAGCATGATAAAGAAGATTCAAAGAAAGTGAGATGCCAGCTCCTTTCATTCAGTCAGTAGCTTCAATCATTTCTGGACGTTTTTCAATGGCAAAAATCAATGAATATTGTAAATGCACAAACAGTAATTTCTCCGCATTGCAAGGTGCAATTCTGAAATTTTTTGCTTTTTCCTGCTCCTCTTAGCATGATAAAGAAGATTCAAAGAGAGTGAGATGCCAGCTCCTTTCATTCAGTCAGTAGCTTCAATCATTTCTGGTATATGAATAACATGATGTTTTTCAATGGCAAAAATCAATGAATATTGTAAATGCACAAACAGTAATTTCTCCGCATTGCAAGTTGCAATTCTGAAATTTTTTGCTTTTTCCTGCTCCTCTTAGCATGATAAAGAAGATTCAAAGAGAGTGAGATGCCAGCTCCTTTCATTCAGTCAGTAGCTTCAATCATTTCTGGACGTTTTTCAATGGCAAAAATCAATGAATATTGTAAATGCACAAACAGTAATTTCTCCGCATTGCAAGGTGCAATTCTGAAATTTTTTGCTTTTTCCTGCTCCTCTTAGCATGATAAAGAAGATTCAAAGAGAGTGAGATGCCAGCTCCTTTCATTCAGTCAGTAGCTTCAATCATTTCTGGACGTTTTTCAATGGCAAAAATCAATGAATATTGTAAATGCACAAACAGTAATTTCTCCGCATTGCAAGGTGCAATTCTGAAATTTTTTGCTTTTTCCTGCTCCTCTTAGCATGATAAAGAAGATTCAAAGAGAGTGAGATGCCAGCTCCTTTCATTCAGTCAGTAGCTTCAAACATTTCTGGTATATGAATAACATGATGTTTTTCAATGGCAAAAATCAATGAATATTGTAAAAGCACAAACAGTAATTTCTACGCATTGCAAGGTGCAATTCTGAAATTTTTTGCTTTTTCCTGCTCCTCTTAGCATGATAAAGAAGATTCAAAGAGAGTGAGATGCCAGCTCCTTTCATTCAGTCAGTAGCTTCAATCATTTCTGGACGTTTTTCAATGGCAAAAATCAATGAATATTGTAAATGCACAAACAGTAATTTCTCCGCATTGCAAGGTGCAATTCTGAAATTTTTTGCTTTTTCCTGCTCCTCTTAGCATGATAAAGAAGATTCAAAGAGAGTGAGATGCCAGCTCCTTTCATTCAGTCAGTAGCTTCAATCATTTCTGGTATATGAATAACATGATGTTTTTCAATGGCAAAAATCAATGAATATTGTAAATGCACAAACAGTAATTTCTCCACATTGCAAGGTGCAATTCTGAAATTTTTTGCTTTTTCCTGCTCCTCTTAGCATGATAAAGAAGATTCAAAGAGAGTGAGATGACAGCTCCTTTCATTCAGTCAGTAGCTTCAATCATTTCTGGACGTTTTTCAATGGCAAAAATCAATGAATATTGTAAATGCACAAACAGTAATTTCTCCGCATTGCAAGGTGCAATTCTGAAATTTTTTGCTTTTTCCTGCTCCTCTTAGCATGATAAAGAAGATTCAAAGAGAGCGAGATGCCAGCTCCTTTCATTCAGTCAGTAGCTTCAATCATTTCTGGTATATGAATAACATGATGTTTTTCAATGGCAAAAATCAATGAATATTGTAAATGCACAAACAGTAATTTCTCCGCATTGCAAGGTGCAATTCTGAAATTTTTTGCTTTTTCCTGCTCCTCTTAGCATGATAAAGAAGATTCAAAGAGAGTGAGATGCCAGCTCCTTTCATTCAGTCAGTAGCTTCAATCATTTCTGGACGTTTTTCAATGGCAAAAATCAATGAATATTGTAAATGCACAAACAGTAATTTCTCCGCATTGCAAGGTGCAATTCTGAAATTTTTTGCTTTTTCCAGCTCCTCTTAGCATGATAAAGAAGATTCAAAGAGAGTGAGATGCCAGCTCCTTTCATTCAGTCAGTAGCTTCAAACATTTCTGGTATATGAATAACATGATGTTTTTCAATGGCAAAAATCAATGAATATTGTAAATGCACAAACAGTAATTTCTCCGCATTGCAAGGTGCAATTCTGAAATTTTTTGCTTTTTCCTGCTCCTCTTAGCATGATAAAGAAGATTCAAAGAGAGTGAGATGCCAGCTCCTTTCATTCAGTCAGTAGCTTCAAACATTTCTGGTATATGAATAACATGATGTTTTTCAATGGCAAAAATCAATGAATATTGTAAATGCACAAAGAGTAATTTCTCCGCATTGCAAGGTGCAATTCTGAAATTTTTTGCTTTTTCCTGCTCCTCTTAGCATGATAAAGAAGATTCAAAGAGAGTGAGATGCCAGCTCCTTTCATTCAGTCAGTAGCTTCAATCATTTCTGGACGTTTTTCAATGGCAAAAATCAATGAATATTGTAAATGCACAAACAGTAATTTCTCCGCATTGCAAGGTGCAATTCTGAAATTTTTTGCTTTTTCCTGCTCCTCTTAGCATGATAAAGAAGATTCAAAGAGAGTGAGATGCCAGCTCCTTTCATTCAGTCAGTAGCTTCAATCATTTCTGGATGTTTTTCAATGGCAAAAATCAATGAATATTGTAAATGCACAAACAGTAATTTCTCCGCATTGCAAGGTGCAATTCTGAAATTTTTTGCTTTTTCCTGCTCCTCTTAGCATGATAAAGAAGATTCAAAGAGAGTGAGATGCCAGCTCCTTTCATTCAGTCAGTAGCTACAAACATTTCTGGTATATGAATAACATGATGTTTTTCAATGGCAAAAATCAATGAATATTGTAAATGCACAAACAGTAATTTCTCCGCATTGCAAGGTGCAATTCTGAAATTTTTTGCTTTTTCCTGCTCCTCTTAGCATGATAAAGAAGATTCAAAGAGAGTGAGATGCCAGCTCCTTTCATTCAGTCAGTAGCTTCAATCATTTCTGGACGTTTTTCAATGGCAAAAATCAATGAATATTGTAAATGCACAAACAGTAATTTCTCCGCATTGCAAGGTGCAATTCTGAAATTTTTTGCTTTTTCCTGCTCCTCTTAGCATGAAAAAGAAGATTCAAAGAGAGTGAGATGCCAGCTCCTTTCATTCAGTCAGTAGCTTCAATCATTTCTGGACGTTTTTCAATGGCAAAAATCAATGAATATTGTAAATGCACAAACAGTAATTTCTCCGCATTGCAAGGTGCAATTCTGAAATTTTTTGCTTTTTCCTGCTCCTCTTAGCATGACAAAGAAGATTCAAAGAGAGTAAGATGCCAGCTCCTTTCATTCAGTCAGTAGCTTCAATCATTTCTGGTATATGAATAACATGATGTTTTTCAATGGCAAAAATCAATGAATATTGTAAATGCACAAACAGTAATTTCTCCGCATTGCAAGGTGCAATTCTGAAATTTTTTGCTTTTTCCTGCTCCTATTAGCATGATAAAGAAGATTCAAAGAGAGTGAGATGCCAGCTCCTTTCATTCAGTCAGTAGCTTCAATCATTTCTGGACGTTTTTCAATGGCAAAAATCAATGAATATTGTAAATGCACAAACAGTAATTTCTCCGCATTGCAAGGTGCAATTCTGAAATTTTTTGCTTTTTCCTGCTCCTCTTAGCATGATAAAGAAGATTCAAAGAGAGTGAGATGCCAGCTCCTTTCATTCAGTCAGTAGCTTCAATCATTTCTGGACGTTTTTCAATGGCAAAAATCAATGAATATTGTAAATGCACAAACAGTAATTTCTCCGCATTGCAAGGTGCAATTCTGAAATTTTTTGCTTTTTCCTGCTCCTCTTAGCATGATAAAGAAGATTCAAAGAGAGTGAGATGCCAGCTCCTTTCATTCAGTCAGTAGCTTCAAACATTTCTGGTATATGAATAACATGATGTTTTTCAATGGCAAAAATCAATGAATATTGTAAAAGCACAAACAGTAATTTCTCTGCATTGCAAGGTGCAATTCTGAAATTTTTTGCTTTTTCCTGCTCCTCTTAGCATGATAAAGAAGATTCAAAGAGAGTGAGATGCCAGCTCCTTTCATTCAGTCAGTAGCTTCAATCATTTCTGGACGTTTTTCAATGGCAAAAATCAATGAATATTGTAAATGCACAAACAGTAATTTCTCCGCATTGCAAGGTGCAATTCTGAAATTTTTTGCTTTTTCCTGCTCCTCTTAGCATGATAAAGAAGATTCAAAGAGAGTGAGATGCCAGCTCCTTTCATTCAGTCAGTAGCTTCAATCATTTCTGGTATATGAATAACATGATGTTTTTCAATGGCAAAAATCAATGAATATTGTAAATGCACAAACAGTAATTTCTCCGCATTGCAAGTTGCAATTCTGAAATTTTTTGCTTTTTCCTGCTCCTCTTAGCATGATAAAGAAGATTCAAAGAGAGTGAGATGCCAGCTCCTTTCATTCAGTCAGTAGCTTCAATCATTTCTGGACGTTTTTCAATGGCAAAAATCAATGAATATTGTAAATGCACAAACAGTAATTTCTCCGCATTGCAAGGTGCAATTCTGAAATTTTTTGCTTTTTCCTGCTCCTCTTAGCATGATAAAGAAGATTCAAAGAGAGTGAGATGCCAGCTCCTTTCATTCAGTCAGTAGCTTCAATCATTTCTGGACGTTTTTCAATGGCAAAAATCAATGAATATTGTAAATGCACAAACAGTAATTTCTCCGCATTGCAAGGTGCAATTCTGAAATTTTTTGCTTTTTCCTGCTCCTCTTAGCATGATAAAGAAGATTCAAAGAGAGTGAGATGCCAGCTCCTTTCATTCAGTCAGTAGCTTCAAACATTTCTGGTATATGAATAACATGATGTTTTTCAATGGCAAAAATCAATGAATATTGTAAAAGCACAAACAGTAATTTCTCCGCATTGCAAGGTGCAATTCTGAAATTTTTTGCTTTTTCCTGCTCCTCTTAGCATGATAAAGAAGATTCAAAGAGAGTGAGATGCCAGCTCCTTTCATTCAGTCAGTAGCTTCAATCATTTCTGGACGTTTTTCAATGGCAAAAATCAATGAATATTGTAAATGCACAAACAGTAATTTCTCCGCATTGCAAGGTGCAATTCTGAAATTTTTTGCTTTTTCCTGCTCCTCTTAGCATGATAAAGAAGATTCAAAGAGAGTGAGATGCCAGCTCCTTTCATTCAGTCAGTAGCTTCAATCATTTCTGGTATATGAATAACATGATGTTTTTCAATGGCAAAAATCAATGAATATTGTAAATGCACAAACAGTAATTTCTCCGCATTGCAAGGTGCAATTCTGAAATTTTTTGCTTTTTCCTGCTCCTCTTAGCATGATAAAGAAGATTCAAAGAGAGTGAGATGCCAGCTCCTTTCATTCAGTCAGCAGCTTCAATCATTTCTGGACATTTTTCAATGGCAAAAATCAATGAATATTGTAAATGCACAAACAGTAATTTCTCCGCATTGCAAGGTGCAATTCTGAAATTTTTTGCTTTTTCCTGCTCCTCTTAGCATGATAAAGAAGATTCAAAGAGAGTGAGATGCCAGCTCCTTTCATTCAGTCAGTAGCTTCAAACATTTCTGGTATATGAATAACATGATGTTTTTCAATGGCAAAAATCAATGAATATTGTAAAAGCACAAACAGTAATTTCTCCGCATTGCAAGGTGCAATTCTGAAATTTTTTGCTTTTTCCTGCTCCTCTTAGCATGATAAAGAAGATTCAAAGAGAGTGAGATGCCAGCTCCTTTCATTCAGTCAGTAGCTTCAATCATTTCTGGACGTTTTTCAATGGCAAAAATCAATGAATATTGTAAATGCACAAACAGTAATTTCTCCGCATTGCAAGGTGCAATTCTGAAATTTTTTGCTTTTTCCTGCTCCTCTTAGCATGATAAAGAAGATTCAAAGAGAGTGAGATGCCAGCTCCTTTCATTCAGTCAGTAGCTTCAATCATTTCTGGTATATGAATAACATGATGTTTTTCAATGGCAAAAATCAATGAATATTGTAAATGCACAAACAGTAATTTCTCCGCATTGCAAGTTGCAATTCTGAAATTTTTTGCTTTTTCCTGCTCCTCTTAGCATGATAAAGAAGATTCAAAGAGAGTGAGATGCCAGCTCCTTTCATTCAGTCAGTAGCTTCAATTATTTCTGGACGTTTTTCAATGGCAAAAATCAATGAATATTGTAAATGCACAAACAGTAATTTCTCCGCATTGCAAGGTGCAATTCTGAAATTTTTTGCTTTTTCCTGCTCCTCTTAGCATGATAAAGAAGATTCAAAGAGAGTGAGATGCCAGCTCCTTTCATTCAGTCAGTTGCTTCAATCATTTCTGGACGTTTTTCAATGGCAAAAATCAATGAATATTGTAAATGCACAAACAGTAATTTCTCCGCATTGCAAGGTGCAATTCTGAAATTTTTTGCTTTTTCCTGCTCCTCTTAGCATGATAAAGAAGATTCAAAGAGAGTGAGATGCCAGCTCCTTTCATTCAGTCAGTAGCTTCAATCATTTCTGGACGTTTTTCAATGGCAAAAATCAATGAATATTGTAAATGCACAAACAGTAATTTCTCCGCATTGCAAGGTGCAATTCTGAAATTTTTTGCTTTTTCCTGCTCCTCTTTGCATGATAAAGAAGATTCAAAGAGAGTGAGATGCCAGCTCCTTTCATTCAGTCAGTAGCTTCAATCATTTCTGGTATATGAATAACATGATGTTTTTCAATGGCAAAAATCAATGAATATTGTAAATGCACAAACAGTAATTTCTCCGCATTGCAAGGTGCAATTCTATAATTTTTGGCTTTTTCCTGCTCCTCTTAGCATGATAAAGAAGATTCAAAGAGAGTGAGATGCCAGCTCCTTTCATTCAGTCAGTAGCTTCAATCATTTCTGGATGTTTTTCAATGGCAAAAATCAATGAATATTGTAAATGCACAAACAGTAATTTCTCCGCATTGCAAGGTGCAATTCTGAAATTTCTTGCATTTTCCTGCTCCTCTTAGCATGATAAAGAAGATTCAAAGAGAGTGAGATGCCAGCTCCTTTCATTCAGTCAGTAGCTTCAATCATTTCTGGACGTTTTTCAATGGCAAAAATCAATGAATATTGTAAATGCACAAACAGTAATTTCTCCGCATTGCAAGGTGCAATTCTGAAATTTTTTGCTTTTTCCTGCTCCTCTTAGCATGATAAAGAAGATTCAAAGAGAGTGAGATGCCAGCTCCTTTCATTCAGTCAGTAGCTTCAAACATTTCTGGTATATGAATAACATGATGTTTTTCAATGGCAAAAATCAATGAATATTGTAAATGCACAAACAGTAATTTCTCCGCATTGCAAGTTGCAATTCTGAAATTTTTTGCTTTTTCCTGCTCCTCTTAGCATGATAAAGAAGATTCAAAGAGAGTGAGATGCCAGCTCCTTTCATTCAGTCAGTAGCTTCAATCATTTCTGGACGTTTTTCAATGGCAAAAATCAATGAATATTGTAAATGCACAAACAGTAATTTCTCCGCATTGCAAGGTGCAATTCTGAAATTTTTTGCTTTTTCCTGCTCCTCTTAGCATGATAAAGAAGATTCAAAGAGAGTGAGATGCCAGCTCCTTTCATTCAGTCAGTAGCTTCAATCATTTCTGGACGTTTTTCAATGGCAAAAATCAATGAATATTGTAAATGCACAAACAGTAATTTCTCCGCATTGCAAGGTGCAATTCTGAAATTTTTTGCTTTTTCCTGCTCCTCTTAGCATGATAAAGAAGATTCAAAGAGAGTGAGATGCCAGCTCCTTTCATTCAGTCAGTAGCTTCAATCATTTCTGGTATATGAATAACATGATGTTTTTCAATGGCAAAAATCAATGAATATTGTAAATGCACAAACAGTAATTTCTCCACATTGCAAGGTGCAATTCTGAAATTTTTTGCTTTTTCCTGCTCCTCTTAGCATGATAAAGAAGATTCAAAGAGAGTGAGATGCCAGCTCCTTTCATTCAGTCAGTAGCTTCAATCTCTTCTGGACGTTTTTCAATGGCAAAAATCAATGAATATTGTAAATGCACAAACAGTAATTTCTCCGCATTGCAAGGTGCAATTCTGAAATTTTTTGCTTTTTCCCGCTCCTCTTAGCATGATAAAGAAGATTCAAAGAGAGTGAGATGCCAGCTCCTTTCATTCAGTCAGTAGCTTCAATCATTTCTGGACGTTTTTCAATGGCAAAAATCAATGAATATTGTAAATGCACAAACAGTAATTTCTCCGCATTGCAAGCTGCAATTCTGAAATTTTTTGCTTTTTCCTGCTCCTCTTAGCATGATAAAGAAGATTCAAAGAGAGTGAGATGCCAGCTCCTTTCATTCAGTCAGTAGCTTCAAACATTTCTGGTATATGAATAACATGATGTTTTTCAATGGCAAAAATCAATGAATATTGTAAATGCACAAACAGTAATTTCTCCGCATTGCAAGGTGCAATTCTGAAATTTTTTGCTTTTTCCTGCTCCTCTTAGCATGATAAAGAAGATTCAAAGAGAGTGAGATGCCAGCTCCTTTCATTCAGTCAGTAGCTTCAATCATTTCTGGACGTTTTTCAATGGCAAAAATCAATGAATATTGTAAATGCACAAACAGTAATCTCTCCGCATTGCAAGGTGCAATTCTGAAATTTTTTGCTTTTTCCTGCTCCTCTTAGCATGATAAAGAAGATTCAAAGAGAGTGAGATGCCAGCTCCTTTCATTCAGTCAGTAGCTTCAATCATTTCTGGACGTTTTTCAATGGCAAAAATCAATGAATATTGTAAATGCACAAACAGTAATTTCTCCGCATTGCAAGGTGCAATTCTGAAATTTTTTGCTTTTTCCTGCTCCTCTTAGCATGATAAAGAAGATTCAAAGAGAGTGAGATGCCAGCTCCTTTCATTCAGTCAGTAGCTTCAATCATTTCTGGTATATGAATAACATGATGTTTTTCAATGGCAAAAATCAATGAATATTGTAAATGCACAAACAGTAATTTCTCCGCATTGCAAGTTGCAATTCTGAAATTTTTTGCTTTTTCCTGCTCCTCTTAGCATGATAAAGAAGATTCAAAGAGAGTGAGATGCCAGCTCCTTTCATTCAGTCAGTAGCTTCAATCATTTCTGGACGTTTTTCAATGGCAAAAATCAATGAATATTGTAAATGCACAAACAGTAATTTCTCCGCATTGCAAGGTGCAATTCTGAAATTTTTTGCTTTTTCCTGCTCCTCTTAGCATGATAAAGAAGATTCAAAGAGAGTGAGATGCCAGCTCCTTTCATTCAGTCAGTAGCTTCAATCATTTCTGGACGTTTTTCAATGGCAAAAATCAATGAATATTGTAAATGCACAAACAGTAATTTCTCCGCATTGCAAGGTGCAATTCTGAAATTTTTTGCTTTTTCCTGCTCCTCTTAGCATGATAAAGAAGATTCAAAGAGAGTGAGATGCCAGCTCCTTTCATTCAGTCAGTAGCTTCAAACATTTCTGGTATATGAATAACATGATGTTTTTCAATGGCAAAAATCAATGAATATTGTAAAAGCACAAACAGTAATTTCTCCACATTGCAAGGTGCAATTCTGAAATTTTTTGCTTTTTCCTGCTCCTCTTAGCATGATAAAGAAGATTCAAAGAGAGTGAGATGCCAGCTCCTTTCATTCAGTCAGTAGCTTCAATCATTTCTGGACGTTTTTCAATGGCAAAAATCAATGAATATTGTAAATGCACAAACAGTAATTTCTCCGCATTGCAAGGTGCAATTCTGAAATTTTTTGCTTTTTCCTGCTCCTCTTAGCATGATAAAGAAGATTCAAAGAGAGTGAGATGCCAGCTCCTTTCATTCAGTCAGTAGCTTCAATCATTTCTGGTATATGAATAACATGATGTTTTTCAATGGCAAAAATCAATGAATATTGTAAATGCACAAACAGTAATTTCTCCACATTGCAAGGTGCAATTCTGAAATTTTTTGCTTTTTCCTGCTCCTCTTAGCATGATAAAGAAGATTCAAAGAGAGTGAGATGCCAGCTCCTTTCATTCAGTCAGTAGCTTCAATCATTTCTGGACGTTTTTCAATGGCAAAAATCAATGAATATTGTAAATGCACAAACAGTAATTTCTCCGCATTGCAAGGTGCAATTCTGAAATTTTTTGCTTTTTCCTGCTCCTCTTAGCATGATAAAGAAGATTCAAAGAGAGCGAGATGCCAGCTCCTTTCATTCAGTCAGTAGCTTCAATCATTTCTGGTATATGAATAACATGATGTTTTTCAATGGCAAAAATCAATGAATATTGTAAATGCACAAACAGTAATTTCTCCGCATTGCAAGGTGCAATTCTGAAATTTTTTGCTTTTTCCTGCTCCTCTTAGCATGATAAAGAAGATTCAAAGAGAGTGAGATGCCAGCTCCTTTCATTCAGTCAGTAGCTTCAATCATTTCTGGACGTTTTTCAATGGCAAAAATCAATGAATATTGTAAATGCACAAACAGTAATTTCTCCGCATTGCAAGGTGCAATTCTGAAATTTTTTGCTTTTTCCTGCTCCTCTTAGCATGATAAAGAAGATTCAAAGAGAGTGAGATGCCAGCTCCTTTCATTCAGTCAGTAGCTTCAAACATTTCTGGTATATGAATAACATGATGTTTTTCAATGGCAAAAATCAATGAATATTGTAAATGCACAAACAGTAATTTCTCCGCATTGCAAGGTGCAATTCTGAAATTTTTTGCTTTTTCCTGCTCCACTTAGCATGATAAAGAAGATTCAAAGAGAGTGAGATGCCAGCTCCTTTCATTCAGTCAGTAGCTTCAATCATTTCTGGACGTTTTTCAATGGCAAAAATCAATGAATATTGTAAATGCACAAACAGTAATTTCTCCGCATTGCAAGGTGCAATTCTGAAATTTTTTGCTTTTTCCTGCTCCTCTTAGCATGATAAAGAAGATTCAAAGAGAGTGAGATGCCAGCTCCTTTCATTCAGTCAGTAGCTTCAAACATTTCTGGTATATGAATAACATGATGTTTTTCAATGGCAAAAATCAATGAATATTGTAAATGCACAAACAGTAATTTCTCCGCATTGCAAGGTGCAATTCTGAATTTTTTTGCTTTTTCCTGCTCCTCTTAGCATGATAAAGAAGATTCAAAGAGAGTGAGATGCCAGCTCCTTTCATTCAGTCAGTAGCTTCAATCATTTCTGGACGTTTTTCAATGGCAAAAATCAATGAATATTGTAAATGCACAAACAGTAATTTCTCCGCATTGCAAGGTGCAATTCTGAAATTTTTTGCTTTTTCCTGCTCCTCTTAGCATGATAAAGAAGATTCAAAGAGAGTGAGATGCCAGCTCCTTTCATTCAGTCAGTAGCTTCAATCATTTCTGGTATATGAATAACATGATGTTTTTCAATGGCAAAAATCAATGAATTTTGTAAATGCACAAACAGTAATTTCTCCGCATTGCAAGGTGCAATTCTGAAATTTTTTGCTTTTTCCTGCTCCTCTTAGCATGATAAAGAAGATTCAAAGAGAGTGAGATGCCAGCTCCTTTCATTCAGTCAGCAGCTTCAATCATTTCTGGACATTTTTCAATGGCAAAAATAAATGAATATTGTAAATGCACAAACAGTAATTTCTCCGCATTGCAAGGTGCAATTCTGAAATTTTTTGCTTTTTCCTGCTCCTCTTAGCATGATAAAGAAGATTCAAAGAGAGTGAGATGCCAGCTCCTTTCATTCAGTCAGTAGCTTCAAACATTTCTGGTATATGAATAACATGATGTTTTTCAATGGCAAAAATCAATGAATATTGTAAATGCACAAACAGTAATTTCTCCGCATTGCAAGGTGCAATTCTGAAATTTTTTGCTTTTTCCTGCTCCTCTTAGCATGATAAAGAAGATTCAAAGAGAGTGAGATGCCAGCTCCTTTCATTCAGTCAGTAGCTTCAATCATTTCTGGACGTTTTTCAATGGCAAAAATCAATGAATATTGTAAATGCACAAACAGTAATTTCTCCGCATTGCAAGGTGCAATTCTGAAATTTTTTGCTTTTTCCTGCTCCTCTTAGCATGATAAAGAAGATTCAAAGAGAGTGAGATGCCAGCTCCTTTCATTCAGTCAGTAGCTTCAAACATTTCTGGTATATGAATAACATGATGTTTTTCAATGGCAAAAATCAATGAATATTGTAAAAGCACAAACAGTAATTTCTCCACATTGCAAGGTGCAATTCTGAAATTTTTTGCTTTTTCCTGCTCCTCTTAGCATGATAAAGAAGATTCAAAGAGAGTGAGATGCCAGCTCCTTTCATTCAGTCAGTAGCTTCAATCATTTCTGGACGTTTTTCAATGGCAAAAATCAATGAATATTGTAAATGCACAAACAGTAATTTCTCCGCATTGCAAGGTGCAATTCTGAAATTTTTTGCTTTTTCCTGCTCCTCTTAGCATGATAAAGAAGATTCAAAGAGAGTGAGATGCCAGCTCCTTTCATTCAGTCAGTAGCTTCAATCATTTTGGACGTTTTTCAATGGCAAAAATCAATGAATATTGTAAATGCACAAACAGTAATTTCTCCGCATTGCAAGGTGCAATTCTGAAATTTTTTGCTTTTTCCTGCTCCTCTTAGCATGATAAAGAAGATTCAAAGAGAGCGAGATGCCAGCTCCTTTCATTCAGTCAGTAGCTTCAATCATTTCTGGTATATGAATAACATGATGTTTTTCAATGGCAAAAATCAATGAATATTGTAAATGCACAAACAGTAATTTCTCCGCATTGCAAGGTGCAATTCTGAAATTTTTTGCTTTTTCCTGCTCCTCTTAGCATGATAAAGAAGATTCAAAGAGAGTGAGATGCCAGCTCCTTTCATTCAGTCAGTAGCTTCAATCATTTCTGGACGTTTTTCAATGGCAAAAATCAATGAATATTGTAAATGCACAAACAGTAGTTTCTCCGCATTGCAAGGTGCAATTCTGAAATTTTTTGCTTTTTCCTGCTCCTCTTAGCATGATAAAGAAGATTCAAAGAGAGTGAGATGCCAGCTCCTTTCATTCAGTCAGTAGCTTCAATCATTTCTGGTATATGAATAACATGATGTTTTTCAATGGCAAAAATCAATGAATATTGTAAATGCACAAACAGTAATTTCTCCGCATTGCAAGGTGCAATTCTGAAATTTTTTGCTTTTTCCTGCTCCTCTTAGCATGATAAAGAAGATTCAAAGAGAGTGAGATGCCAGCTCCTTTCATTCAGTCAGCAGCTTCAATCATTTCTGGACATTTTTCATTGGCAAAAATCAATGAATATTGTAAATGCACAAACAGTAATTTCTCCGCATTGCAAGGTGCAATTCTGAAATTTTTTGCTTTTTCCTGCTCCTCTTAGCATGATAAAGAAGATTCAAAGAGAGTGAGATGCCAGCTCCTTTCATTCAGTCAGTAGCTTCAAACATTTCTGGTATATGAATAACATGATGTTTTTCAATGGCAAAAATCAATGAATATTGTAAAAGCACAAACAGTAATTTCTCCGCATTGCAAGGTGCAATTCTGAAATTTTTTGCTTTTTCCTGCTCCTCTTAGCATGATAAAGAAGATTCAAAGAGAGTGAGATGCCAGCTCCTTTCATTCAGTCAGTAGCTTCAATCATTTCTGGACGTTTTTCAATGGCAAAAATCAATGAATATTGTAAATGCACAAACAGTAATTTCTCCGCATTGCAAGGTGCAATTCTGAAATTTTTTGCTTTTTCCTGCTCCTCTTAGCATGATAAAGAAGATTCAAAGAGAGTGAGATGCCAGCTCCTTTCATTCAGTCAGTAGCTTCAATCATTTCTGGTATATGAATAACATGATGTTTTTCAATGGCAAAAATCAATGAATATTGTAAATGCACAAACAGTAATTTCTCCGCATTGCAAGTTGCAATTCTGAAATTTTTTGCTTTTTCCTGCTCCTCTTAGCATGATAAAGAAGATTAAAAGAGAGTGAGATGCCAGCTCCTTTCATTCAGTCAGTAGCTTCAATTATTTCTGGACGTTTTTCAATGGCAAAAATCAATCAATATTGTAAATGCACAAACAGTAATTTCTCCGCATTGCAAGGTGCAATTCTGAAATTTTTTGCTTTTTCCTGCTCCTCTTAGCATGATAAAGAAGATTCAAAGAGAATGAGATGCCAGCTCCTTTCATTCAGTCAGTTGCTTCAATCATTTCTGGACGTTTTTCAATGGCAAAAATCAATGAATATTGTAAATGCACAAACAGTAATTTCTCCGCATTGCAAGGTGCAATTCTGAAATTTTTTGCTTTTTCCTGCTCCTCTTAGCATGATAAAGAAGATTCAAAGAGAGTGAGATGCCAGCTCCTTTCATTCAGTCAGTAGCTTCAATCATTTCTGGACGTTTTTCAATGGCAAAAATCAATGAATATTGTAAATGCACAAACAGTAATTTCTCCGCATTGCAAGGTGCAATTCTGAAATTTTTTGCTTTTTCCTGCTCCTCTTTGCATGATAAAGAAGATTCAAAGAGAGTGAGATGCCAGCTCCTTTCATTCAGTCAGTAGCTTCAATCATTTCTGGTATATGAATAACATGATGTTTTTCAATGGCAAAAATCAATGAATATTGTAAATGCACAAACAGTAATTTCTCCGCATTGCAAGGTGCAATTCTGAAATTTTTGCCTTTTTCCTGCTCCTCTTAGCATGATAAAGAAGATTCAAAGAGAGTGAGATGCCAGCTCCTTTCATTCAGTCAGTAGCTTCAATCATTTCTGGATGTTTTTCAATGGCAAAAATCAATGAATATTGTAAATGCACAAACAGTAATTTCTCCGCATTGCAAGGTGCAATTCTGAAATTTCTTGCATTTTCCTGCTCCTCTTAGCATGATAAAGAAGATTCAAAGAGAGTGAGATGCCAGCTCCTTTCATTCAGTCAGTAGCTTCAATCATTTCTGGACGTTTTTCAATGGCAAAAATCAATGAATATTGTAAATGCACAAACAGTAATTTCTCCGCATTGCAAGGTGCAATTCTGAAATTTTTTGCTTTTTCCTGCTCCTCTTAGCATGATAAAGAAGATTCAAAGAGAGTGAGATGCCAGCTCCTTTCATTCAGTCAGTAGCTTCAAACATTTCTGGTATATGAATAACATGATGTTTTTCAATGGCAAAAATCAATGAATATTGTAAATGCACAAACAGTAATTTCTCCGCATTGCAAGGTGCAATTCTGAAATTTTTTGCTTTTTCCTGCTCCTCTTAGCATGATAAAGAAGATTCAAAGAGAGTGAGATGCCAGCTCCTTTCATTCAGTCAGTAGCTTCAATCATTTCTGGACGTTTTTCAATGGCAAAAATCAATGAATATTGTAAATGCACAAACAGTAATTTCTCCGCATTGCAAGGTGCAATTCTGAAATTTTTTGCTTTTTCCTGCTCCTCTTAGCATGATAAAGAAGATTCAAAGAGAGTGAGATGCCAGCTTCTTTCATTCAGTCAGTAGCTTCAAACATTTCTGGGATATGAATAACATGATGTTTTTTAATGGCAAAAATTAATGAATATTGTAAATGCACAAACAGTAATTTCTCCGCATTGCAAGGTGCAATTCTGAAATTTTTTGCTTTTTCCTGCTCCTCTTAGCATGATAAAGAAGATTCAAAGAGAGTGAGATGCCAGCTCCTTTCATTCAGTCAGTAGCTTCAATCATTTCTGGACGTTTTTCAATGGCAAAAATCAATGAATATTGTAAATGCACAAACAGTAATTTCTCCGCATTGCAAGGTGCAATTCTGAAATTTTTTGCTTTTTCCTGCTCCTCTTAGCATGATAAAGAAGATTCAAAGAGAGTGAGATGCCAGCTCCTTTCATTCAGTCAGTAGCTTCAATCATTTCTGGACGTTTTTCAATGGCAAAAATCAATGAATATTGTAAATGCACAAACAGTAATTTCTCCGCATTGCAAGGTGCAATTCTGAAATTTTTTGCTTTTTCCTGCTCCTCTTAGCATGATAAAGAAGATTCAAAGAGAGTGAGATGCCAGCTCCTTTCATTCAGTCAGTAGCTTCAATCATTTCTGGTATATGAATAACATGATGTTTTTCAATGGCAAAAATCAATGAATATTGTAAATGCACAAACAGTAATTTCTCCGCATTGCAAGTTGCAATTCTGAAATTTTTTGCTTTTTCCTGCTCCTCTTAGCATGATAAAGAAGATTCAAAGAGAGTGAGATGCCAGCTCCTTTCATTCAGTCAGTAGCTTCAATCATTTCTGGACGTTTTTCAATGGCAAAAATCAATGAATATTGTAAATGCACAAACAGTAATTTCTCCGCATTGCAAGGTGCAATTCTGAAATTTTTTGCTTTTTCCTGCTCCTCTTAGCATGATAAAGAAGATTCAAAGAGAGTGAGATGCCAGCTCCTTTCATTCAGTCAGTAGCTTCAATCATTTCTGGACGTTTTTCAATGGCAAAAATCAATGAATATTGTAAATGCACAAACAGTAATTTCTCCGCATTGCAAGGTGCAATTCTGAAATTTTTTGCTTTTTCCTGCTCCTCTTAGCATGATAAAGAAGATTCAAAGAGAGTCAGATGCCAGCTCCTTTCATTCAGTCAGTAGCTTCAAACATTTCTGGTATATGAATAACATGATGTTTTTCAATGGCAAAAATCAATGAATATTGTAAAAGCACAAACAGTAATTTCTCCGCATTGCAAGGTGCAATTCTGAAATTTTTTGCTTTTTCCTGCTCCTCTTAGCATGATAAAGAAGATTCAAAGAGAGTGAGATGCCAGCTCCTTTCATTCAGTCAGTAGCTTCAATCATTTCTGGACGTTTTTCAATGGCAAAAATCAATGAATATTGTAAATGCACAAACAGTAATTTCTCCGCATTGCAAGGTGCAATTCTGAAATTTTTTGCTTTTTCCTGCTCCTCTTAGCATGATAAAGAAGATTCAAAGAGAGTGAGATGCCAGCTCCTTTCATTCAGTCAGTAGCTTCAATCATTTCTGGTATATGAATAACATGATGTTTTTCAATGGCAAAAATCAATGAATATTGTAAATGCACAAACAGTAATTTCTCCACATTGCAAGGTGCAATTCTGAAATTTTTTGCTTTTTCCTGCTCCTCTTAGCATGATAAAGAAGATTCAAAGAGAGTGAGATGCCAGCTCCTTTCATTCAGTCAGTAGCTTCAATCATTTCTGGTATATGAATAACATGATGTTTTTCAATGGCAAAAATCAATGAATATTGTAAATGCACAAACAGTAATTTCTCCGCATTGCAAGGTGCAATTCTGAAATTTTTTGCTTTTTCCTGCTCCTCTTAGCATGATAAAGAAGATTCAAAGAGAGTGAGATGCCAGCTCCTTTCATTCAGTCAGTAGCTTCAATCATTTCTGGTATATGAATAACATGATGTTTTTCAATGGCAAAAATCAATGAATATTGTAAATGCACAAACAGTAATTTCTCCGCATTGCAAGGTGCAATTCTGAAATTTTTTGCTTTTTCCTGCTCCTCTTAGCATGATAAAGAAGATTCAAAGAGAGTGAGATGCCAGCTCCTTTCATTCAGTCAGCAGCTTCAATCATTTCTGGACATTTTTCATTGGCAAAAATCAATGAATATTGTAAATGCACAAACAGTAATTTCTCCGCATTGCAAGGTGCAATTCTGAAATTTTTTGCTTTTTCCTGCTCCTCTTAGCATGATAAAGAAGATTCAAAGAGAGTGAGATGCCAGCTCCTTTCATTCAGTCAGTAGCTTCAAACATTTCTGGTATATGAATAACATGATGTTTTTCAATGGCAAAAATCAATGAATATTGTAAAAGCACAAACAGTAATTTCTCCGCATTGCAAGGTGCAATTCTGAAATTTTTTGCTTTTTCCTGCTCCTCTTAGCATGATAAAGAAGATTCAAAGAGAGTGAGATGCCAGCTCCTTTCATTCAGTCAGTAGCTTCAATCATTTCTGGACGTTTTTCAATGGCAAAAATCAATGAATATTGTAAATGCACAAACAGTAATTTCTCCGCATTGCAAGGTGCAATTCTGAAATTTTTTGCTTTTTCCTGCTCCTCTTAGCATGATAAAGAAGATTCAAAGAGAGTGAGATGCCAGCTCCTTTCATTCAGTCAGTAGCTTCAATCATTTCTGGTATATGAATAACATGATGTTTTTCAATGGCAAAAATCAATGAATATTGTAAATGCACAAACAGTAATTTCTCCGCATTGCAAGTTGCAATTCTGAAATTTTTTGCTTTTTCCTGCTCCTCTTAGCATGATAAAGAAGATTAAAAGAGAGTGAGATGCCAGCTCCTTTCATTCAGTCAGTAGCTTCAATTATTTCTGGACGTTTTTCAATGGCAAAAATCAATCAATATTGTAAATGCACAAACAGTAATTTCTCCGCATTGCAAGGTGCAATTCTGAAATTTTTTGCTTTTTCCTGCTCCTCTTAGCATGATAAAGAAGATTCAAAGAGAATGAGATGCCAGCTCCTTTCATTCAGTCAGTTGCTTCAATCATTTCTGGACGTTTTTCAATGGCAAAAATCAATGAATATTGTAAATGCACAAACAGTAATTTCTCCGCATTGCAAGGTGCAATTCTGAAATTTTTTGCTTTTTCCTGCTCCTCTTAGCATGATAAAGAAGATTCAAAGAGAGTGAGATGCCAGCTCCTTTCATTCAGTCAGTAGCTTCAATCATTTCTGGACGTTTTTCAATGGCAAAAATCAATGAATATTGTAAATGCACAAACAGTAATTTCTCCGCATTGCAAGGTGCAATTCTGAAATTTTTTGCTTTTTCCTGCTCCTCTTTGCATGATAAAGAAGATTCAAAGAGAGTGAGATGCCAGCTCCTTTCATTCAGTCAGTAGCTTCAATCATTTCTGGTATATGAATAACATGATGTTTTTCAATGGCAAAAATCAATGAATATTGTAAATGCACAAACAGTAATTTCTCCGCATTGCAAGGTGCAATTCTGAAATTTTTGCCTTTTTCCTGCTCCTCTTAGCATGATAAAGAAGATTCAAAGAGAGTGAGATGCCAGCTCCTTTCATTCAGTCAGTAGCTTCAATCATTTCTGGATGTTTTTCAATGGCAAAAATCAATGAATATTGTAAATGCACAAACAGTAATTTCTCCGCATTGCAAGGTGCAATTCTGAAATTTCTTGCATTTTCCTGCTCCTCTTAGCATGATAAAGAAGATTCAAAGAGAGTGAGATGCCAGCTCCTTTCATTCAGTCAGTAGCTTCAATCATTTCTGGACGTTTTTCAATGGCAAAAATCAATGAATATTGTAAATGCACAAACAGTAATTTCTCCGCATTGCAAGGTGCAATTCTGAAATTTTTTGCTTTTTCCTGCTCCTCTTAGCATGATAAAGAAGATTCAAAGAGAGTGAGATGCCAGCTCCTTTCATTCAGTCAGTAGCTTCAAACATTTCTGGTATATGAATAACATGATGTTTTTCAATGGCAAAAATCAATGAATATTGTAAATGCACAAACAGTAATTTCTCCGCATTGCAAGGTGCAATTCTGAAATTTTTTGCTTTTTCCTGCTCCTCTTAGCATGATAAAGAAGATTCAAAGAGAGTGAGATGCCAGCTCCTTTCATTCAGTCAGTAGCTTCAATCATTTCTGGACGTTTTTCAATGGCAAAAATCAATGAATATTGTAAATGCACAAACAGTAATTTCTCCGCATTGCAAGGTGCAATTCTGAAATTTTTTGCTTTTTCCTGCTCCTCTTAGCATGATAAAGAAGATTCAAAGAGAGTGAGATGCCAGCTTCTTTCATTCAGTCAGTAGCTTCAAACATTTCTGGGATATGAATAACATGATGTTTTTCAATGGCAAAAATTAATGAATATTGTAAATGCACAAACAGTAATTTCTCCGCATTGCAAGGTGCAATTCTGAAATTTTTTGCTTTTTCCTGCTCCTCTTAGCATGATAAAGAAGATTCAAAGAGAGTGAGATGCCAGCTCCTTTCATTCAGTCAGTAGCTTCAATCATTTCTGGACGTTTTTCAATGGCAAAAATCAATGAATATTGTAAATGCACAAACAGTAATTTCTCCGCATTGCAAGGTGCAATTCTGAAATTTTTTGCTTTTTCCTGCTCCTCTTAGCATGATAAAGAAGATTCAAAGAGAGTGAGATGCCAGCTCCTTTCATTCAGTCAGTAGCTTCAATCATTTCTGGACGTTTTTCAATGGCAAAAATCAATGAATATTGTAAATGCACAAACAGTAATTTCTCCGCATTGCAAGGTGCAATTCTGAAATTTTTTGCTTTTTCCTGCTCCTCTTAGCATGATAAAGAAGATTCAAAGAGAGTGAGATGCCAGCTCCTTTCATTCAGTCAGTAGCTTCAATCATTTCTGGTATATGAATAACATGATGTTTTTCAATGGCAAAAATCAATGAATATTGTAAATGCACAAACAGTAATTTCTCCGCATTGCAAGTTGCAATTCTGAAATTTTTTGCTTTTTCCTGCTCCTCTTAGCATGATAAAGAAGATTCAAAGAGAGTGAGATGCCAGCTCCTTTCATTCAGTCAGTAGCTTCAATCATTTCTGGACGTTTTTCAATGGCAAAAATCAATGAATATTGTAAATGCACAAACAGTAATTTCTCCGCATTGCAAGGTGCAATTCTGAAATTTTTTGCTTTTTCCTGCTCCTCTTAGCATGATAAAGAAGATTCAAAGAGAGTGAGATGCCAGCTCCTTTCATTCAGTCAGTAGCTTCAATCATTTCTGGACGTTTTTCAATGGCAAAAATCAATGAATATTGTAAATGCACAAACAGTAATTTCTCCGCATTGCAAGGTGCAATTCTGAAATTTTTTGCTTTTTCCTGCTCCTCTTAGCATGATAAAGAAGATTCAAAGAGAGTCAGATGCCAGCTCCTTTCATTCAGTCAGTAGCTTCAAACATTTCTGGTATATGAATAACATGATGTTTTTCAATGGCAAAAATCAATGAATATTGTAAAAGCACAAACAGTAATTTCTCCGCATTGCAAGGTGCAATTCTGAAATTTTTTGCTTTTTCCTGCTCCTCTTAGCATGATAAAGAAGATTCAAAGAGAGTGAGATGCCAGCTCCTTTCATTCAGTCAGTAGCTTCAATCATTTCTGGACGTTTTTCAATGGCAAAAATCAATGAATATTGTAAATGCACAAACAGTAATTTCTCCGCATTGCAAGGTGCAATTCTGAAATTTTTTGCTTTTTCCTGCTCCTCTTAGCATGATAAAGAAGATTCAAAGAGAGTGAGATGCCAGCTCCTTTCATTCAGTCAGTAGCTTCAATCATTTCTGGTATATGAATAACATGATGTTTTTCAATGGCAAAAATCAATGAATATTGTAAATGCACAAACAGTAATTTCTCCACATTGCAAGGTGCAATTCTGAAATTTTTTGCTTTTTCCTGCTCCTCTTAGCATGATAAAGAAGATTCAAAGAGAGTGAGATGCCAGCTCCTTTCATTCAGTCAGTAGCTTCAATCATTTCTGGTATATGAATAACATGATGTTTTTCAATGGCAAAAATCAATGAATATTGTAAATGCACAAACAGTAATTTCTCCGCATTGCAAGGTGCAATTCTGAAATTTTTTGCTTTTTCCTGCTCCTCTTAGCATGATAAAGAAGATTCAAAGAGAGTGAGATGCCAGCTCCTTTCATTCAGTCAGTAGCTTCAATCATTTCTGGACGTTTTTCAATGGCAAAAATCAATGAATATTGTAAATGCACAAACAGTAATTTCTCCGCATTGCAAGGTGCAATTCTGAAATTTTTTGCTTTTTCCTGCTCCTCTTAGCATGATAAAGAAGATTCAAAGAGAGTGAGATGCCAGCTCCTTTCATTCAGTCAGTAGCTTCAATCATTTCTGGACGTTTTTCAATGGCAAAAATCAATGAATATTGTAAATGCACAAACAGTAATTTCTCCGCATTGCAAGGTGCAATTCTGAAATTTTTTGCTTTTTCCTGCTCCTCTTAGCATGATAAAGAAGATTCAAAGAGAGTGAGATGCCAGCTCCTTTCATTCAGTCAGTAGCTTCAATCATTTCTGGTATATGAATAACATGATGTTTTTCAATGGCAAAAATCAATGAATATTGTAAATGCACAAACAGTAATTTCTCCGCATTGCAAGGTGCAATTCTGAAATTTTTTGCTTTTTCCTGCTCCTCTTAGCATGATAAAGAAGATTCAAAGAGAGTGAGATGCCAGCTCCTTTCATTCAGTCAGCAGCTTCAATCATTTCTGGACATTTTTCAATGGCAAAAATCAATGAATATTGTAAATGCACAAACAGTAATTTCTCCGCATTGCAAGGTGCAATTCTGAAATGTTTTGCTTTTTCCTGCTCCTCTTAGCATGATAAAGAAGATTCAAAGAGAGTGAGATGCCAGCTCCTTTCATTCAGTCAGTAGCTTCAAACATTTCTGGTATATGAATAACATGATGTGTTTCAATGGCAAAAATCAATGAATATTGTAAAAGCACAAACAGTAATTTCTCCGCATTGCAAGGTGCAATTCTGAAATTTTTTGCTTTTTCCTGCTCCTCTTAGCATGATAAAGAAGATTCAAAGAGAGTGAGATGCCAGCTCCTTTCATTCAGTCAGTAGCTTCAATCATTTCTGGACGTTTTTCAATGGCAAAAATCAATGAATATTGTAAATGCACAAACAGTAATTTCTCCGCATTGCAAGGTGCCATTCTGAAATTTTTTGCTTTTTCCTGCTCCTCTTAGCATGATAAAGAAGATTCAAAGAGAGTGAGATTCCAGCTCCTTTCATTCAGTCAGTAGCTTCAATCATTTCTGGTATATGAATAACATGATGTTTTTCAATGGCAAAAATCAATGAATATTGTAAATGCACAAACAGTAATTTCTCCGCATTGCAAGTTGCAATTCTGAAATTTTTTGCTTTTTCCTGCTCCTCTTAGCATGATAAAGAAGATTCAAAGAGAGTGAGATGCCAGCTCCTTTCATTCAGTCAGTAGCTTCAATTATTTCTGGACGTTTTTCAATGGCAAAAATCAATGAATATTGTAAATGCACAAACAGTAATTTCTCCGCATTGCAAGGTGCAATTCTGAAATTTTTTGCTTTTTCCTGCTCCTCTTAGCATGATAAAGAAGATTCAAAGAGAGTGAGATGCCAGCTCCTTTCATTCAGTCAGTTGCTTCAATCATTTCTGGACGTTTTTCAATGGCAAAAATCAGTGAATATTGTAAATGCACAAACAGTAATTTCTCCGCATTGCAAGGTGCAATTCTGAAATTTTTTGCTTTTTCCTGCTCCTCTTAGCATGATAAAGAAGATTCAAAGAGAGTGAGATGCCAGCTCCTTTCATTCAGTCAGTAGCTTCAATCATTTCTGGACGTTTTTCAATGGCAAAAATCAATGAATATTGTAAATGCACAAACAGTAATTTCTCCGCATTGCAAGGTGCAATTCTGAAATTTTTTGCTTTTTCCTGCTCCTCTTTGCATGATAAAGAAGATTCAAAGAGAGTGAGATGCCAGCTCCTTTCATTCAGTCAGTAGCTTCAATCATTTCTGGTATATGAATAACATGATGTTTTTCAATGGCAAAAATCAATGAATATTGTAAATGCACAAACAGTAATTTCTCCGCATTGCAAGGTGCAATTCTGAAATTTTTGGCTTTTTCCTGCTCCTCTTAGCATGATAAAGAAGATTCAAAGAGAGTGAGATGCCAGCTCCTTTCATTCAGTCAGTAGCTTCAATCATTTCTGGATGTTTTTCAATGGCAAAAATCAATGAATATTGTAAATGCACAAACAGTAATTTCTCCGCATTGCAAGGTGCAATTCTGAAATTTCTTGCATTTTCCTGCTCCTCTTAGCATGATAAAGAAGATTCAAAGAGAGTGAGATGCCAGCTCCTTTCATTCAGTCAGTAGCTTCAATCATTTCTGGACGTTTTTCAATGGCAAAAATCAATGAATATTGTAAATGCACAAACAGTAATTTCTCCGCATTGCAAGGTGCAATTCTGAAATTTTTTGCTTTTTCCTGCTCCTCTTAGCATGATAAAGAAGATTCAAAGAGAGTGCGATGCCAGCTCCTTTCATTCAGTCAGTAGCTTCAAACATTTCTGGTATATGAATAACATGATGTTTTTCAATGGCAAAAATCAATGAATATTGTAAATGCACAAACAGTAATTTCTCCGCATTGCAAGGTGCAATTCTGAAATTTTTTGCTTTTTCCTGCTCCTCTTAGCATGATAAAGAAGATTCAAAGAGAGTGAGATGCCAGCTCCTTTCATTCAGTCAGTAGCTTCAATCATTTCTGGTATATGAATAACATGATGTTTTTCAATGGCAAAAATCAATGAATATTGTAAATGCACAAACAGTAATTTCTCCGCATTGCAAGTTGCAATTCTGAAATTTTTTGCTTTTTCCTGCTCCTCTTAGCATGATAAAGAAGATTCAAAGAGAGTGAGATGCCAGCTCCTTTCATTCAGTCAGTAGCTTCAATCATTTCTGGACGTTTTTCAATGGCAAAAATCAATGAATATTGTAAATGCACAAACAGTAATTTCTCCGCATTGCAAGGTGCAATTCTGAAATTTTTTGCTTTTTCCTGCTCCTCTTAGCATGATAAAGAAGATTCAAAGAGAGTGAGATGCCAGCTCCTTTCATTCAGTCAGTAGCTTCAATCATTTCTGGACGTTTTTCAATGGCAAAAATCAATGAATATTGTAAATGCACAAACAGTAATTTCTCCGCATTGCAAGGTGCAATTCTGAAATTTTTTGCTTTTTCCTGCTCCTCTTAGCATGATAAAGAAGATTCAAAGAGTGAGATGCCAGCTCCTTTCATTCAGTCAGTAGCTTCAAACATTTCTGGTATATGAATAACATGATGTTTTTCAATGGCAAAAATCAATGAATATTGTAAAAGCACAAACAGTAATTTCTCCGCATTGCAAGGTGCAATTCTGAAATTTTTTGCTTTTTCCTGCTCCTCTTAGCATGATAAAGAAGATTCAAAGAGAGTGAGATGCCAGCTCCTTTCATTCAGTCAGTAGCTTCAATCATTTCTGGACGTTTTTCAATGGCAAAAATCAATGAATATTGTAAATGCACAAACAGTAATTTCTCCGCATTGCAAGGTGCAATTCTGAAATTTTTTGCTTTTTCCTGCTCCTCTTAGCATGATAAAGAAGATTCAAAGAGAGTGAGATGCCAGCTCCTTTCATTCAGTCAGTAGCTTCAATCATTTCTGGTATATGAATAACATGATGTTTTTCAATGGCAAAAATCAATGAATATTGTAAATGCACAAACAGTAATTTCTCCACATTGCAAGGTGCAATTCTGAAATTTTTTGCTTTTTCCTGCTCCTCTTAGCATGATAAAGAAGATTCAAAGAGAGTGAGATGCCAGCTCCTTTCATTCAGTCAGTAGCTTCAATCATTTCTGGACGTTTTTCAATGGCAAAAATCAATGAATATTGTAAATGCACAAACAGTAATTTCTCCGCATTGCAAGGTGCAATTCTGAAATTTTTTGCTTTTTCCTGCTCCTCTTAGCATGATAAAGAAGATTCAAAGAGAGCGAGATGCCAGCTCCTTTCATTCAGTCAGTAGCTTCAATCATTTCTGGTATATGAATAACATGATGTTTTTCAATGGCAAAAATCAATGAATATTGTAAATGCACAAACAGTAATTTCTCCGCATTGCAAGGTGCAATTCTGAAATTTTTTGCTTTTTCCTGCTCCTCTTAGCATGATAAAGAAGATTCAAAGAGAGTGAGATGCCAGCTCCTTTCATTCAGTCAGTAGCTTCAATCATTTCTGGACGTTTTTCAATGGCAAAAATCAATGAATATTGTAAATGCACAAACAGTAATTTCTCCGCATTGCAAGGTGCAATTCTGAAATTTTTTGCTTTTTCCTGCTCCTCTTAGCATGATAAAGAAGATTCAAAGAGAGTGAGATGCCAGCTCCTTTCATTCAGTCAGTAGCTTCAAACATTTCTGGTATATGAATAACATGATGTTTTTCAATGGCAAAAATCAATGAATATTGTAAATGCACAAACAGTAATTTCTCCGCATTGCAAGTTGCAATTCTGAAATTTTTTGCTTTTTCCTGCTCCTCTTAGCATGATAAAGAAGATTCAAAGAGAGTGAGATGCCAGCTCCTTTCATTCAGTCAGTAGCTTCAATCATTTCTGGATGTTTTTCAATGGCAAAAATCAATGAATATTGTAAATGCACAAACAGTAATTTCTCCGCATTGCAAGGTGCAATTCTGAAATTTTTTGCTTTTTCCTGCTCCTCTTAGCATGATAAAGAAGATTCAAAGAGAGTGAGATGCCAGCTCCTTTCATTCAGTCTGTAGCTTCAATCATTTCTGGACGTTTTTCAATGGCAAAAATCAATGAATATTGTAAATGCACAAACAGTAATTTCTCCGCATTGCAAGGTGCAATTCTGAAATTTTTTGCTTTTTCCTGCTCCTCTTAGCATGATAAAGAAGATTCAAAGAGAGTGAGATGCCAGCTCCTTTCATTCAGTCAGCAGCTTCAATCATTTCTGGACATTTTTCAATGGCAAAAATCAATGAATATTGTAAATGCACAAACAGTAATTTCTCCGCATTGCAAGGTGCAATTCTGAAATTTTTTGCTTTTTCCTGCTCCTCTTAGCATGATAAAGAAGATTCAAAGAGAGTGAGATGCCAGCTCCTTTCATTCAGTCAGTAGCTTCAAACATTTCTGGTATATGAATAACATGATGTTTTTCAATGGCAAAAATCAATGAATATTGTAAAAGCACAAACAGTAATTTCTCCGCATTGCAAGGTGCAATTCTGAAATTTTTTGCTTTTTCCTGCTCCTCTTAGCATGATAAAGAAGATTCAAAGAGAGTGAGATGCCAGCTCCTTTCATTCAGTCAGTAGCTTCAATCATTTCTGGACGTTTTTCAATGGCAAAAATCAATGAATATTGTAAATGCACAAACAGTAATTTCTCCGCATTGCAAGGTGCAATTCTGAAATTTTTTGCTTTTTCCTGCTCCTCTTAGCATGATAAAGAAGATTCAAAGAGAGTGAGATGCCAGCTCCTTTCATTCAGTCAGTAGCTTCAATCATTTCTGGTATATGAATAACATGATGTTTTTCAATGGCAAAAATCAATGAATATTGTAAATGCACAAACAGTAATTTCTCCGCATTGCAAGTTGCAATTCTGAAATTTTTTGCTTTTTCCTGCTCCTCTTAGCATGATAAAGAAGATTCAAAGAGAGTGAGATGCCAGCTCCTTTCATTCAGTCAGTTGCTTCAATCATTTCTGGACGTTTTTCAATGGCAAAAATCAATGAATATTGTAAATGCACAAACAGTAATTTCTCCGCATTGCAAGGTGCAATTCTGAAATTTTTTGCTTTTTCCTGCTCCTCTTAGCATGATAAAGAAGATTCAAAGAGAGTGAGATGCCAGCTCCTTTCATTCAGTCAGTAGCTTCAATCATTTCTGGTATATGAATAACATGATGTTTTTCAATGGCAAAAATCAATGAATATTGTAAATGCACAAACAGTAATTTCTCCACATTGCAAGGTGCAATTCTGAAATTTTTTGCTTTTTCCTGCTCCTCTTAGCATGATAAAGAAGATTCAAAGAGAGTGAGATGCCAGCTCCTTTCATTCAGTCAGTAGCTTCAATCATTTCTGGACGTTTTTCAATGGCAAAAATCAATGAATATTGTAAATGCACAAACAGTAATTTCTCCGCATTGCAAGGTGCAATTCTGAAATTTTTTGCTTTTTCCTGCTCCTCTTAGCATGATAAAGAAGATTCAAAGAGAGCGAGATGCCAGCTCCTTTCATTCAGTCAGTAGCTTCAATCATTTCTGGTATATGAATAACATGATGTTTTTCAATGGCAAAAATCAATGAATATTGTAAATGCACAAACAGTAATTTCTCCGCATTGCAAGGTGCAATTCTGAAATTTTTTGCTTTTTCCTGCTCCTCTTAGCATGATAAAGAAGATTCAAAGAGAGTGAGATGCCAGCTCCTTTCATTCAGTCAGTAGCTTCAATCATTTCTGGACGTTTTTCAATGGCAAAAATCAATGAATATTGTAAATGCACAAACAGTAATTTCTCCGCATTGCAAGGTGCAATTCTGAAATTTTTTGCTTTTTCCTGCTCCTCTTAGCATGATAAAGAAGATTCAAAGAGAGTGAGATGCCAGCTCCTTTCATTCAGTCAGTAGCTTCAAACATTTCTGGTATATGAATAACATGATGTTTTTCAATGGCAAAAATCAATGAATATTGTAAATGCACAAACAGTAATTTCTCCGCATTGCAAGTTGCAATTCTGAAATTTTTTGCTTTTTCCTGCTCCTCTTAGCATGATAAAGAAGATTCAAAGAGAGTGAGATGCCAGCTCCTTTCATTCAGTCAGTAGCTTCAATCATTTCTGGACGTTTTTCAATGGCAAAAATCAATGAATATTGTAAATGCACAAACAGTAATTTCTCCGCATTGCAAGGTGCAATTCTGAAATTTTTTGCTTTTTCCTGCTCCTCTTAGCATGATAAAGAAGATTCAAAGAGAGTGAGATGCCAGCTCCTTTCATTCAGTCAGTAGCTTCAATCATTTCTGGACGTTTTTCAATGGCAAAAATCAATGAATATTGTAAATGCACAAACAGTAATTTCTCCGCATTGCAAGGTGCAATTCTGAAATTTTTTGCTTTTTCCTGCTCCTCTTAGCATGATAAAGAAGATTCAAAGAGAGTGAGATGCCAGCTCCTTTCATTCAGTCAGTAGCTTCAATCATTTCTGGTATATGAATAACATGATGTTTTTCAATGGCAAAAATCAATGAATATTGTAAATGCACAAACAGTAATTTCTCCGCATTGCAAGGTGCAATTCGGAAATTTTTTGCTTTTTCCTGCTCCTCTTAGCATGATAAAGAAGATTCAAAGAGAGTGAGATGCCAGCTCCTTTCATTCAGTCAGCAGCTTCAATCATTTCTGGACATTTTTCAATGGCAAAAATCAATGAATATTGTAAATGCACAAACAGTAATTTCTCCGCATTGCAAGGTGCAATTCTGAAATTTTTTGCTTTTTCCTGCTCCTCTTAGCATGATAAAGAAGATTCAAAGAGAGTGAGATGCCAGCTCCTTTCATTCAGTCAGTAGCTTCAAACATTTCTGGTATATGAATAACATGATGTTTTTCAATGGCAAAAATCAATGAATATTGTAAAAGCACAAACAGTAATTTCTCCGCATTGCAAGGTGCAATTCGGAAATTTTTTGCTTTTTCCTGCTCCTCTTAGCATGATAAAGAAGATTCAAAGAGAGTGAGATGCCAGCTCCTTTCATTCAGTCAGTAGCTTCAATCATTTCTGGACGTTTTTCAATGGCAAAAATCAATGAATATTGTAAATGCACAAACAGTAATTTCTCCGCATTGCAAGGTGCAATTCTGAAATTTTTTGCTTTTTCCTGCTCCTCTTAGCATGATAAAGAAGATTCAAAGAGAGTGAGATGCCAGCTCCTTTCATTCAGTCAGTAGCTTCAATCATTTCTGGTATATGAATAACATGATGTTTTTCAATGGCAAAAATCAATGAATATTGTAAATGCACAAACAGTAATTTCTCCGCATTGCAAGTTGCAATTCTGAAATTTTTTGCTTTTTCCTGCTCCTCTTAGCATGATAAAGAAGATTCAAAGAGAGTGAGATGCCAGCTCCTTTCATTCAGTCAGTTGCTTCAATTATTTCTGGACGTTTTTCAATGGCAAAAATCAATGAATATTGTAAATGCACAAACAGTAATTTCTCCGCATTGCAAGGTGCAATTCTGAAATTTTTTGCTTTTTCCTGCTCCTCTTAGCATGATAAAGAAGATTCAAAGAGAGTGAGATGCCAGCTCCTTTCATTCAGTCAGTTGCTTCAATCATTTCTGGACGTTTTTCAATGGCAAAAATCAGTGAATATTGTAAATGCACAAACAGTAATTTCTCCGCATTGCAAGGTGCAATTCTGAAATTTTTTGCTTTTTCCTGCTCCTCTTAGCATGATAAAGAAGATTCAAAGAGAGTGAGATGCCAGCTCCTTTCATTCAGTCAGTAGCTTCAATCATTTCTGGACGTTTTTCAATGGCAAAAATCAATGAATATTGTAAATGCACAAACAGTAATTTCTCCGCATTGCAAGGTGCAATTCTGAAATTTTTTGCTTTTTCCTGCTCCTCTTTGCATGATAAAGAAGATTCAAAGAGAGTGAGATGCCAGCTCCTTTCATTCAGTCAGTAGCTTCAATCATTTCTGGTATATGAATAACATGATGTTTTTCAATGGCAAAAATCAATGAATATTGTAAATGCACAAACAGTAATTTCTCCGCATTGCAAGGTGCAATTCTGAAATTTTTGGCTTTTTCCTGCTCCTCTTAGCATGATAAAGAAGATTCAAAGAGAGTGAGATGCCAGCTCCTTTCATTCAGTCAGTAGCTTCAATCATTTCTGGATGTTTTTCAATGGCAAAAATCAATGAATATTGTAAATGCACAAACAGTAATTTCTCCGCATTGCAAGGTGCAATTCTGAAATTTCTTGCATTTTCCTGCTCCTCTTAGCATGATAAAGAAGATTCAAAGAGAGTGAGATGCCAGCTCCTTTCATTCAGTCAGTAGCTTCAATCATTTCTGGACGTTTTTCAATGGCAAAAATCAATGAATATTGTAAATGCACAAACAGTAATTTCTCCGCATTGCAAGGTGCAATTCTGAAATTTTTTGCTTTTTCCTGCTCCTCTTAGCATGATAAAGAAGATTCAAAGAGATTGAGATGCCAGCTCCTTTCATTCAGTCAGTAGCTTCAAACATTTCTGGTATATGAATAACATGATGTTTTTCAATGGCAAAAATCAATGAATATTGTAAATGCACAAACAGTAATTTCTCCGCATTGCAAGGTGCAATTCTGAAATTTTTTGCTTTTTCCTGCTCCTCTTAGCATGATAAAGAAGATTCAAAGAGAGTGAGATGCCAGCTCCTTTCATTCAGTCAGTAGCTTCAATCATTTCTGGACGTTTTTCAATGGCAAAAATCAATGAATATTGTAAATGCACAAACAGTAATTTCTCCGCATTGCAAGGTGCAATTCTGAAATTTTTTGCTTTTTCCTGCTCCTCTTAGCATGATAAAGAAGATTCAAAGAGAGTGAGATGCCAGCTTCTTTCATTCAGTCAGTAGCTTCAATCATTTCTGGTATATGAATAACATGATGTTTTTCAATGGCAAAAATCAATGAATATTGTAAATGCACAAACAGTAATTTCTCCACATTGCAAGGTGCAATTCTGAAATTTTTTGCTTTTTCCTGCTCCTCTTAGCATGATAAAGAAGATTCAAAGAGAGTGAGATGCCAGCTCCTTTCATTCAGTCAGTAGCTTCAATCATTTCTGGACGTTTTTCAATGGCAAAAATCAATGAATATTGTAAATGCACAAACAGTAATTTCTCCGCATTGCAAGGTGCAATTCTGAAATTTTTTGCTTTTTCCTGCTCCTCTTAGCATGATAAAGAAGATTCAAAGAGAGCGAGATGCCAGCTCCTTTCATTCAGTCAGTAGCTTCAATCATTTCTGGTATATGAATAACATGATGTTTTTCAATGGCAAAAATCAATGAATATTGTAAATGCACAAACAGTAATTTCTCCGCATTGCAAGGTGCAATTCTGAAATTTTTTGCTTTTTCCTGCTCCTCTTAGCATGATAAAGAAGATTCAAAGAGAGTGAGATGCCAGCTCCTTTCATTCAGTCAGTAGCTTCAATCATTTCTGGACGTTTTTCAATGGCAAAAATCAATGAATATTGTAAATGCACAAACAGTAATTTCTCCGCATTGCAAGGTGCAATTCTGAAATTTTTTGCTTTTTCCTGCTCCTCTTAGCATGATAAAGAAGATTCAAAGAGAGTGAGATGCCAGCTCCTTTCATTCAGTCAGTAGCTTCAAACATTTCTGGTATATGAATAACATGATGTTTTTCAATGGCAAAAATCAATGAATATTGTAAATGCACAAACAGTAATTTCTCCGCATTGCAAGTTGCAATTCTGAAATTTTTTGCTTTTTCCTGCTCCTCTTAGCATGATAAAGAAGATTCAAAGAGAGTGAGATGCCAGCTCCTTTCATTCAGTCAGTAGCTTCAATCATTTCTGGACGTTTTTCAATGGCAAAAATCAATGAATATTGTAAATGCACAAACAGTAATTTCTCCGCATTGCAAGGTGCAATTCTGAAATTTTTTGCTTTTTCCTGCTCCTCTTAGCATGATAAAGAAGATTCAAAGAGAGTGAGATGCCAGCTCCTTTCATTCAGTCAGTAGCTTCAATCATTTCTGGACGTTTTTCAATGGCAAAAATCAATGAATATTGTAAATGCACAAACAGTAATTTCTCCGCATTGCAAGGTGCAATTCTGAAATTTTTTGCTTTTTCCTGCTCCTCTTAGCATGATAAAGAAGATTCAAAGAGAGTGAGATGCCAGCTCCTTTCATTCAGTCAGTAGCTTCAATCATTTCTGGTATATGAATAACATGATGTTTTTCAATGGCAAAAATCAATGAATATTGTAAATGCACAAACAGTAATTTCTCCGCATTGCAAGGTGCAATTCGGAAATTTTTTGCTTTTTCCTGCTCCTCTTAGCATGATAAAGAAGATTCAAAGAGAGTGAGATGCCAGCTCCTTTCATTCAGTCAGCAGCTTCAATCATTTCTGGACATTTTTCAATGGCAAAAATCAATGAATATTGTAAATGCACAAACAGTAATTTCTCCGCATTGCAAGGTGCAATTCTGAAATTTTTTGCTTTTTCCTGCTCCTCTTAGCATGATAAAGAAGATTCAAAGAGAGTGAGATGCCAGCTCCTTTCATTCAGTCAGTAGCTTCAAACATTTCTGGTATATGAATAACATGATGTTTTTCAATGGCAAAAATCAATGAATATTGTAAAAGCACAAACAGTAATTTCTCCGCATTGCAAGGTGCAATTCGGAAATTTTTTGCTTTTTCCTGCTCCTCTTAGCATGATAAAGAAGATTCAAAGAGAGTGAGATGCCAGCTCCTTTCATTCAGTCAGTAGCTTCAATCATTTCTGGACGTTTTTCAATGGCAAAAATCAATGAATATTGTAAATGCACAAACAGTAATTTCTCCGCATTGCAAGGTGCAATTCTGAAATTTTTTGCTTTTTCCTGCTCCTCTTAGCATGATAAAGAAGATTCAAAGAGAGTGAGATGCCAGCTCCTTTCATTCAGTCAGTAGCTTCAATCATTTCTGGTATATGAATAACATGATGTTTTTCAATGGCAAAAATCAATGAATATTGTAAATGCACAAACAGTAATTTCTCCGCATTGCAAGTTGCAATTCTGAAATTTTTTGCTTTTTCCTGCTCCTCTTAGCATGATAAAGAAGATTCAAAGAGAGTGAGATGCCAGCTCCTTTCATTCAGTCAGTTGCTTCAATTATTTCTGGACGTTTTTCAATGGCAAAAATCAATGAATATTGTAAATGCACAAACAGTAATTTCTCCGCATTGCAAGGTGCAATTCTGAAATTTTTTGCTTTTTCCTGCTCCTCTTAGCATGATAAAGAAGATTCAAAGAGAGTGAGATGCCAGCTCCTTTCATTCAGTCAGTTGCTTCAATCATTTCTGGACGTTTTTCAATGGCAAAAATCAGTGAATATTGTAAATGCACAAACAGTAATTTCTCCGCATTGCAAGGTGCAATTCTGAAATTTTTTGCTTTTTCCTGCTCCTCTTAGCATGATAAAGAAGATTCAAAGAGAGTGAGATGCCAGCTCCTTTCATTCAGTCAGTAGCTTCAATCATTTCTGGACGTTTTTCAATGGCAAAAATCAATGAATATTGTAAATGCACAAACAGTAATTTCTCCGCATTGCAAGGTGCAATTCTGAAATTTTTTGCTTTTTCCTGCTCCTCTTTGCATGATAAAGAAGATTCAAAGAGAGTGAGATGCCAGCTCCTTTCATTCAGTCAGTAGCTTCAATCATTTCTGGTATATGAATAACATGATGTTTTTCAATGGCAAAAATCAATGAATATTGTAAATGCACAAACAGTAATTTCTCCGCATTGCAAGGTGCAATTCTGAAATTTTTGGCTTTTTCCTGCTCCTCTTAGCATGATAAAGAAGATTCAAAGAGAGTGAGATGCCAGCTCCTTTCATTCAGTCAGTAGCTTCAATCATTTCTGGATGTTTTTCAATGGCAAAAATCAATGAATATTGTAAATGCACAAACAGTAATTTCTCCGCATTGCAAGGTGCAATTCTGAAATTTCTTGCATTTTCCTGCTCCTCTTAGCATGATAAAGAAGATTCAAAGAGAGTGAGATGCCAGCTCCTTTCATTCAGTCAGTAGCTTCAATCATTTCTGGACGTTTTTCAATGGCAAAAATCAATGAATATTGTAAATGCACAAACAGTAATTTCTCCGCATTGCAAGGTGCAATTCTGAAATTTTTTGCTTTTTCCTGCTCCTCTTAGCATGATAAAGAAGATTCAAAGAGATTGAGATGCCAGCTCCTTTCATTCAGTCAGTAGCTTCAAACATTTCTGGTATATGAATAACATGATGTTTTTCAATGGCAAAAATCAATGAATATTGTAAATGCACAAACAGTAATTTCTCCGCATTGCAAGGTGCAATTCTGAAATTTTTTGCTTTTTCCTGCTCCTCTTAGCATGATAAAGAAGATTCAAAGAGAGTGAGATGCCAGCTCCTTTCATTCAGTCAGTAGCTTCAATCATTTCTGGACGTTTTTCAATGGCAAAAATCAATGAATATTGTAAATGCACAAACAGTAATTTCTCCGCATTGCAAGGTGCAATTCTGAAATTTTTTGCTTTTTCCTGCTCCTCTTAGCATGATAAAGAAGATTCAAAGAGAGTGAGATGCCAGCTTCTTTCATTCAGTCAGTAGCTTCAAACATTTCTGGGATATGAATAACATGATGTTTTTCAATGGCAAAAATTAATGAATATTGTAAATGCACAAACAGTAATTTCTCCGCATTGCAAGGTGCAATTCTGAAATTTTTTGCTTTTTCCTGCTCCTCTTAGCATGATAAAGAAGATTCAAAGAGAGTGAGATGCCAGCTCCTTTCATTCAGTCAGTAGCTTCAATCATTTCTGGACGTTTTTCAATGGCAAAAATCAATGAATATTGTAAATGCACAAACAGTAATTTCTCCGCATTGCAAGGTGCAATTCTAAAATTTTTTGCTTTTTCCTGCTCCTCTTAGCATGATAAAGAAGATTCAAAGAGAGTGAGATGCCAGCTCCTTTCATTCAGTCAGTAGCTTCAATCATTTCTGGACGTTTTTCAATGGCAAAAATCAATGAATATTGTAAATGCACAAACAGTAATTTCTCCGCATTGCAAGGTGCAATTCTGAAATTTTTTGCTTTTTCCTGCTCCTCTTAGCATGATAAAGAAGATTCAAAGAGAGTGAGATGCCAGCTCCTTTCATTCAGTCAGTAGCTTCAATTATTTCTGGTATATGAATAACATGATGTTTTTCAATGGCAAAAATCAATGAATATTGTAAATGCACAAACAGTAATTTCTCCGCATTGCAAGTTGCAATTCTGAAATTTTTTGCTTTTTCCTGCTCCTCTTAGCATGATAAAGAAGATTCAAAGAGAGTGAGATTCCAGCTCCTTTCATTCAGTCAGTAGCTTCAATCATTTCTGGACGTTTTTCAATGGCAAAAATCAATGAATATTGTAAATGCACAAACAGTAATTTCTCCGCATTGCAATGTGCAATTCTGAAATTTTTTGCTTTTTCCTGCTCCTCTTAGCATGATAAAGAAGATTCAAAGAGAGTGAGATGCCAGCTCCTTTCATTCAGTCAGTAGCTTCAATCATTTCTGGACGTTTTTCAATGGCAAAAATCAATGAATATTGTAAATGCACAAACAGTAATTTCTCCGCATTGCAAGATGCAATTCTGAAATTTTTTGCTTTTTCCTGCTCCTCTTAGCATGATAAAAAAGATTCAAAGAGAGTGAGATGCCAGCTCCTTTCATTCAGTCAGTAGCTTCAATCATTTCTGGACGTTTTTCAATGGCAAAAATCAATGAATATTGTAAATGCACAAACAGTAATTTCTCCGCATTGCAAGGTGCAATTCTGAAATTTTTTGCTTTTTCCTGCTCCTCTTAGCATGATAAAGAAGATTCAAAGAGAGTGAGATGCCAGCTCCTTTCATTCAGTCAGTAGCTTCAATCATTTCTGGTATATGAATAACATGATGTTTTTCAATGGCAAAAATCAATGAATATTGTAAATGCACAAACAGTAATTTCTCCGCATTGCAAGGTGCAATTCTGAAATTTTTTGCTTTTTCCTGCTCCTCTTAGCATGATAAAGAAGATTCAAAGAGAGTGAGATGCCAGCTCCTTTCATTCAGTCAGTAGCTTCAATCATTTCTGGACGTTTTTCAATGGCAAAAATCAATGAATATTGTAAATGCACAAACAGTAATTTCTCCGCATTGCAAGGTGCAATTCTGAAATTTTTTGCTTTTTCCTGCTCCTCTTAGCATGATAAAGAAGATTCAAAGAGAGTGAGATGCCAGCTCCTTTCATTCAGTCAGTAGCTTCAGTCATTTCTGGACGTTTTTCAATGGCAAAAATCAATGAATATTGTAAATGCACAAACAGTAATTTCTCCGCATTGCAAGGTGCAATTCTGAAATTTTTTGCTTTTTCCTGCTCCTCTTAGCATGATAAAGAAGATTCAAAGAGAGTGAGATGCCAGCTCCTTTCATTCAGTCAGTAGCTTCAAACATTTCTGGTATAAACATTTCTGGACGTTTTTCAATGGCAAAAATCAATGAATATTGTAAATGCACAAACAGTAATATCTCCACATTGCAAGGTGCAATTCTGAAATGTTTTGCTTTTTCCTGCTAATCCTAGCATGATAAAGAAGATTCAAATAGAGTGAGATGCCAGCTCCTTTCATTCAGTCAGTAGCTTCAAACATTTCTGGACGTTTTTCAATGGCAAAATTCAATGAATATTGTAAATGCACAAACAGTAATATCTCCACATTGCCAGGTGCAATTCTGAAATTTTTTGCTTTTTCCTGCTAATCCTAGCATGATAAAGAAGATTCAAAGAGAGTGAGATGCCTGCTCCTTTCATTCAGTCAGTAGCTTCAATCATTTCTGGACGTTTTTCAATGGCAAAAATCAATGAATATTGTAAATGCACAAACAGTAATTTCTCCGCATTGCAAGGTGCAATTCTGAAATTTTTTGCTTTTTCCTGCTCCTCTTAGCATGATAAAGAAGATTCAAAGAGAGTGAGATGCCAGCTCCTTTCATTCAGTCAGTAGCTTCAATCATTTCTGGACGTTTTTCAATGGCAAAAATCAATGAATATTGTAAATGCACAAACAGTAATTTCTCCGCATTGCAAGGTGCAATTCTGAAATTTTTTGCTTTTTCCTGCTCCTCTTAGCATGATAAAGAAGATTCAAAGAGAGTGAGATGCCAGCTCCTTTCATTCAGTCAGTAGCTTCAATCATTTCTGGTATATGAATAACATGATGTTTTTCAATGGCAAAAATCAATGAATATTGTAAATGCACAAACAGTAATTTCTCCGCATTGCAAGGTGCAATTCTGAAATTTTTTGCTTTTTCCTGCTCCTCTTAGCATGATAAAGAAGATTCAAAGAGAGTGAGATGCCAGCTCCTTTCATTCAGTCAGTAGCTTCAATCATTTCTGGACGTTTTTCAATGGCAAAAATCAATGAATATTGTAAATGCACAAACAGTAATTTCTCCGCATTGCAAGATGCAATTCTGAAATTTTTTGCTTTTTCCTGCTCCTCTTAGCATGATAAAGAAGATTCAAAGAGAGTGAGATGCCAGCTCCTTTCATTCAGTCAGTAGCTTCAGTCATTTCTGGACGTTTTTCAATGCAAAAATCAATGAATATTGTAAATGCACAAACAGTAATTTCTCCGCATTGCAAGGTGCAATTCTGAAATTTTTTGCTTTTTCCTGCTCCTCAGCATGATAAAGAAGATTCAAAGAGAGTGAGATGCCAGCTCCTTTCATTCAGTCAGTAGCTTCAATCATTTCTGGTATATGAATAACATGATGTTTTTCAATGGCAAAAATCAATGAATATTGTAAATGCACAAACAGTAATTTCTCCGCATTGCAAGGTGCAATTCTGAAATTTTTTGCTTTTTCCTGCTCCTCTTAGCATGATAAAGAAGATTCAAAGAGAGTGAGATGCCAGCTCCTTTCATTCAGTCAGTAGCTTCAATCATTTCTGGATGTTTTTCAATGGCAAAAATCAATGAATATTGTAAATGCACAAACAGTAATTTCTCCGCATTGCAAGGTGCAATTCTGAAATTTCTTGCATTTTCCTGCTCCTCTTAGCATGATAAAGAAGATTCAAAGAGAATGAGATGCCAGCTCCTTTCATTCAGTCAGTAGCTTCAATCATTTCTGGACGTTTTTCAATGGCAAAAATCAATGAATATTGTAAATGCACAAACAGTAATTTCTCCGCATTGCAAGGTGCAATTCTGAAATTTTTTGCTTTTTCCTGCTCCTCTTAGCATGATAAAGAAGATTCAAAGAGAGTGAGATGCCAGCTCCTTTCATTCAGTCAGTAGCGTCAAACATTTCTGGTATATGAATAACATGATGTTTTTCAATGGCAAAAATCAATGAATATTGTAAATGCACAAACAGTAATTTCTCCGCATTGCAAGGTGCAATTCTGAAATTTTTTGCTTTTTCCTGCTCCTCTTAGCATGATAAAGAAGATTCAAAGAGAGTGAGATCCAGCTCCTTTCATTCAGTCAGTAGCTTCAATCATTTCTGGACGTTTTTCAATGGCAAAAATCAATGAATATTGTAAATGCACAAACAGTAATTTCTCCGCATTGCAAGGTGCAATTCTGAAATTTTTTGCTTTTTCCTGCTCCTCTTAGCATGATAAAGAAGATTCAAAGAGAGTGAGATGCCAGCTCCTTTCATTCAGTCAGTAGCTTCAAACATTTCTGGTATAAACATTTCTGGACGTTTTTCAATGGCAAAAATCAATGAATATTGTAAATGCACAAACAGTAATATCTCCACATTGCAAGGTGCAATTCTGAAATGTTTTGCTTTTTCCTGCTAATCCTAGCATGATAAAGAAGATTCAAATAGAGTGAGATGCCAGCTCCTTTCATTCAGTCAGTAGCTTCAAACATTTCTGGACGTTTTTCAATGGCAAAATTCAATGAATATTGTAAATGCACAAACAGTAATATCTCCACATTGCCAGGTGCAATTCTGAAATTTTTTGCTTTTTCCTGCTAATCCTAGCATGATAAAGAAGATTCAAAGAGAGTGAGATGCCTGCTCCTTTCATTCAGTCAGTAGCTTCAATCATTTCTGGACGTTTTTCAATGGCAAAAATCAATGAATATTGTAAATGCACAAACAGTAATTTCTCCGCATTGCAAGGTGCAATTCTGAAATTTTTTGCTTTTTCCTGCTCCTCTTAGCATGATAAAGAAGATTCAAAGAGAGTGAGATGCCAGCTCCTTTCATTCAGTCAGTAGCTTCAATCATTTCTGGACGTTTTTCAATGGCAAAAATCAATGAATATTGTAAATGCACAAACAGTAATTTCTCCGCATTGCAAGGTGCAATTCTGAAATTTTTTGCTTTTTCCTGCTCCTCTTAGCATGATAAAGAAGATTCAAAGAGAGTGAGATGCCAGCTCCTTTCATTCAGTCAGTAGCTTCAATCATTTCTGGTATATGAATAACATGATGTTTTTCAATGGCAAAAATCAATGAATATTGTAAATGCACAAACAGTAATTTCTCCGCATTGCAAGGTGCAATTCTGAAATTTTTTGCTTTTTCCTGCTCCTCTTAGCATGATAAAGAAGATTCAAAGAGAGTGAGATGCCAGCTCCTTTCATTCAGTCAGTAGCTTCAATCATTTCTGGACGTTTTTCAATGGCAAAAATCAATGAATATTGTAAATGCACAAACAGTAATTTCTCCGCATTGCAAGATGCAATTCTGAAATTTTTTGCTTTTTCCTGCTCCTCTTAGCATGATAAAGAAGATTCAAAGAGAGTGAGATGCCAGCTCCTTTCATTCAGTCAGTAGCTTCAGTCATTTCTGGACGTTTTTCAATGCAAAAATCAATGAATATTGTAAATGCACAAACAGTAATTTCTCCGCATTGCAAGGTGCAATTCTGAAATTTTTTGCTTTTTCCTGCTCCTCATCATGATAAAGAAGATTCAAAGAGAGTGAGATGCCAGCTCCTTTCATTCAGTCAGTAGCTTCAATCATTTCTGGTATATGAATAACATGATGTTTTTCAATGGCAAAAATCAATGAATATTGTAAATGCACAAACAGTAATTTCTCCGCATTGCAAGGTGCAATTCTGAAATTTTTTGCTTTTTCCTGCTCCTCTTAGCATGATAAAGAAGATTCAAAGAGAGTGAGATGCCAGCTCCTTTCATTCAGTCAGTAGCTTCAATCATTTCTGGATGTTTTTCAATGGCAAAAATCAATGAATATTGTAAATGCACAAACAGTAATTTCTCCGCATTGCAAGGTGCAATTCTGAAATTTCTTGCATTTTCCTGCTCCTCTTAGCATGATAAAGAAGATTCAAAGAGAATGAGATGCCAGCTCCTTTCATTCAGTCAGTAGCTTCAATCATTTCTGGACGTTTTTCAATGGCAAAAATCAATGAATATTGTAAATGCACAAACAGTAATTTCTCCGCATTGCAAGGTGCAATTCTGAAATTTTTTGCTTTTTCCTGCTCCTCTTAGCATGATAAAGAAGATTCAAAGAGAGTGAGATGCCAGCTCCTTTCATTCAGTCAGTAGCGTCAAACATTTCTGGTATATGAATAACATGATGTTTTTCAATGGCAAAAATCAATGAATATTGTAAATGCACAAACAGTAATTTCTCCGCATTGCAAGGTGCAATTCTGAAATTTTTTGCTTTTTCCTGCTCCTCTTAGCATGATAAAGAAGATTCAAAGAGAGTGAGATCCAGCTCCTTTCATTCAGTCAGTAGCTTCAATCATTTCTGGACGTTTTTCAATGGCAAAAATCAATGAATATTGTAAATGCACAAACAGTAATTTCTCCGCATTGCAAGGTGCAATTCTGAAATTTTTTGCTTTTTCCTGCTCCTCTTAGCATGATAAAGAAGATTCAAAGAGAGTGAGATGCCAGCTTCTTTCATTCAGTCAGTAGCTTCAAACATTTCTGGGATATGAATAACATGATGTTTTTCAATGGCAAAAATTAATGAATATTGTAAATGCACAAACAGTAATTTCTCCGCATTGCAAGGTGCAATTCTGAAATTTTTTGCTTTTTCCTGCTCCTCTTAGCATGATAAAGAAGATTCAAAGAGAGTGAGATGCCAGCTCCTTTCATTCAGTCAGTAGCTTCAATCATTTCTGGACGTTTTTCAATGGCAAAAATCAATGAATATTGTAAATGCACAAACAGTAATTTCTCCGCATTGCAAGGTGCAATTCTGAAATTTTTTGCTTTTTCCTGCTCCTCTTAGCATGATAAAGAAGATTCAAAGAGAGTGAGATGCCAGCTCCTTTCATTCAGTCAGTAGCTTCAATCATTTCTGGACGTTTTTCAATGGCAAAAATCAATGAATATTGTAAATGCACAAACAGTAATTTCTCCGCATTGCAAGGTGCAATTCTGAAATTTTTTGCTTTTTCCTGCTCCTCTTAGCATGATAAAGAAGATTCAAAGAGAGTGAGATGCCAGCTCCTTTCATTCAGTCAGTAGCTTCAATCATTTCTGGTATATGAATAACATGATGTTTTTCAATGGCAAAAATCAATGAATATTGTAAATGCACAAACAGTAATTTCTCCGCATTGCAAGTTGCAATTCTGAAATTTTTTGCTTTTTCCTGCTCCTCTTAGCATGATAAAGAAGATTCAAAGAGAGTGAGATTCCAGCTCCTTTCATTCAGTCAGTAGCTTCAATCATTTCTGGACGTTTTTCAATGGCAAAAATCAATGAATATTGTAAATGCACAAACCGTAATTTCTCCGCATTGCAAGGTGCAATTCTGAAATTTTTTGCTTTTTCCTGCTCCTCTTAGCATGATAAAGAAGATTCAAAGAGAGTGAGATGCCAGCTCCTTTCATTCAGTCAGTAGCTTCAATCATTTCTGGACGTTTTTCAATGGCAAAAATCAATGAATATTGTAAATGCACAAACAGTAATTTCTCCGCATTGCAAGATGCAATTCTGAAATTTTTTGCTTTTTCCTGCTCCTCTTAGCATGATAAAGAAGATTCAAAGAGAGTGAGATGCCAGCTCCTTTCATTCAGTCAGTAGCTTCAATCATTTCTGGACGTTTTTCAATGGCAAAAATCAATGAATATTGTAAATGCACAAACAGTAATTTCTCCGCATTGCAAGGTGCAATTCTGAAATTTTTTGCTTTTTCCTGCTCCTCTTAGCATGATAAAGAAGATTCAAAGAGAGTGAGATGCCAGCTCCTTTCATTCAGTCAGTAGCTTCAATCATTTCTGGTATATGAATAACATGATGTTTTTCAATGGCAAAAATCAATGAATATTGTAAATGCACAAACAGTAATTTCTCCGCATTGCAAGGTGCAATTCTGAAATTTTTTGCTTTTTCCTGCTCCTCTTAGCATGATAAAGAAGATTCAAAGAGAGTGAGATGCCAGCTCCTTTCATTCAGTCAGTAGCTTCAATCATTTCTGGACGTTTTTCAATGGCAAAAATCAATGAATATTGTAAATGCACAAACTGTAATTTCTCCGCATTGCAAGGTGCAATTCTGAAATTTTTTGCTTTTTCCTGCTCCTCTTAGCATGATAAAGAAGATTCAAAGAGAGTGAGATGCCAGCTCCTTTCATTCAGTCAGTAGCTTCAGTCATTTCTGGACGTTTTTCAATGGCAAAAATCAATGAATATTGTAAATGCACAAACAGTAATTTCTCCGCATTGCAAGGTGCAATTCTGAAATTTTTTGCTTTTTCCTGCTCCTCAGCATGATAAAGAAGATTCAAAGAGAGTGAGATGCCAGCTCCTTTCATTCAGTCAGTAGCTTCAATCATTTCTGGTATATGAATAACATGATGTTTTTCAATGGCAAAAATCAATGAATATTGTAAATGCACAAACAGTAATTTCTCCGCATTGCAAGGTGCAATTCTGAAATTTTTTGCTTTTTCCTGCTCCTCTTAGCATGATAAAGAAGATTCAAAGAGAGTGAGATGCCAGCTCCTTTCATTCAGTCAGTAGCTTCAATCATTTCTGGACGTTTTTCAATGGCAAAAATCAATGAATATTGTAAATGCACAAACAGTAATTTCTCCGCATTGCAAGGTGCAATTCTGAAATTTTTTGCTTTTTCCTGCTCCTCTTAGCATGATAAAGAAGATTCAAAGAGAGTGAGATGCCAGCTCCTTTCATTCAGTCAGTAGCTTCAATCATTTCTGGTATATGAATAACATGATGTTTTTCAATGGCAAAAATCAATGAATATTGTAAATGCACAAACAGTAATTTCTCCGCATTGCAAGTTGCAATTCTGAAATTTTTTGCTTTTTCCTGCTCCTCTTAGCATGATAAAGAAGATTCAAAGAGAGTGAGATTCCAGCTCCTTTCATTCAGTCAGTAGCTTCAATCATTTCTGGACGTTTTTCAATGGCAAAAATCAATGAATATTGTAAATGCACAAACAGTAATTTCTCCGCATTGCAAGGTGCAATTCTGAAATTTTTTGCTTTTTCCTGCTCCTCTTAGCATGATAAAGAAGATTCAAAGAGAGTGAGATGCCAGCTCCTTTCATTCAGTCAGTAGCTTCAATCATTTCTGGACGTTTTTCAATGGCAAAAATCAATGAATATTGTAAATGCACAAACAGTAATTTCTCCGCATTGCAAGATGCAATTCTGAAATTTTTTGCTTTTTCCTGCTCCTCTTAGCATGATAAAGAAGATTCAAAGAGAGTGAGATGCCAGCTCCTTTCATTCAGTCAGTAGCTTCAATCATTTCTGGACGTTTTTCAATGGCAAAAATCAATGAATATTGTAAATGCACAAACAGTAATTTCTCCGCATTGCAAGGTGCAATTCTGAAATTTTTTGCTTTTTCCTGCTCCTCTTAGCATGATAAAGAAGATTCAAAGAGAGTGAGATGCCAGCTCCTTTCATTCAGTCAGTAGCTTCAATCATTTCTGGTATATGAATAACATGATGTTTTTCAATGGCAAAAATCAATGAATATTGTAAATGCACAAACAGTAATTTCTCCGCATTGCAAGGTGCAATTCTGAAATTTTTTGCTTTTTCCTGCTCCTCTTAGCATGATAAAGAAGATTCAAAGAGAGTGAGATGCCAGCTCCTTTCATTCAGTCAGTAGCTTCAATCATTTCCGGACGTTTTTCAATGGCAAAAATCAATGAATATTGTAAATGCACAAACTGTAATATCTCCGCATTGCAAGGTGCAATTCTGAAATTTTTTGCTTTTTCCTGCTCCTCTTAGCATGATAAAGAAGATTCAAAGAGAGTGAGATGCCAGCTCCTTTCATTCAGTCAGTAGCTTCAGTCATTTCTGGACGTTTTTCAATGGCAAAAATCAATGAATATTGTAAATGCACAAACAGTAATTTCTCCGCATTGCAAGGTGCAATTCTGAAATTTTTTGCTTTTTCCTGCTCCTCTTAGCATGATAAAGAAGATTCAAAGAGAGTGAGATGCCAGCTCCTTTCATTCAGTCAGTAGCTTCAAACATTTCTGGTATAAACATTTCTGGACGTTTTTCAATGGCAAAAATCAATGAATATTGTAAATGCACAAACAGTAATATCTCCACATTGCAAGGTGCAATTCTGAAATTTTTTGCTTTTTCCTGCTAATCCTAGCATGATAAAGAAGATTCAAATAGAGTGAGATGCCAGCTCCTTTCATTCAGTCAGTAGCTTCAAACATTTCTGGACGTTTTTCAATGGCAAAATTCAATGAATATTGTAAATGCACAAACAGTAATATCTCCACATTGCCAGGTGCAATTCTGAAATTTTTTGCTTTTTCCTGCTAATCCTAGCATGATAAAGAAGATTCAAAGAGAGTGAGATGCCAGCTCCTTTCATTCAGTCAGTAGCTTCAATCATTTCTGGACGTTTTTCAATGGCAAAAATCAATGAATATTGTAAAGCACAAACAGTAATTTCTCCGCATTGCAAGGTGCAATTCTGAAATTTTTTGCTTTTTCCTGCTCCTCTTAGCATGATAAAGAAGATTCAAAGAGAGTGAGATGCCAGCTCCTTTCATTCAGTCAGTAGCTTCAATCATTTCTGGACGTTTTTCAATGGCAAAAATCAATGAATATTGTAAATGCACAAACAGTAATTTCTCCGCATTGCAAGGTGCAATTCTGAAATTTTTTGCTTTTTCCTGCTCCTCTTAGCATGATAAAGAAGATTCAAAGAGAGTGAGATGCCAGCTCCTTTCATTCAGTCAGTAGCTTCAATCATTTCTGGTATATGAATAACATGATGTTTTTCAATGGCAAAAATCAATGAATATTGTAAATGCACAAACAGTAATTTCTCCGCATTGCAAGGTGCAATTCTGAAATTTTTTGCTTTTTCCTGCTCCTCTTAGCATGATAAAGAAGATTCAAAGAGAGTGAGATGCCAGCTCCTTTCATTCAGTCAGTAGCTTCAATCATTTCTGGACGTTTTTCAATGGCAAAAATCAATGAATATTGTAAATGCACAAACAGTAATTTCTCCGCATTGCAAGATGCAATTCTGAAATTTTTTGCTTTTTCCTGCTCCTCTTAGCATGATAAAGAAGATTCAAAGAGAGTGAGATGCCAGCTCCTTTCATTCAGTCAGTAGCTTCAGTCATTTCTGGATGTTTTTCAATGGCAAAAATCAATGAATATTGTAAATGCACAAACAGTAATTTCTCCGCATTGCAAGGTGCAATTCTGAAATTTTTTGCTTTTTCCTGCTCCTCTTAGCATGATAAAGAAGATTCAAAGAGAGTGAGATGCCAGCTCCTTTCTTTCAGTCAGTAGCTTCAAACATTTCTGGTATAAACATTTCTGGACGTTTTTCAATGGCAAAAATCAATGAATATTGTAAATGCACAAACAGTAATATCTCCACATTGCAAGGTGCAATGCTGAAATTTTTTGCTTTTTCCTGCTAATCCTAGCATGATAAAGAAGATTCAAATAGAGTGAGATGCCAGCTCCTTTCATTCAGTCAGTAGCTTCAAACATTTCTGGACGTTTTTCATTGGCAAAAATCAATGAATATTGTAAATGCACAAACAGTAATATCTCCACATTGCAAGGTGCAATTCTGAAATTTTTTGCTTTTTCCTGCTAATCCTAGCATGATAAAGAAGATTCAAAGAGAGTGAGATGTCAGCTCCTTTCATTCAGTCAGTAGCTTCAAACATTTCTGGTATATGAATAACATGATGTTTTTCAATGGCAAAAATCAATAAATATTGTAAATGCACAAACAGTAATATCTCCACATTGCAAGGTGCAATTCTGAAATTTTTTGCTTTTTCCTGCTAATCCTAGCATGATAAAGAAGATTCAAAGAGAGTGAGATGCCAGCTCCTTTCATTCAGTCAGTAGCTTCAAACATTTCTGGATGTTTTTCAATGGCAAAAATCAATGAATATTGTAAATGCACAAACAGTAATATCTCCACATTGCAAGGTGCAATTCTGAAATTTTTTGCTTTTTCCTGCTACTCCTAGCATGATAAAGAAGATTCAAAGAGTGTGAGATGCCAGCTCCTTTCATTCAGTCAGTAGCTTCAATCATTTCTGGACGTTTTTCAATTGCAAAAATCAATGAATATTGTAAATGCACAAACAGTAATTTCTCCGCATTGCAAGGTGCAATTCTGAATTTTTTTGCTTTTTCCTGCTCCTCTTAGCATGGTAAAGAAGATTCAAAGAGAGTGAGATGCCAGCTCCTTTCATTCAGTCAGTAACTTCAGTCATTTCTGGACGTTTTTCAATGGCAAAAATCAATGAATATTGTAAATGCACAAAAAGTAATTTCTCCGCATTGGAAGGTGCAATTCTGAAATTTTTTGCTTTTTCCTGCTCCTCTTAGCATGATAAAGAAGATTCAAAGAGAGTGAGATGCCAGCTCCTTTCATTCAGTCAGTAGCTTCAAACATTTCTGGTATAAACATTTCTGGACGTTTTTCAATGGCAAAAATCAATGAATATTGTAAATGCACAAACAGTAATATCTCCACATTGCAAGGTGCAATTCTGAAATTTTTTGCTTTTTCCTGCTAATCCTAGCATTATAAAGAAGATTCAAATAGAGTGAGATGCCAGCTCCTTTCATTCAGTCAGTAGCTTCAAACATTTCTGGACGTTTTTCAATGGCAAAATTCAATGAATATTGTAAATGCACAAACAGTAATATCTCCACATTGCAAGGTGCAATTCTGAAATTTTTTGCTTTTTCCTGCTAATCCTAGCATGATAAAGAAGATTCAAAGAGAGTGAGATGCCAGCTCCTTTCATTCAGTCAGTAGCTTCAATCATTTCTGGACGTTTTTCAATGGCAAAAATCAATGAATATTGTAAATGCACAAACAGTAATTTCTCCGCATTGCAAGGTGCAATTCTGAAATTTTTTGCTTTTTCCTGCTCCTCTTAGCATGATAAAGAAGATTCAAAGAGAGTGAGATGCTAGCTCCTTTCATTCAGTCAGTAGCTTCAATCATTTCTGGATGTTTTTCAATGGCAAAAATCAATGAATATTGTAAATGCACAAACAGTAATTTCTCCGCATTGCAAGGTGCAATTCTGAAATTTTTTGCTTTTTCCTGCTCCTCTTAGCATGATAAAGAAGATTCAAAGAGAGTGAGATGCCAGCTCCTTTCATTCAGTCAGTAGCTTCAATCATTTCTGGTATATGAATAACATGATGTTTTTCAATGGCAAAAATCAATGAATATTGTAAATGCACAAACAGTAATTTCTCCGCATTGCAAGGTGCAATTCTGAAATTTTTTGCTTTTTCCTGCTCCTCTTAGCATGATAAAGAAGATTCAAAGAGAGTGAGATTCCAGCTCCTTTCATTCAGTCAGTAGCTTCAATCATTTCTGGACGTTTTTCAATGGCAAAAATCAATGAATATTGTAAATGCACAAACAGTAATTTCTCCGCATTGCAAGATGCAATTCTGAAATTTTTTGCTTTTTCCTGCTCCTCTTAGCATGATAAAGAAGATTCAAAGAGAGTGAGATGCCAGCTCCTTTCATTCAGTCAGTAGCTTCAGTCATTTCTGGACGTTTTTCAATGGCAAAAATCAATGAATATTGTAAATGCACAAACAGTAATTTCTCCGCATTGCAAAGTGCAATTCTGAAATTTTTTGCTTTTTCCTGCTCCTCTTAGCATGATAAAGAAGATTCAAAGAGAGTGAGATGCCAGCTCCTTTCATTCAGTCAGTAGCTTCAAACATTTCTGGTATAAACATTTCTGGATGTTTTTCAATGGCAAAAATCAATGAATATTGTAAATGCACAAACAGTAATATCTCCACATTGCAAGGTGCAATGCTGAAATTTTTTGCTTTTTCCTGCTAATCCTAGGATGATAAAGAAGATTCAAATAGAGTGAGATGCCAGCTCCTTTCATTCAGTCAGTAGCTTCAAACATTTCTGGACGTTTTTCAATGGCAAAAATCAATGAATATTGTAAATGCACAAACAGTAATATCTCCACATTGCAAGGTGCAATTCTGAAATTTTTTGCTTTTTGCTGCTAATCCTAGCATGATAAAGAAGATTCAAAGAGAGTGAGATGACAGCTCCTTTCATTCAGTCAGTAGCTTCAAACATTTCTGGTATATGAATAACATGATGTTTTTCAATGGCAAAAATCAATGAATATTGTAAATGCACAAACAGTAATATCTCCACATTGCAAGGTGCAATTCAGAAATTTTTTGCTTTTTCCTGCTAATCCTAGCATGATAAAGAAGATTCAAAGAGAGTGAGATGCCAGCTCCTTTCATTCAGTCAGTAGCTTCAAACATTTCTGGACGTTTTTCAATGGCAAAAATCAATGAATATTGTAAATGCACAAACAGTAATATCTCCACATTGCAAGGTGCAATTCTGAAATTTTTTGCTTTTTCCTGCTACTCCTAGCATGATAAAGAAGATTCAAAGAGAGTGAGATGCCAGCTCCTTTCATTCAGTCAGTAGCTTCAAACATTTCTGGACGTTTTTCAATGGCAAAAATCAATGAATATTGTAAATGCACAAACAGTAATATCTCCACATTTCAAGGTGCAATTCTGAAATTTTTTGCTTTTTCCTGCTAATCCTAGCATGATAAAGAAGATTCAAAGAGAGTGAGATGCCAGCTCCTTTCATTCAGTCAGTAGCTTCAAACATTTCTGGACGTTTTTCAATGGCAAAAATCAATGAATATTGTAAATGCACAAACAGTAATTTCTCCGCATTGCAAGGTGCAATTCTGAAATTTTTTGCTTTTTCCTGCTCCTCTTAGCATGATAAAGAAGATTCAAAGAGAGTGAGATGCCAGCTCCTTTCATTCAGTCAGTAGCTTCAATCATTTCTGGTATATGAATAACATGATGTTTTTCAATGGCAAAAATCAATGAATATTGTAAATGCACAAACAGTAATTTCTCCGCATTGCAAGGTGCAATTCTGAAATTTTTTGCTTTTTCCTGCTCCTCTTAGCATGATAAAGAAGATTCAAAGAGAGTGAGATGCCAGCTCCTTTCATTCAGTCAGTAGCTTCAATCATTTCTGGACGTTTTTCAATGGCAAAAATCAATGAATATTGTAAATGCACAAACAGTAATTTCTCCGCATTGCAAGGTGCAATTCTGAAATTTTTTGCTTTTTCCTGCTCCTCTTAGCATGATAAACAAGATTCAAAGAGAGTGAGATGCCAGCTCCTTTCATTCAGTCAGTAGCTTCAATCATTTCTGGACGTTTTTCAATGGCAAAAATCAATGAATATTGTAAATGCACAAACAGTAATTTCTCCGCATTGCAAGGTGCAATTCTGAAATTTTTTGCTTTTTCCTGCTCCTCTTAGCATGATAAAGAAGATTCAAAGAGAGTGAGATGCCAGCTCCTTTCATTCAGTCAGTAGCTTCAAACATTTCTGGTATATGAATAACATGATGTTTTTCAATGGCAAAAATCAATGAATATTGTAAATGCACAAACAGTAATTTCTCCGCATTGCAAGGTGCAAGTCTGAAATTTTTTGCTTTTTCCTGCTCCTCTTAGCATGATAAAGAAGATTCAAAGAGAGTGAGATGCCAGCTACTTTCATTCAGTCAGTAGCTTCAATCATTTCTGGACGTTTTTCAATGGTAAAAATCAATGAATATTGTAAATGCACAAACAGTAATTTCTCCACATTGCAAGGTGCAATTCTGAAATTTTTTGCTTTTTCCTGCTCCTCTTAGCATGATAAAGAAGATTCAAAGAGAGTGAGATGCCAGCTCCTTTCATTCAGTCAGTAGCTTCAAACATTTCTGGTATATGAATAACATGATGTTTTTCAATGGCAAAAATCAATGAATATTGTAAATGCACAAACAGTAATTTCTCCGCATTGCAAGGTGCAATTCTGAAATTTTTTGCTTTTTCCTGCTCCACTTAGCATGATAAAGAAGATTCAAAGAGAGTGAGATGCCAGCTCCTTTCATTCAGTCAGTAGCTTCAATCATTTCTGGACGTTTTTCAATGGCAAAAATCAATGAATATTGTAAATGCACAAACAGTAATTTCTCCGCATTGCAAGGTGCAATTCTGAAATTTTTCGCTTTTTCCTGCTCCTCTTAGCATGACAAAGAAGATTCAAAGAGAGTAAGATGCCAGCTCCTTTCATTCAGTCAGTAGCTTCTATCATTTCTGGTATATGAATAACATGATGTTTTTCAATGGCAAAAATCAATGAATATTGTAAATGCACAAACAGTAATTTCTCCGCATTGCAAGGTGCAATTCTGAAATTTTTTGCTTTTTCCTGCTCCTCTTAGCATGATAAAGAAGATTCAAAGAGAGTGAGATGCCAGCTCCTTTCATTCAGTCAGTAGCTTCAATCATTTCTGGATGTTTTTCAATGGCAAAAATCAATGAATATTGTAAATGCACAAACTGTAATTTCTCCGCATTGCAAGGTGCAATTCTGAAATTTTTGGCTTTTTCCTGCTCCTCTTAGCATGATAAAGAAGATTCAAAGAGAGTGAGATGCCAGCTCCTTTCATTCAGTCAGTAGCTTCAATCATTTCTGGACGTTTTTCAATGGCAAAAATCAATGAATATTGTAAATGCACAAACAGTAATTTCTCCGCATTGCAAGGTGCAATTCTGAAATTTTTTGCTTTTTCCTGCTCCTCTTAGCATGATAAAGAAGATTCAAAGAGAGTGAGATGCCAGCTCCTTTCATTCAGTCAGTACCTTCAATCATTTCTGGATGTTTTTCAATGGCAAAAATCAATGAATATTGTAAATGCACAAACAGTAATTTCTCCGCATTGCAAGGTGCAATTCTGAAATTTTTTGCTTTTTCCCGCTCCTCTTAGCATGATAAAGAAGATTCAAAGAGAGTGAGGTGCCAGCTCCTTTCATTCAGTCAGTAGCTTCAAACATTTCTGGTATATGAATAACATGTTTTTCAATGGCAAAAATCATTGAATATTGTAAATGCACAAACAGTAATTTCTCCGCATTGCAAGGTGCAATTCTGAAATTTTTTGCTTTTTCCTGCTCCTCTTAGCATGATAAAGAAGATTCAAAGAGAGTGAGATGCCAGCTCCTTTCATTCAGTCAGTAGCTTCAATCATTTCTGGACGTTTTTCAATGGCAAAAATCAATGAATATTGTAAATGCACAAACAGTAATTTCTCCGCATTGCAAGGTGCAATTCTGAAATTTTTTGCTTTTTCCTGCTCCTCTTAGCATGATAAAGAAGATTCAAAGAGAGTGAGATGCCAGCTCCTTTCATTCAGTCAGTAGCTTCAAACATTTCTGGTATATGAATAACATGATGTTTTTCAATGGCAAAAATCAATGAATATTGTAAATGCACAAACAGTAATTTCTCCGCATTGCAAGGTGCAAGTCTGAAATTTTTTGCTTTTTCCTGCTCCTCTTAGCATGATAAAGGAGATTCAAAGAGAGTGAGATGCCAGCTACTTTCATTCAGTCAGTAGCTTCAATCATTTCTGGACGTTTTTCAATGGTAAAAATCAGTGAATATTGTAAATGCACAAACAGTAATTTCTCCACATTGCAAGGTGCAATTCTGAAATTTTTTGCTTTTTCCTGCTCCACTTAGCATGATAAAGAAGATTCAAAGAGAGTGAGATGCCAGCTCCTTTCATTCAGTCAGTAGCTTCAAACATTTCTGGTATATGAATAACATGATGTTTTTCAATGGCAAAAATCAATGAATATTGTAAATGCACAAACAGTAATTTCTCCGCATTGCAAGGTGCAATTCTGAAATTTTTTGCTTTTTCCTGCTCCTCTTAGCATGATAAAGAAGATTCAAAGAGAGTGAGATGCCAGCTCCTTTCATTCAGTCAGTAGCTTCAAACATTTCTGGTATATGAATAACATGATGTTTTTCAATGGCAAAAATCAATGAATATTGTAAATGCACAAACAGTAATTTCTCCGCATTGCAAGGTGCAATTCTGAAATTTTTTGCTTTTTCCTGCTCCTCTTAGCATGATAAAGAAGATTCAAAGAGAGTGAGATGCCAGCTCCTTTCATTCAGTCAGTAGCTTCAATCATTTCTGGACGTTTTTCAATGGCAAAAATCAATGAATATTGTAAATGCACAAACAGTAATTTCTCCGCATTGCAAGGTGCAATTCTGAAATTTTTTGCTTTTTCCTGCTCCTCTTAGCATGATAAAGAAGATTCAAAGAGAGTGAGATGCCAGCTCCTTTCATTCAGTCAGTAGCTTCAATCATTTCTGGACGTTTTTCAATGGCAAAAATCAATGAATATTGTAAATGCACAAACAGTAATTTCTCCGCATTGCAAGGTGCAATTCTGAAATTTTTTGCTTTTTCCTGCTCCTCTTAGCATGATAAAGAAGATTCAAAGAGAGTGAGATGCCAGCTCCTTTCATTCAGTCAGTAGCTTCAAACATTTCTGGTATATGAATAACATGATGTTTTTCAATGGCAAAAATCAATGAATATTGTAAATGCACAAACAGTAATTTCTCCGCATTGCAAGGTGCAATTCTGAAATTTTTTGCTTTTTCCTGCTCCTCTTAGCATGATAAAGAAGATTCAAAGAGAGTGAGATGCCAGCTCCTTTCATTCAGTCAGTAGCTTCAATCATTTCTGGACGTTTTTCAATGGCAAAAATCAATGAATATTGTAAATGCACAAACAGTAATTTCTCCGCATTGCAAGGTGCAATTCTGAAATTTTTTGCTTTTTCCTGCTCCTCTTAGCATGATAAAGAAGATTCAAAGAGAGTGAGATGCCAGCTCCTTTCATTCAGTCAGTAGCTTCAATCATTTCTGGACGTTTTTCAATGGCAAAAATCAATGAATATTGTAAATGCACAAACAGTAATTTCTCCGCATTGCAAGGTGCAATTCTGAAATTTTTTGCTTTTTCCTGCTCCTCTTAGCATGATAAAGAAGATTCAAAGAGAGTGAGATGCCAGCTCCTTTCATTCAGTCAGTAGCTTCAATCATTTCTGGACGTTTTTCAATGGCAAAAATCAATGAATATTGTAAATGCACAAACAGTAATTTCTCCGCATTGCAAGGTGCAATTCTGAAATTTTTTGCTTTTTCCTGCTCCTCTTAGCATGATAAAGAAGATTCAAAGAGAGTGAGATGCCAGCTCCTTTCATTCAGTCAGTAGCTTCAATCATTTCTGGACGTTTTTCAATGGCAAAAATCAATGAATATTGTAAATGCACAAACAGTAATTTCTCCGCATTGCAAGGTGCAATTCTGAAATTTTTTGCTTTTTCCTGCTCCTCTTAGCATGATAAAGAAGATTCAAAGAGAGTGAGATGCCAGCTCCTTTCATTCAGTCAGTAGCTTCAAACATTTCTGGTATATGAATAACATGATGTTTTTCAATGGCAAAAATCAATGAATATTGTAAATGCACAAACAGTAATTTCTCCGCATTGCAAGGTGCAAGTCTGAAATTTTTTGCTTTTTCCTGCTCCTCTTAGCATGATAAAGAAGATTCAAAGAGAGTGAGATGCCAGCTACTTTCATTCAGTCAGTAGCTTCAATCATTTCTGGACGTTTTTCAATGGTAAAAATCAATGAATATTGTAAATGCACAAACAGTAATTTCTCCACATTGCAAGGTGCAATTCTGAAATTTTTTGCTTTTTCCTGCTCCACTTAGCATGATAAAGAAGATTCAAAGAGAGTGAGATGCCAGCTCCTTTCATTCAGCCAGTAGCTTCAAACATTTCTGGTATATGAATAACATGATGTTTTTCAATGGCAAAAATCAATGAATATTGTAAATGCACAAACAGTAATTTCTCCGCATTGCAAGGTGCAATTCTGAAATTTTTTGCTTTTTCCTGCTCCTCTTAGCATGATAAAGAAGATTCAAAGAGAGTGAGATGCCAGCTCCTTTCATTCAGTCAGTAGCTTCAAACATTTCTGGTATATGAATAACATGATGTTTTTCAATGGCAAAAATCAATGAATATTGTAAATGCACAAAGAGTAATTTCTCCGCATTGCAAGGTGCAATTCTGAAATTTTTTGCTTTTTCCTGCTCCTCTTAGCATGATAAAGAAGATTCAAAGAGAGTGAGATGCCAGCTCCTTTCATTCAGTCAGTAGCTTCAATCATTTCTGGACGTTTTTCAATGGCAAAAATCAATGAATATTGTAAATGCACAAACAGTAATTTCTCCGCATTGCAAGGTGCAATTCTGAAATTTTTTGCTTTTTCCTGCTCCTCTTAGCATGATAAAGAAGATTCAAAGAGAGTGAGATGCCAGCTCCTTTCATTCAGTCAGTAGCTTCAAACATTTCTGGTATATGAATAACATGATGTTTTTCAATGGCAAAAATCAATGAATATTGTAAATGCACAAACAGTAATTTCTCCGCATTGCAAGGTGCAATTCTGAATTTTTTTGCTTTTTCCTGCTCCTCTTAGCATGATAAAGAAGATTCAAAGAGAGTGAGATGCCAGCTCCTTTCATTCAGTCAGTAGCTTCAATCATTTCTGGACGTTTTTCAATGGCAAAAATCAATGAATATTGTAAATGCACAAACAGTAATTTCTCCGCATTGCAAGGTGCAATTCTGAAATTTTTTGCTTTTTCCTGCTCCTCTTAGCATGATAAAGAAGATTCAAAGAGAGTGAGATGCCAGCTCCTTTCATTCAGTCAGTAGCTTCAAACATTTCTGGTATATGAATAACATGATGTTTTTCAATGGCAAAAATCAATGAATATTGTAAATGCACAAACAGTAATTTCTCTGGATTGCAAGGTGCAATTCTGAAATTTTTTGCTTTTTCCTGCTCCTCTTAGCATGATAAAGAAGATTCAAAGAGAGTGAGATGCCAGCTACTTTCATTCAGTCAGTAGCTTCAATCATTTCTGGACGTTTTTCAATGGTAAAAATCAATGAATATTGTAAATGCACAAACAGTAATTTCTCCACATTGCAAGGTGCAATTCTGAAATTTTTTGCTTTTTCCTGCTCCTCTTAGCATGATAAAGAAGATTCAAAGAGAGTGAGATGCCAGCTCCTTTCATTCAGTCAGTAGCTTCAAACATTTCTGGTATATGAATAACATGATGTTTTTCAATGGCAAAAATCAATGAATATTGTAAATGCACAAACAGTAATTTCTCCGCATTGCAAGGTGCAATTCTGAAATTTTTTGCTTTTTCCTGCTCCACTTAGCATGATAAAGAAGATTCAAAGAGAGTGAGATGCCAGCTCCTTTCATTCAGTCAGTAGCTTCAATCATTTCTGGACGTTTTTCAATGGCAAAAATCAATGAATATTGTAAATGCACAAACAGTAATTTCTCCGCATTGCAAGGTGCAATTCTGAAATTTTTTGCTTTTTCCTGCTCCTCTTAGCATGACAAAGAAGATTCAAAGAGAGTAAGATGCCAGCTCCTTTCATTCAGTCAGTAGCTTCTATCATTTCTGGTATATGAATAACATGATGTTTTTCAATGGCAAAAATCAATGAATATTGTAAATGCACAAACAGTAATTTCTCCGCATTGCAAGGTGCAATTCTGAAATTTTTTGCTTTTTCCTGCTCCTCTTAGCATGATAAAGAAGATTCAAAGAGAGTGAGATGCCAGCTCCTTTCATTCAGTCAGTAGCTTCAATCATTTCTGGACGTTTTTCAATGGCAAAAATCAATGAATATTGTAAATGCACAAACAGTAATTTCTCCGCATTGCAAGGTGCAATTCTGAAATTTTTTGCTTTTTCCTGCTCCTCTTAGCATGATAAAGAAGATTCAAAGAGAGTGAGATGCCAGCTCCTTTCATTCAGTCAGTAGCTTCAATCATTTCTGGATGTTTTTCAATGGCAAAAATCAATGAATATTGTAAATGCACAAACTGTAATTTCTCCGCATTGCAAGGTGCAATTCTGAAATTTTTTGCTTTTTCCTGCTCCTCTTAGCATGATAAAGAAGATTCAAAGAGAGTGAGATGCCAGCTCCTTTCATTCAGTCAGTACCTTCAATCATTTCTGGATGTTTTTCAATGGCAAAAATCAATGAATATTGTAAATGCACAAACAGTAATTTCTCCGCATTGCAAGGTGCAATTCTGAAATTTTTTGCTTTTTCCCGCTCCTCTTAGCATGATAAAGAAGATTCAAAGAGAGTGAGGTGCCAGCTCCTTTCATTCAGTCAGTAGCTTCAAACATTTCTGGTATATGAATAACATGTTTTTCAATGGCAAAAATCATTGAATATTGTAAATGCACAAACAGTAATTTCTCCGCATTGCAAGGTGCAATTCTGAAATTTTTTGATTTTTCCTGCTCCTCTTAGCATGATAAAGAAGATTCAAAGAGAGTGAGATGCCAGCTCCTTTCATTCAGTCAGTAGCTTCAATCATTTCTGGACGTTTTTCAATGGCAAAAATCAATGAATATTGTAAATGCACAAACAGTAATTTCTCCGCATTGCAAGGTGCAATTCTGAAATTTTTTGCTTTTTCCTGCTCCTCTTAGCATGATAAAGAAGATTCAAAGAGAGTGAGATGCCAGCTCCTTTCATTCAGTCAGTAGCTTCAATCATTTCTGGACGTTTTTCAATGGCAAAAATCAATGAATATTGTAAATGCACAAACAGTAATTTCTCCGCATTGCAAGGTGCAATTCTGAAATTGTTTGCTTTTTCCTGCTCCTCTTAGCATGATAAAGAAGATTCAGAGTGAGATGCCAGCTCCTTTCATTCAGTCAGTAGCTTCAAACATTTCTGGTATATGAATAACATGATGTTTTTCAATGGCAAAAATCAATGAATATTGTAAATGCACAAACAGTAATTTCTCCGCATTGCAAGGTGCAAGTCTGAAATTTTTTGCTTTTTCCTGCTCCTCTTAGCATGATAAAGAAGACTCAAAGAGAGTGAGATGCCAGCTACTTTCATTCAGTCAGTAGCTTCAATCATTTCTGGACGTTTTTCAATGGTAAAAATCAATGAATATTGTAAATGCACAAACAGTAATTTCTCCGCATTGCAAGGTGCAATTCTGAAATTTTTTGCTTTTTCCTGCTCCTCTTAGCATGATAAAGAAGATTCAAAGAGAGTGAGATGCCAGCTCCTTTCATTCAGTCAGTAGCTTCAATCATTTCTGGACGTTTTTCAATGGCAAAAATCAATGAATATTGTAAATGCACAAACAGTAATTTCTCCGCATTGCAAGGTGCAATTCTGAAATTTTTTGCTTTTTCCTGCTCCTCTTAGCATGATAAAGAAGATTCAAAGAGAGTGAGATGCCAGCTCCTTTCATTCAGTCAGTAGCTTCAAACATTTCTGGTATATGAATAACATGATGTTTTTCAATGGCAAAAATCAATGAATATTGTAAATGCACAAACAGTAATTTCTCCGCATTGCAAGGTGCAATTCTGAAATTTTTTGCTTTTTCCTGCTCCTCTTAGCATGATAAAGAAGATTCAAAGAGAGTGAGATGCCAGCTCCTTTCATTCAGTCAGTAGCTTCAATCATTTCTGGACGTTTTTCAATGGCAAAAATCAATGAATATTGTAAATGCACAAACAGTAATTTCTCCGCATTGCAAGGTGCAATTCTGAAATTTTTTGCTTTTTCCTGCTCCTCTTAGCATGATAAAGAAGATTCAAAGAGAGTGAGATGCCAGCTCCTTTCATTCAGTCAGTAGCTTCAATCATTTCTGGACGTTTTTCAATGGCAAAAATCAATGAATATTGTAAATGCACAAACAGTAATTTCTCCGCATTGCAAGGTGCAATTCTGAAATTTTTTGCTTTTTCCTGCTCCTCTTAGCATGACAAAGAAGATTCAAAGAGAGTAAGATGCCAGCTCCTTTCATTCAGTCAGTAGCTTCAATCATTTCTGGTATATGAATAACATGATGTTTTTCAATGGCAAAAATCAATGAATATTGTAAATGCACAAACAGTAATTTCTCCGCATTGCAAGGTGCAATTCTGAAATTTTTTGCTTTTTCCTGCTCCTCTTAGCATGATAAAGAAGATTCAAAGAGAGTGAGATGCCAGCTCCTTTCATTCAGTCAGTAGCTTCAATCATTTCTGGACGTTTTTCAATGGCAAAAATCAATGAATATTGTAAATGCACAAACAGTAATTTCTCCGCATTGCAAGGTGCAATTCTGAAATTTTTTGCTTTTTCCTGCTCCTCTTAGCATGATAAAGAAGATTCAAAGAGAGTGAGATGCCAGCTCCTTTCATTCAGTCAGTAGCTTCAATCATTTCTGGACGTTTTTCAATGGCAAAAATCAATGAATATTGTAAATGCACAAACAGTAATTTCTCCGCATTGCAAGGTGCAATTCTGAAATTTTTTGCTTTTTCCTGCTCCTCTTAGCATGATAAAGAAGATTCAAAGAGAGTGAGATGCCAGCTCCTTTCATTCAGTCAGTAGCTTCAAACATTTCTGGTATATGAATAACATGATGTTTTTCAATGGCAAAAATCAATGAATATTGTAAAAGCACAAACAGTATTTTCTCCGCATTGCAAGGTGCAATTCTGAAATTTTTTGCTTTTTCCTGCTCCTCTTAGCATGATAAAGAAGATTCAAAGAGAGTGAGATGCCAGCTCCTTTCATTCAGTCAGTAGCTTCAATCATTTCTGGACGTTTTTCAATGGCAAAAATCAATGAATATTGTAAATGCACAAACAGTAATTTCTCCGCATTGCAAGGTGCAATTCTGAAATTTTTTGCTTTTTCCTGCTCCTCTTAGCATGATAAAGAAGATTCAAAGAGAGTGAGATGCCAGCTCCTTTCATTCAGTCAGTAGCTTCAATCATTTCTGGTATATGAATAACATGATGTTTTTCAATGGCAAAAATCAATGAATATTGTAAATGCACAAACAGTAATTTCTCCGCATTGCAAGTTGCAATTCTGAAATTTTTTGCTTTTTCATGCTCCTCTTAGCATGATAAAGAAGATTCAAAGAGAGTGAGATGCCAGCTCCTTTCATTCAGTCAGTAGCTTCAATCATTTCTGGACGTTTTTCAATGGCAAAAATCATTGAATATTGTAAATGCACAAACAGTAATTTCTCCGCATTGCAAGGTGCAATTCTGAAATTTTTTGCTTTTTCCTGCTCCTCTTAGCATGATAAAGAAGATTCAAAGAGAGTGAGATGCCGGCTCCTTTCATTCAGTCAGTAGCTTCAATCATTTCTGGACGTTTTTCAATGGCAAAAATCAATGAATATTGTAAATGCACAAACAGTAATTTCTCCGCATTGCAAGGTGCAATTCTGAAATTTTTTGCTTTTTCCTGCTCCTCTTAGCATGATAAAGAAGATTCAAAGAGAGTGAGATGCCAGCTCCTTTCATTCAGTCAGTAGCTTCAAACATTTCTGGTATATGAATAACATGATGTTTTTCAACGGCAAAAATCAATGAATATTGTAAAAGCACAAACAGCAATTTCTCCGCATTGCAAGGTGCAATTCTGAAATTTTTTGCTTTTTCCTGCTCCTCTTTGCATGATAAAGAAGATTCAAAGAGAGTGAGATGCCAGCTCCTTTCATTCAGTCAGTAGCTTCAATCATTTCTGGACGTTTTTCAATGGCAAAAATCAATGAATATTGTAAATGCACAAACAGTAATTTCTCCGCATTGCAAGGTGCAATTCTGAAATTTTTTGCTTTTTCCTGCTCCTCTTAGCATGATAAAGAAGATTCAAAGAGAGTGAGATGCCAGCTCCTTTCATTCAGTCAGTAGCTTCAATCATTTCTGGACGTTTTTCAATGGCAAAAATCAATGAATATTGTAAATGCACAAACAGTAATTTCTCCGCATTGCAAGGTGCAATTCTGAAATTTTTTGCTTTTTCCTGCTCCTCTTAGCATGATAAAGAAGATTCAAAGAGAGTGAGATGCCAGCTCCTTTCATTCAGTCAGTAGCTTCAAACATTTCTGGTATATGAATAACATGATGTTTTTCAATGGCAAAAATCAATGAATATTGTAAAAGCACAAACAGTAATTTCTCCGCATTGCAAGGTGCAATTCTGAAATTTTTTGCTTTTTCCTGCTCCTCTTAGCATGATAAAGAAGATTCAAAGAGAGTGAGATGCCAGCTCCTTTCATTCAGTCAGTAGCTTCAATCATTTCTGGACGTTTTTCAATGGCAAAAATCAATGAATATTGTAAATGCACAAACAGTAATTTCTCCGCATTGCAACGTGCAATTCTGAAATTTTTTGCTTTTTCCTGCTCCTCTTAGCATGATAAAAAAGATTCAAAGAGAGTGAGATGCCAGCTCCTTTCATTCAGTCAGTAGCTTCAATCATTTCTGGTATATGAATAACATGATGTTTTTCAATGGCAAAAATCAATGAATATTGTAAATGCACAAACAGTAATTTCTCCGCATTGCAAGTTGCAATTCTGAAATTTTTTGCTTTTTCCTGCTCCTCTTAGCATGATAAAGAAGATTCAAAGAGAGTGAGATGCCAGCTCCTTTCATTCAGTCAGTAGCTTCAATCATTTCTGGACGTTTTTCAATGGCAAAAATCAATGAATATTGTAAATGCACAAACAGTAATTTCTCCGCATTGCAAGGTGCAATTCTGAAATTTTTTGCTTTTTCCTGCTCCTCTTAGCATGATAAAGAAGATTCAAAGAGAGTGAGATGCCAGCTCCATTCATTCAGTCAGTAGCTTCAATCATTTCTGGACGTTTTTCAATGGCAAAAATCAATGAATATTGTAAATGCACAAACAGTAATTTCTCCGCATTGCAAGGTGCAATTCTGAAATTTTTTGCTTTTTCCTGCTCCTCTTAGCATGATAAAGAAGATTCAAAGAGAGTGAGATGCCAGCTCCTTTCATTCAGTCAGTAGCTTCAAACATTTCTGGTATATGAATAACATGATGTTTTTCAATGGCAAAAATCAATGAATATTGTAAAAGCACAAACAGTAATTTCTCCGCATTGCAAGGTGCAATTCTGAAATTTTTTGCTTTTTCCTGCTCCTCTTAGCATGATAAAGAAGATTCAAAGAGAGTGAGATGCCAGCTCCTTTCATTCAGTCAGTAGCTTCAATCATTTCTGGACGTTTTTCAATGGCAAAAATCAATGAATATTGTAAATGCACAAACAGTAATTTCTCCGCATTGCAAGGTGCAATTCTGAAATTTTTTGCTTTTTCCTGCTCCTCTTAGCATGATAAAGAAGATTCAAAGAGAGTGAGATGCCAGCTCCTTTCATTCAGTCAGTAGCTTCAATCATTTCTGGTATATGAATAACATGATGTTTTTCAATGGCAAAAACAATGAATATTGTAAATGCACAAACAGTAATTTCTCCACATTGCAAGGTGCAATTCTGAAATTTTTTGCTTTTTCCTGCTCCTCTTAGCATGATAAAGAAGATTCAAAGAGAGTGAGATGCCAGCTCCTTTCATTCAGTCAGTAGCTTCAATCATTTCTGGACGTTTTTCAATGGCAAAAATCAATGAATATTGTAAATGCACAAGCAGTAATTTCTCCGCATTGCAAGGTGCAATTCTGAAATTTTTTGCTTTTTCCTGCTCCTCTTGGCATGATAAAGAAGATTCAAAGAGAGCGAGATGCCAGCTCCTTTCATTCAGTCAGTAGCTTCAATCATTTCTGGTATATGAATAACATGATGTTTTTCAATGGCAAAAATCAATGAATATTGTAAATGCACAAACAGTAATTTCTCCGCATTGCAAGGTGCAATTCTGAAATTTTTTGCTTTTTCCTGCTCCTCTTAGCATGATAAAGAAGATTCAAAGAGAGTGAGATGCCAGCTCCTTTCATTCAGTCAGTAGCTTCAATCATTTCTGGACGTTTTTCAATGGCAAAAATCAATGAATATTGTAAATGCACAAACAGTAATTTCTCCGCATTGCAAGGTGCAATTCTGAAATTTTTTGCTTTTTCCTGCTCCTCTTAGCATGATAAAGAAGATTCAAAGAGAGTGAGATGCCAGCTCCTTTCATTCAGTCAGTAGCTTCAATCATTTCTGGACGTTTTTCAATGGCAAAAATCAATGAATATTGTAAATGCACAAACAGTAATTTCTCCGCATTGCAAGGTGCAATTCTGAAATTTTTTGCTTTTTCCTGCTCCTCTTAGCATGATAAAGAAGATTCAAAGAGAGTGAGATGCCAGCTCCTTTCATTCAGTCAGTAGCTTCAATCATTTCTGGTATATGAATAACATGATGTTTTTCAATGGCAAAAATCAATGAATATTGTAAATGCACAAACAGTAATTTCTCCGCATTGCAAGGTGCAATTCTGAAATTTTTTGCTTTTTCCTGCTCCTCTTAGCATGATAAAGAAGATTCAAAGAGAGTGAGATGCCAGCTCCTTTCATTCAGTCAGCAGCTTCAATCATTTCTGGACATTTTTCAATGGCAAAAATCAATGAATATTGTAAATGCACAAACAGTAATTTCTCCGCATTGCAAGGTGCATTTCTGAAATTTTTTGCTTTTTCCTGCTCCTCTTAGCATGATAAAGAAGATTCAAAGAGAGTGAGATGCCAGCTCCTTTCATTCAGTCAGTAGCTTCAAACATTTCTGGTATATGAATAACATGATGTTTTTCAATGGCAAAAATCAATGAATATTGTAAAAGCACAAACAGTAATTTCTCCGCATTGCAAGGTGCAATTCTGAAATTTTTTGCTTTTTCCTGCTCCTCTTAGCATGATAAAGAAGATTCAAAGAGAGTGAGATGCCAGCTCCTTTCATTCAGTCAGTAGCTTCAATCATTTCTGGACGTTTTTCAATGGCAAAAATCAATGAATATTGTAAATGCACAAACAGTAATTTCTCCGCATTGCAAGGTGCAATTCTGAAATTTTTTGCTTTTTCCTGCTCCTCTTAGCATGATAAAGAAGATTCAAAGAGAGTGAGATGCCAGCTCCTTTCATTCAGTCAGTAGCTTCAATCATTTCTGGTATATGAATAACATGATGTTTTTCAATGGCAAAAATCAATGAATATTGTAAATGCACAAACAGTAATTTCTCCGCATTGCAAGTTGCAATTCTGAAATTTTTTGCTTTTTCCTGCTCCTCTTAGCATGATAAAGAAGATTCAAAGAGAGTGAGATGCCAGCTCCTTTCATTCAGTCAGTAGCTTCAATTATTTCTGGACGTTTTTCAATGGCAAAAATCAATGAATATTGTAAATGCACAAACAGTAATTTCTCCGCATTGCAAGGTGCAATTCTGAAATTTTTTGCTTTTTCCTGCTCCTCTTAGCATGATAAAGAAGATTCAAAGAGAGTGAGATGCCAGCTCCTTTCATTCAGTCAGTTGCTTCAATCATTTCTGGACGTTTTTCAATGGCAAAAATCAATGAATATTGTAAATGCACAAACAGTAATTTCTCCGCATTGCAAGGTGCAATTCTGAAATTTTTTGCTTTTTCCTGCTCCTCTTAGCATGATAAAGAAGATTCAAAGAGAGTGAGATGCCAGCTCCTTTCATTCAGTCAGTAGCTTCAATCATTTCTGGACGTTTTTCAATGGCAAAAATCAATGAATATTGTAAATGCACAAACAGTAATTTCTCCGCATTGCAAGGTGCAATTCTGAAATTTTTTGCTTTTTCCTGCTCCTCTTTGCATGATAAAGAAGATTCAAAGAGAGTGAGATGCCAGCTCCTTTCATTCAGTCAGTAGCTTCAATCATTTCTGGTATATGAATAACATGATGTTTTTCAATGGCAAAAATCAATGAATATTGTAAATGCACAAACAGTAATTTCTCCGCATTGCAAGGTGCAATTCTGAAATTTTTGGCTTTTTCCTGCTCCTCTTAGCATGATAAAGAAGATTCAAAGAGAGTGAGATGCCAGCTCCTTTCATTCAGTCAGTAGCTTCAATCATTTCTGGATGTTTTTCAATGGCAAAAATCAATGAATATTGTAAATGCACAAACAGTAATTTCTCCGCATTGCAAGGTGCAATTCTGAAATTTCTTGCATTTTCCTGCTCCTCTTAGCATGATAAAGAAGATTCAAAGAGAGTGAGATGCCAGCTCCTTTCATTCAGTCAGTAGCTTCAATCATTTCTGGACGTTTTTCAATGGCAAAAATCAATGAATATTGTAAATGCACAAACAGTAATTTCTCCGCATTGCAAGGTGCAATTCTGAAATTTTTTGCTTTTTCCTGCTCCTCTTAGCATGATAAAGAAGATTCAAAGAGAGTGAGATGCCAGCTCCTTTCATTCAGTCAGTAGCTTCAAACATTTCTGGTATATGAATAACATGATGTTTTTCAATGGCAAAAATCAATGAATATTGTAAATGCACAAACAGTAATTTCTCCGCATTGCAAGGTGCAATTCTGAAATTTTTTGCTTTTTCCTGCTCCTCTTAGCATGATAAAGAAGATTCAAAGAGAGTGAGATGCCAGCTCCTTTCCTTCAGTCAGTAGCTTCAATCATTTCTGGACGTTTTTCAATGGCAAAAATCAATGAATATTGTAAATGCACAAACAGTAATTTCTCCGCATTGCAAGGTGCAATTCTGAAATTTTTTGCTTTTTCCTGCTCCTCTTAGCATGATAAAGAAGATTAAAAGAGAGTGAGATGCCAGCTTCTTTCATTCAGTCAGTAGCTTCAAACATTTCTGGGATATGAATAACATGATGTTTTTCAATGGCAAAAATTAATGAATATTGTAAATGCACAAACAGTAATTTCTCCGCATTGCAAGGTGCAATTCTGAAATTTTTTGCTTTTTCCTGCTCCTCTTAGCATGATAAAGAAGATTCAAAGAGAGTGAGATGCCAGCTCCTTTCATTCAGTCAGTAGCTTCAATCATTTCTGGACGTTTTTCAATGGCAAAAATCAATGAATATTGTAAATGCACAAACAGTAATTTCTCCGCATTGCAAGGTGCAATTCTGAAATTTTTTGCTTTTTCCTGCTCCTCTTAGCATGATAAAGAAGATTCAAAGAGAGTGAGATGCCAGCTCCTTTCATTCAGTCAGTAGCTTCAATCATTTCTGGACGTTTTTCAATGGCAAAAATCAATGAATATTGTAAATGCACAAACAGTAATTTCTCCGCATTGCAAGGTGCAATTCTGAAATTTTTTGCTTTTTCCTGCTCCTCTTAGCATGATAAAGAAGATTCAAAGAGAGTGAGATGCCAGCTCCTTTCATTCAGTCAGTAGCTTCAAACATTTCTGGTATATGAATAACATGATGTTTTTCAATGGCAAAAATCAATGAATATTGTAAATGCACAAACAGTAATTTCTCCGCATTGCAAGGTGCAATTCTGAAATTTTTTGCTTTTTCCTGCTCCTCTTAGCATGATAAAGAAGATTCAAATAGAGTGAGATGCCAGCTCCTTTCATTCAGTCAGTAGCTTCAAACATTTCTGGTATATGAATAACATGATGTTTTTCAATGGCAAAAATCAATGAATATTGTAGATGCACAAACAGTAATTTCTCCGCATTGCAAGGTGCAATTCTGAAATTTTTTGCTTTTTCCTGCTCCTCTTAGCATGATAAAGAAGATTCAAAGAGACTGAGATGCCAGCTCCTTTCATTCAGTCAGTAGCTTCAATCATTTCTGGACGTTTTTCAATGGCAAAAATCAATGAATATTGTAAATGCACAAACAGTAATTTCTCCGCATTGCAAGGTGCAATTCTGAAATTTTTTGCTTTTTCCTGCTCCTCTTAGCATGATAAAGAAGATTCAAAGAGAGTGAGATGCCAGCTCCTTTCATTCAGTCAGTAGCTTCAATCATTTCTGGACGTTTTTCAATGGCAAAAATCAATGAATATTGTAAATGCACAAACAGTAATTTCTCCGCATTGCAAGGTGCAATTCTGAAATTTTTTGCTTTTTCCTGCTCCTCTTAGCATGATAAAGAAGATTCAAAGAGAGTGAGATGCCAGCTCCTTTCATTCAGTCAGTAGCTTCAATCATTTCTGGTATATGAATAACATGATGTTTTTCAATGGCAAAAATCAATGAATATTGTAAATGCACAAACAGTAATTTCTCCGCATTGCAAGGTGCAATTCTGAAATTTTTTGCTTTTTCCTGCTCCTCTTAGCATGATAAAGAAGATTCAAAGAGAGTGAGATGCCAGCTCCTTTCATTCAGTCAGTAGCTTCAATCATTTCTGGTATATGAATAACATGATGTTTTTCAATGGCAAAAATCAATGAATATTGTAAATGCACAAACAGTAATTTCTCCGCATTGCAAGGTGCAATTCTGAAATTTTTTGCCTTTTCCTGCTCCTCTTAGCATGATAAAGAAGATTCAAAGAGAGTGAGATGCCAGCTCCTTTCATTCAGTCAGTAGCTTCAATCATTTCTGGACGTTTTTCAATGGCAAAAATCAATGAATATTGTAAATGCACAAACAGTAATTTCTCCGCATTGCAAGGTGCAATTCTGAAATTTTTTGCTTTTTCCTGCTCCTCTTAGCATGATAAAGAAGATTCAAAGAGAGTGAGATGCCAGCTCCTTTCATTCAGTCAGTAGCTTCAAACATTTCTGGTATATGAATAACATGATGTTTTTCAATGGCAAAAATCAATGAATATTGTAAATGCACAAACAGTAATTTCTCCGCATTGCAAGGTGCAATTCTGAAATTTTTTGCTTTTTCCTGCTCCTCTTAGCATGATAAAGAAGATTCAAAGAGAGTGAGATGCCAGCTCCTTTCATTCAGTCAGTAGCTTCAATCATTTCTGGACGTTTTTCAATGGCAAAAATCAATGAATATTGTAAATGCACAAACAGTAATTTCTCCGCATTGCAAGGTGCAATTCTGAAATTTTTTGCTTTTTCCTGCTCCTCTTAGCATGATAAAGAAGATTCAAAGAGAGTGAGATGCCAGCTCCTTTCATTCAGTCAGTAGCTTCAATCATTTCTGGTATATGAATAACATGATGTTTTTCAATGGCAAAAATAAATGAATATTGTAAATGCACAAACAGTAATTTCTCCGCATTGCAAGGTGCAATTCTGAAATTTTTTGCTTTTTCCTGCTCCTCTTAGCATGATAAAGAAGATTCAAAGAGAGTGAGATGCCAGCTCCTTTCATTCAGTCAGTAGCTTCAATCATTTCTGGATGTTTTTCAATGGCAAAAATCAATGAATATTGTAAATGCACAAACAGTAATTTCTCCGCATTGCAAGGTGCAATTCTGAAATTTTTTGCTTTTTCCTGCTCCTCTGAGCATGATAAAGAAGATTCAAAGAGAGTGAGATGCCAGCTCCTTTCATTCAGTCAGTAGCTTCAATCATTTCTGGACGTTTTTCAATGGCAAAAATCAATGAATATTGTAAATGCACAAACAGTAATTTCTCCGCATTGCAAGGTGCAATTCTGAAATTTTTTGCTTTTTTCTGCTCCTCTTAGCATGATAAAGAAGATTCAAAGAGAGTGAGATGCCAGCTCCTTTCATTCAGTCAGTAGCTTCAATCATTTCTGGTATATGAATAACATGATGTTTTTCAATGGCAAAAATCAATGAATATTGTAAATGCACAAACAGTAATTTCTCCGCATTGCAAGGTGCAATTCTGAAATTTTTTGCTTTTTCCTGCTCCTCTTAGCATGATAAAGAAGATTCAAAGAGAGTGAGATGCCAGCTCCTTTCATTCAGTCAGTAGCTTCAATCATTTCTGGACGTTTTTCAATGGCAAAAATCAATGAATATTGTAAATGCACAAACAGTAATTTCTCCGCATTGCAAGGTGCAATTCTGAAATTTTTTGCTTTTTCCTGCTCCTCTTAGCATGATAAAGAAGATTCAAAGAGAGTGAGATGCCAGCTCCTTTCATTCAGTCAGTAGCTTCAATCATTTCTGGTATATGAATAACATGATGTTTTTCAATGGCAAAAATCAATGAATATTGTAAATGCACAAACAGTAATTTCTCCACATTGCAAGGTGCAATTCTGAAATTTTTTGCTTTTTCCTGCTCCTCTTAGCATGATAAAGAAGATTCAAAGACAGTGAGATGCCAGCTCCTTTAATTCAGTCAGTAGCTTCAATCATTTCTGGACGTTTTTCAATGGCAAAAATCAATGAATATTGTAAATGCACAAACAGTAATTTCTCCGCATTGCAAGGTGCAATTCTGAAATTTTTTGCTTTTTCCTGCTCCTCTTAGCATGATAAAGAAGATTCAAAGAGAGTGAGATGCCAGCTCCTTTCATTCAGTCAGTAGCTTCAAACATTTCTGGAATATGAATAACATGATGTTTTTCAATGGCAAAAATCAATGAATATTGTAAATGCACAAACAGTAATTTCTCCGCATTGCAAGGTGCAATTCTGAAATTTTTTGCTTTTTCCTGCTCCTCTTAGCATGATAAAGAAGATTCAAAGAGAGTGAGATGCCAGCTCCTTTCATTCAGTCAGTAGCTTCAATCATTTCTGGACGTTTTTCAATGGCAAAAATCAATGAATATTGTAAATGCACAAACAGTAATTTCTCCGCATTGCAAGGTGCAATTCTGAAATTTTTTGCTTTTTCCTGCTCCTCTTAGCATGATAAAGAAGATTCAAAGAGAATGAGATGCCAGCTCCTTTCATTCAGTCAGTAGCTTCAATCATTTCTGGACGTTTTTCAACGGCAAAAATCAATGAATATTGTAAATGCACAAACAGTAATTTCTCCGCATTGCAAGGTGCAATTCTGAAATTTTTTGCTTTTTCCTGCTCCTCTTAGCATGATAAAGAAGATTCAAAGAGAGTGAGATGCCAGCTCCTTTCATTCAGTCAGTAGCTTCAATCATTTCTGGACGTTTTTCAATAGCAAAAATCAATGAATATTGTAAATGCACAAACAGTAATTTCTCCGCATTGCAAGGTGCAATTCTGAAATTTTTTGCTTTTTCCTGCTCCTCTTAGCATGATAAAGAAGATTCAAAGAGAGTGAGATGCCAGCTCCTTTAATTCAGTCAGTAGCTTCAATCATTTCTGGACGTTTTTCAATGGCAAAAATCAATGAATATTGTAAATGCACAAACAGTAATTTCTCCGCATTGCAAGGTGCAATTCTGAAATTTTTTGCTTTTTCCTGCTCCTCTTAGCATGATAAAGAAGATTCAAAGAGAGTGAGATGCCAGCTCCTTTCATTCAGTCAGTAGCTTCAAACATTTCTGGTATATGAATAACATGATGTTTTTCAATGGCAAAAATCAATGAATATTGTAAATGCACAAACAGTAATTTCTCCGCATTGCAAGGTGCAATTCTGAAATTTTTTGCTTTTTCCTGCTCCTCTTAGCATGATAAAGAAGATTCAAAGAGAGTGAGATGCCAGCTCCTTTCATTCAGTCAGTAGCTTCAAACATTTCTGGACGTTTTTCAATGGCAAAAATCAATGAATATTGTAAATGCACAAACAGTAATTTCTCCGCATTGCAAGGTGCAATTCTGAAATTTTTTGCTTTTTCCTGCTCCTCTTAGCATGATAAAGAAGATTCAAAGAGAGTGAGATGCCAGCTCCTTTCATTCAGTCAGTAGCTTCAATCATTTCTGGTATATGAATAACATGATGTTTAACAATGGCAAAAATCAATGAATATTGTAAATGCACAAACAGTAATTTCTCCGCATTGCAACGTGCAATTCTGAAATTTTTTGCTTTTTCCTGCTCCTCTTAGCATGATAAAGAAGATTCAAAGAGAGTGAGATGCCAGCTCCTTTCATTCAGTCAGTAGCTTCAATCATTTCTGGATGTTTTTCAATGGCAAAAATCAATGAATATTGTAAATGCACAAACAGTAATTTCTCCGCATTGCAAGGTGCAATTCTGAAATTTTTTGCTTTTTCCTGCTCCTCTTAGCATGATAAAGAAGATTCAAAGAGAGTGAGATGCCAGCTCCTTTCATTCAGTCAGTAGCTTCAATCATTTCTGGACGTTTTTCAACGGCAAAAATCAATGAATATTGTAAATGCACAAACAGTAATTTCTCCGCATTGCAAGGTGCAATTCTGAAATTTTTTGCTTTTTCCTGCTCCTCTTAGCATGATAAAGAAGATTCAAAGAGAGTGAGATGCCAGCTCCTTTCATTCAGTCAGTAGCTTCAATCATTTCTGGACGTTTTTCAATGGCAAAAATCAATGAATATTGTAAATGCACAAACAGTAATTTCTCCGCATTGCAAGGTGCAATTCTGAAATTTTTTGCTTTTTCCTGCTCCTCTTAGCATGATAAAGAAGATTCAAAGAGAGTGAGATGCCAGCTCCTTTCATTCAGTCAGTAGCTTCAATCATTTCTGGACGTTTTTCAATGGCAAAAATCAATGAATATTGTAAATGCACAAACAGTAATTTCTCCGTATTGCAAGGTGCAATTCTGAAATTTTTTGCTTTTTCCTGCTCCTCTTAGCATGATAAAGAAGATTCAAAGAGAGTGAGATGCCAGCTCCTTTCATTCAGTCAGTAGCTTCAATCATTTCTGGACGTTTTTCAATGGCAAAAATCAATGAATATTGTAAATGCACAAGCAGTAATTTCTCCGCATTGCAAGGTGCAATTCTGAAATTTTTTGCTTTTTCCTGCTCCTCTTAGCATGATAAAGAAGATTCAAAGAGACTGAGATGCCAGCTCCTTTCATTCAGTCAGTAGCTTCAATCATTTCTGGACGTTTTTCAATGGCAAAAATCAATGAATATTGTAAATGCACAAACAGTAATTTCTCCGCATTGCAAGGTGCAATTCTGAAATTTTTTACTTTTTCCTGCTCCTCTTAGCATGAAAAAGAAGATTCAAAGAGAGTGAGATGCCAGCTCCTTTCATTCAGTCAGTAGCTTCAATCATTTCTGGTATATGAATAACATGATGTTTTTCAATGGCAAAAATCAATGAATATTGTAAATGCACAAACAGTAATTTCTCCGCATTGCAAGGTGCAATTCTGAAATTTTTTGCTTTTTCCTGCTCCTCTTAGCATGATAAAGAAGATTCAAAGAGAGTGAGATGCCAGCTCCTTTCATTCAGTCAGTAGCTTCAATCATTTCTGGACGTTTTTCAATGGCAAAAATCAATGAATATTGTAAATGCACAAACAGTAATTTCTCCGTATTGCAAGGTGCAATTCTGAAATTTTTTGCTTTTTCCTGCTCCTCTTAGCATGATAAAGAATATTCAAAGAGAGTGAGATGCCAGCTCCTTTCATTCAGTCAGTAGCTTCAATCATTTCTGGACGTTTTTCAATGGCAAAAATCAATGAATATTGTAAATGCACAAGCAGTAATTTCTCCGCATTGCAAGGTGCAATTCTGAAATTTTTTGCTTTTTCCTGCTCCTCTTAGCATGATAAAGAAGATTCAAAGAGACTGAGATGCCAGCTCCTTTCATTCAGTCAGTAGCTTCAATCATTTCTGGACGTTTTTCAATGGCAAAAATCAATGAATATTGTAAATGCACAAACAGTAATTTCTCCGCATTGCAAGGTGCAATTCTGAAATTTTTTACTTTTTCCTGCTCCTCTTAGCATGAAAAAGAAGATTCAAAGAGAGTGAGATGCCAGCTCCTTTCATTCAGTCAGTAGCTTCAATCATTTCTGGACGTTTTTCAATGGCAAAAATCAATGAATATTGTAAATGCACAAACAGTAATTTCTCCGCATTGCAAGGTGCAATTCTGAAATTTTTTGCTTTTTCCTGCTCCTCTTAGCATGATAAAGAAGATTCAAAGAGAGTGAGATGCCAGCTCCTTTCATTCAGTCAGTAGCTTCAATCATTTCTGGACGTTTTTCAATGGCAAAAATCAATGAATATTGTAAATGCACAAACAGTAATTTCTCCGCATTGCAAGGTGCAATTCTGAAATTTTTTGCTTTTTCCTGCTCCTCTTAGCATGATAAAGAAGATTCAAAGAGAGTGAGATGCCAGCTCCTTTCATTCAGTCAGTAGCTTCAAACATTTCTGGTATATGAATAACATGATGTTTTTCAATGGCAAAAATCAATGAATATTGTAAATGCACAAACAGTAATTTCTCCGCATTGCAAGGTGCAATTCTGAAATTTTTTGCTTTTTCCTGCTCCTCTTAGCATGATAAAGAAGATTCAAATAGAGTGAGATGCCAGCTCCTTTCATTCAGTCAGTAGCTTCAAACATTTCTGGTATATGAATAACATGATGTTTTTCAATGGCAAAAATCAATGAATATTGTAGATGCACAAACCGTAATTTCTCCGCATTGCAAGGTGCAATTCTGAAATTTTTTGCTTTTTCCTGCTCCTCTTAGCATGATAAAGAAGATTCAAAGAGACTGAGATGCCAGCTCCTTTCATTCAGTCAGTAGCTTCAATCATTTCTGGACGTTTTTCAATGGCAAAAATCAATGAATATTGTAAATGCACAAACAGTAATTTCTCCGCATTGCAAGGTGCAATTCTGAAATTTTTTGCTTTTTCCTGCTCCTCTTAGCATGATAAAGAAGATTCAAAGAGAGTGAGATGCCAGCTCCTTTCATTCAGTCAGTAGCTTCAATCATTTCTGGACGTTTTTCAATGGCAAAAATCAATGAATATTGTAAATGCACAAACAGTAATTTCTCCGCATTGCAAGGTGCAATTCTGAAATTTTTTGCTTTTTCCTGCTCCTCTTAGCATGATAAAGAAGATTCAAAGAGAGTGAGATGCCAGCTCCTTTCATTCAGTCAGTAGCTTCAATCATTTCTGGTATATGAATAACATGATGTTTTTCAATGGCAAAAATCAATGAATATTGTAAATGCACAAACAGTAATTTCTCCGCATTGCAAGGTGCAATTCTGAAATTTTTTGCTTTTTCCTGCTCCTCTTAGCATGATAAAGAAGATTCAAAGAGAGTGAGATGCCAGCTCCTTTCATTCAGTCAGTAGCTTCAATCATTTCTGGTATATGAATAACATGATGTTTTTCAATGGCAAAAATCAATGAATATTGTAGATGCACAAACAGTAATTTCTCCGCATTGCAAGGTGCAATTCTGAAATTTTTTGCTTTTTCCTGCTCCTCTTAGCATGATAAAGAAGATTCAAAGAGACTGAGATGCCAGCTCCTTTCATTCAGTCAGTAGCTTCAATCATTTCTGGACGTTTTTCAATGGCAAAAATCAATGAATATTGTAAATGCACAAACAGTAATTTCTCCGCATTGCAAGGTGCAATTCTGAAATTTTTTGCTTTTTCCTGCTCCTCTTAGCATGATAAAGAAGATTCAAAGAGAGTGAGATGCCAGCTCCTTTCATTCAGTCAGTAGCTTCAATCATTTCTGGACGTTTTTCAATGGCAAAAATCAATGAATATTGTAAATGCACAAACAGTAATTTCTCCGCATTGCAAGGTGCAATTCTGAAATTTTTTGCTTTTTCCTGCTCCTCTTAGCATGATAAAGAAGATTCAAAGAGAGTGAGATGCCAGCTCCTTTCATACAGTCAGTAGCTTCAATCATTTCTGGTATATGAATAACATGATGTTTTTCAATGGCAAAAATCAATGAATATTGTAAATGCACAAACAGTAATTTCTCCGCATTGCAAGGTGCAATTCTGAAATTTTTTGCTTTTTCCTGCTCCTCTTAGCATGATAAAGAAGATTCAAAGAGAGTGAGATGCCAGCTCCTTTCATTCAGTCAGTAGCTTCAATCATTTCTGGTATATGAATAACATGATGTTTTTCAATGGCAAAAATCAATGAATATTGTAAATGCACAAACAGTAATTTCTCCGCATTGCAAGGTGCAATTCTGAAATTTTTTGCCTTTTCCTGCTCCTCTTAGCATGATAAAGAAGATTCAAAGAGAGTGAGATGCCAGCTCCTTTCATTCAGTCAGTAGCTTCAATCATTTCTGGACGTTTTTCAATGGCAAAAATCAATGAATATTGTAAATGCACAAACAGTAATTTCTCCGCATTGCAAGGTGCAATTCTGAAATTTTTTGCTTTTTCCTGCTCCTCTTAGCATGATAAAGAAGATTCAAAGAGAGTGAGATGCCAGCTCCTTTCATTCAGTCAGTAGCTTCAAACATTTCTGGTATATGAATAACATGATGTTTTTCAATGGCAAAAATCAATGAATATTGTAAATGCACAAACAGTAATTTCTCCGCATTGCAAGGTGCAATTCTGAAATTTTTTGCTTTTTCCTGCTCCTCTTAGCATGATAAAGAAGATTCAAAGAGAGTGAGATGCCAGCTCCTTTCATTCAGTCAGTAGCTTCAATCATTTCTGGACGTTTTTCAATGGCAAAAATCAATGAATATTGTAAATGCACAAACAGTAATTTCTCCGCATTGCAAGGTGCAATTCTGAAATTTTTTGCTTTTTCCTGCTCCTCTTAGCATGATAAAGAAGATTCAAAGAGAGTGAGATGCCAGCTCCTTTCATTCAGTCAGTAGCTTCAATCATTTCTGGTATATGAATAACATGATGTTTTTCAATGGCAAAAATAAATGAATATTGTAAATGCACAAACAGTAATTTCTCCGCATTGCAAGGTGCAATTCTGAAATTTTTTGCTTTTTCCTGCTCCTCTTAGCATGATAAAGAAGATTCAAAGAGAGTGAGATGCCAGCTCCTTTCATTCAGTCAGTAGCTTCAATCATTTCTGGATGTTTTTCAATGGCAAAAATCAATGAATATTGTAAATGCACAAACAGTAATTTCTCCGCATTGCAAGGTGCAATTCTGAAATTTTTTGCTTTTTCCTGCTCCTCTGAGCATGATAAAGAAGATTCAAAGAGAGTGAGATGCCAGCTCCTTTCATTCAGTCAGTAGCTTCAATCATTTCTGGACGTTTTTCAATGGCAAAAATCAATGAATATTGTAAATGCACAAACAGTAATTTCTCCGCATTGCAAGGTGCAATTCTGAAATTTTTTGCTTTTTTCTGCTCCTCTTAGCATGATAAAGAAGATTCAAAGAGAGTGAGATGCCAGCTCCTTTCATTCAGTCAGTAGCTTCAATCATTTCTGGTATATGAATAACATGATGTTTTTCAATGGCAAAAATCAATGAATATTGTAAATGCACAAACAGTAATTTCTCCGCATTGCAAGGTGCAATTCTGAAATTTTTTGCTTTTTCCTGCTCCTCTTAGCATGATAAAGAAGATTCAAAGAGAGTGAGATGCCAGCTCCTTTCATTCAGTCAGTAGCTTCAATCATTTCTGGACGTTTTTCAATGGCAAAAATCAATGAATATTGTAAATGCACAAACAGTAATTTCTCCGCATTGCAAGGTGCAATTCTGAAATTTTTTGCTTTTTCCTGCTCCTCTTAGCATGATAAAGAAGATTCAAAGAGAGTGAGATGCCAGCTCCTTTCATTCAGTCAGTAGCTTCAATCATTTCTGGTATATGAATAACATGATGTTTTTCAATGGCAAAAATCAATGAATATTGTAAATGCACAAACAGTAATTTCTCCGCATTGCAAGGTGCAATTCTGAAATTTTTTGCTTTTTCCTGCTCCTCTTAGCATGATAAAGAAGATTCAAAGACAGTGAGATGCCAGCTCCTTTAATTCAGTCAGTAGCTTCAATCATTTCTGGACGTTTTTCAATGGCAAAAATCAATGAATATTGTAAATGCACAAACAGTAATTTCTCCGCATTGCAAGGTGCAATTCTGAAATTTTTTGCTTTTTCCTGCTCCTCTTAGCATGATAAAGAAGATTCAAAGAGAGTGAGATGCCAGCTCCTTTCATTCAGTCAGTAGCTTCAAACATTTCTGGAATATGAATAACATGATGTTTTTCAATGGCAAAAATCAATGAATATTGTAAATGCACAAACAGTAATTTCTCCGCATTGCAAGGTGCAATTCTGAAATTTTTTGCTTTTTCCTGCTCCTCTTAGCATGATAAAGAAGATTCAAAGAGAGTGAGATGCCAGCTCCTTTCATTCAGTCAGTAGCTTCAATCATTTCTGGACGTTTTTCAATGGCAAAAATCAATGAATATTGTAAATGCACAAACAGTAATTTCTCCGCATTGCAAGGTGCAATTCTGAAATTTTTTGCTTTTTCCTGCTCCTCTTAGCATGATAAAGAAGATTCAAAGAGAATGAGATGCCAGCTCCTTTCATTCAGTCAGTAGCTTCAATCATTTCTGGACGTTTTTCAACGGCAAAAATCAATGAATATTGTAAATGCACAAACAGTAATTTCTCCGCATTGCAAGGTGCAATTCTGAAATTTTTTGCTTTTTCCTGCTCCTCTTAGCATGATAAAGAAGATTCAAAGAGAGTGAGATGCCAGCTCCTTTCATTCAGTCAGTAGCTTCAATCATTTCTGGACGTTTTTCAATAGCAAAAATCAATGAATATTGTAAATGCACAAACAGTAATTTCTCCGCATTGCAAGGTGCAATTCTGAAATTTTTTGCTTTTTCCTGCTCCTCTTAGCATGATAAAGAAGATTCAAAGAGAGTGAGATGCCAGCTCCTTTAATTCAGTCAGTAGCTTCAATCATTTCTGGACGTTTTTCAATGGCAAAAATCAATGAATATTGTAAATGCACAAACAGTAATTTCTCCGCATTGCAAGGTGCAATTCTGAAATTTTTTGCTTTTTCCTGCTCCTCTTAGCATGATAAAGAAGATTCAAAGAGAGTGAGATGCCAGCTCCTTTCATTCAGTCAGTAGCTTCAAACATTTCTGGTATATGAATAACATGATGTTTTTCAATGGCAAAAATCAATGAATATTGTAAATGCACAAACAGTAATTTCTCCGCATTGCAAGGTGCAATTCTGAAATTTTTTGCTTTTTCCTGCTCCTCTTAGCATGATAAAGAAGATTCAAAGAGAGTGAGATGCCAGCTCCTTTCATTCAGTCAGTAGCTTCAAACATTTCTGGACGTTTTTCAATGGCAAAAATCAATGAATATTGTAAATGCACAAACAGTAATTTCTCCGCATTGCAAGGTGCAATTCTGAAATTTTTTGCTTTTTCCTGCTCCTCTTAGCATGATAAAGAAGATTCAAAGAGAGTGAGATGCCAGCTCCTTTCATTCAGTCAGTAGCTTCAATCATTTCTGGTATATGAATAACATGATGTTTAACAATGGCAAAAATCAATGAATATTGTAAATGCACAAACAGTAATTTCTCCGCATTGCAACGTGCAATTCTGAAATTTTTTGCTTTTTCCTGCTCCTCTTAGCATGATAAAGAAGATTCAAAGAGAGTGAGATGCCAGCTCCTTTCATTCAGTCAGTAGCTTCAATCATTTCTGGATGTTTTTCAATGGCAAAAATCAATGAATATTGTAAATGCACAAACAGTAATTTCTCCGCATTGCAAGGTGCAATTCTGAAATTTTTTGCTTTTTCCTGCTCCTCTTAGCATGATAAAGAAGATTCAAAGAGAGTGAGATGCCAGCTCCTTTCATTCAGTCAGTAGCTTCAATCATTTCTGGACGTTTTTCAACGGCAAAAATCAATGAATATTGTAAATGCACAAACAGTAATTTCTCCGCATTGCAAGGTGCAATTCTGAAATTTTTTGCTTTTTCCTGCTCCTCTTAGCATGATAAAGAAGATTCAAAGAGAGTGAGATGCCAGCTCCTTTCATTCAGTCAGTAGCTTCAATCATTTCTGGACGTTTTTCAATGGCAAAAATCAATGAATATTGTAAATGCACAAACAGTAATTTCTCCGCATTGCAAGGTGCAATTCTGAAATTTTTTGCTTTTTCCTGCTCCTCTTAGCATGATAAAGAAGATTCAAAGAGAGTGAGATGCCAGCTCCTTTCATTCAGTCAGTAGCTTCAATCATTTCTGGACGTTTTTCAATGGCAAAAATCAATGAATATTGTAAATGCACAAACAGTAATTTCTCCGTATTGCAAGGTGCAATTCTGAAATTTTTTGCTTTTTCCTGCTCCTCTTAGCATGATAAAGAAGATTCAAAGAGAGTGAGATGCCAGCTCCTTTCATTCAGTCAGTAGCTTCAATCATTTCTGGACGTTTTTCAATGGCAAAAATCAATGAATATTGTAAATGCACAAGCAGTAATTTCTCCGCATTGCAAGGTGCAATTCTGAAATTTTTTGCTTTTTCCTGCTCCTCTTAGCATGATAAAGAAGATTCAAAGAGACTGAGATGCCAGCTCCTTTCATTCAGTCAGTAGCTTCAATCATTTCTGGACGTTTTTCAATGGCAAAAATCAATGAATATTGTAAATGCACAAACAGTAATTTCTCCGCATTGCAAGGTGCAATTCTGAAATTTTTTACTTTTTCCTGCTCCTCTTAGCATGAAAAAGAAGATTCAAAGAGAGTGAGATGCCAGCTCCTTTCATTCAGTCAGTAGCTTCAATCATTTCTGGTATATGAATAACATGATGTTTTTCAATGGCAAAAATCAATGAATATTGTAAATGCACAAACAGTAATTTCTCCGCATTGCAAGGTGCAATTCTGAAATTTTTTGCTTTTTCCTGCTCCTCTTAGCATGATAAAGAAGATTCAAAGAGAGTGAGATGCCAGCTCCTTTCATTCAGTCAGTAGCTTCAATCATTTCTGGACGTTTTTCAATGGCAAAAATCAATGAATATTGTAAATGCACAAACAGTAATTTCTCCGTATTGCAAGGTGCAATTCTGAAATTTTTTGCTTTTTCCTGCTCCTCTTAGCATGATAAAGAATATTCAAAGAGAGTGAGATGCCAGCTCCTTTCATTCAGTCAGTAGCTTCAATCATTTCTGGACGTTTTTCAATGGCAAAAATCAATGAATATTGTAAATGCACAAGCAGTAATTTCTCCGCATTGCAAGGTGCAATTCTGAAATTTTTTGCTTTTTCCTGCTCCTCTTAGCATGATAAAGAAGATTCAAAGAGACTGAGATGCCAGCTCCTTTCATTCAGTCAGTAGCTTCAATCATTTCTGGACGTTTTTCAATGGCAAAAATCAATGAATATTGTAAATGCACAAACAGTAATTTCTCCGCATTGCAAGGTGCAATTCTGAAATTTTTTACTTTTTCCTGCTCCTCTTAGCATGAAAAAGAAGATTCAAAGAGAGTGAGATGCCAGCTCCTTTCATTCAGTCAGTAGCTTCAATCATTTCTGGTATATGAATAACATGATGTTTTTCAATGGCAAAAATCAATGAATATTGTAAATGCACAAACAGTAATTTCTCCGCATTGCAAGGTGCAATTCTGAATTTTTTTGCTTTTTCCTGCTCCTCTTAGCATGATAAAGAAGATTCAAAGAGAGTGAGATGCCAGCTCCTTTCATTCAGTCAGTAGCTTCAATCATTTCTGGACGTTTTTCAATGGCAAAAATCAATGAATATTGTAAATGCACAAACAGTAATTTCTCCGCATTGCAAGGTGCAATTCTGAAATTTTTCCTTTTTCCTGCTCCTCTTAGCATGATAAAGAAGATTCAAAGAGAGTGAGATGCCAGCTCCTTTCATTCAGTCAGTAGCTTCAATCATTTCTGGTATATGAATAACATGATGTTTTTCAATGGCAAAAATCAATGAATATTGTAAATGCACAAACAGTAATTTCTCCGCATTGCAAGGTGCAATTCTGAAATTTTTTGCTTTTTCCTGCTCCTCTTAGCATGATAAAGAAGATTCAAAGAGAGTGAGATGCCAGCTCCTTTCATTCAGTCAGTAGCTTCAATCATTTCTGGTATATGAATAACATGATGTTTTTCAATGGCAAAAATCAATGAATATTGTAAATGCACAAACAGTAATTTCTCCGCATTGCAAGGTGCAATTCTGAAATTTTTTGCCTTTTCCTGCTCCTCTTAGCATGATAAAGAAGATTCAAAGAGAGTGAGATGCCAGCTCCTTTCATTCAGTCAGTAGCTTCAATCATTTCTGGACGTTTTTCAATGGCAAAAATCAATGAATATTGTAAATGCACAAACAGTAATTTCTCCGCATTGCAAGGTGCAATTCTGAAATTTTTTGCTTTTTCCTGCTCCTCTTAGCATGATAAAGAAGATTCAAAGAGAGTGAGATGCCAGCTCCTTTCATTCAGTCAGTAGCTTCAAACATTTCTGGTATATGAATAACATGATGTTTTTCAATGGCAAAAATCAATGAATATTGTAAATGCACAAACAGTAATTTCTCCGCATTGCAAGGTGCAATTCTGAAATTTTTTGCTTTTTCCTGCTCCTCTTAGCATGATAAAGAAGATTCAAAGAGAGTGAGATGCCAGCTCCTTTCATTCAGTCAGTAGCTTCAATCATTTCTGGACGTTTTTCAATGGCAAAAATCAATGAATATTGTAAATGCACAAACAGTAATTTCTCCGCATTGCAAGGTGCAATTCTGAAATTTTTTGCTTTTTCCTGCTCCTCTTAGCATGATAAAGAAGATTCAAAGAGAGTGAGATGCCAGCTCCTTTCATTCAGTCAGTAGCTTCAATCATTTCTGGTATATGAATAACATGATGTTTTTCAATGGCAAAAATAAATGAATATTGTAAATGCACAAACAGTAATTTCTCCGCATTGCAAGGTGCAATTCTGAAATTTTTTGCTTTTTCCTGCTCCTCTTAGCATGATAAAGAAGATTCAAAGAGAGTGAGATGCCAGCTCCTTTCATTCAGTCAGTAGCTTCAATCATTTCTGGATGTTTTTCAATGGCAAAAATCAATGAATATTGTAAATGCACAAACAGTAATTTCTCCGCATTGCAAGGTGCAATTCTGAAATTTTTTGCTTTTTCCTGCTCCTCTTAGCATGATAAAGAAGATTCAAAGAGAGTGAGATGCCAGCTCCTTTCATTCAGTCAGTAGCTTCAATCATTTCTGGACGTTTTTCAATGGCAAAAATCAATGAATATTGTAAATGCACAAACAGTAATTTCTCCGCATTGCAAGGTGCAATTCTGAAATTTTTTGCTTTTTTCTGCTCCTCTTAGCATGATAAAGAAGATTCAAAGAGAGTGAGATGCCAGCTCCTTTCATTCAGTCAGTAGCTTCAATCATTTCTGGTATATGAATAACATGATGTTTTTCAATGGCAAAAATCAATGAATATTGTAAATGCACAAACAGTAATTTCTCCGCATTGCAAGGTGCAATTCTGAAATTTTTTGCTTTTTCCTGCTCCTGTTAGCATGATAAAGAAGATTCAAAGAGAGTGAGATGCCAGCTCCTTTCATTCAGTCAGTAGCTTCAATCATTTCTGGACGTTTTTCAATGGCAAAAATCAATGAATATTGTAAATGCACAAACAGTAATTTCTCCGCATTGCAAGGTGCAATTCTGAAATTTTTTGCTTTTTCCTGCTCCTCTTAGCATGATAAAGAAGATTCAAAGAGAGTGAGATGCCAGCTCCTTTCATTCAGTCAGTAGCTTCAATCATTTCTGGTATATGAATAACATGATGTTTTTCAATGGCAAAAATCAATGAATATTGTAAATGCACAAACAGTAATTTCTCCGCATTGCAAGGTGCAATTCTGAAATTTTTTGCTTTTTCCTGCTCCTCTTAGCATGATAAAGAAGATTCAAAGACAGTGAGATGCCAGCTCCTTTAATTCAGTCAGTAGCTTCAATCATTTCTATACGTTTTTCAATGGCAAAAATCAATGAATATTGTAAATGCACAAACAGTAATTTCTCCGCATTGCAAGGTGCAATTCTGAAATTTTTTGCTTTTTCCTGCTCCTTTTAGCATGATAAAGAAGATTCAAAGAGAGTGAGATGCCAGCTCCTTTCATTCAGTCAGTAGCTTCAAACATTTCTGGAATATGAATAACATGATGTTTTTCAATGGCAAAAATCAATGAATATTGTAAATGCACAAACAGTAATTTCTCCGCATTGCAAGGTGCAATTCTGAAATTTTTTGCTTTTTCCTGCTCCTCTTAGCATGATAAAGAAGATTCAAAGAGAATGAGATGCCAGCTCCTTTCATTCAGTCAGTAGCTTCAATCATTTCTGGACGTTTTTCAACGGCAAAAATCAATGAATATTGTAAATGCACAAACAGTAATTTCTCCGCATTGCAAGGTGCAATTCTGAAATTTTTTGCTTTTTCCTGCTCCTCTTAGCATGATAAAGAAGATTCAAAGAGAGTGAGATGCCAGCTCCTTTCATTCAGTCAGTAGCTTCAATCATTTCTGGACGTTTTTCAATAGCAAAAATCAATGAATATTGTAAATGCACAAACAGTAATTTCTCCGCATTGCAAGGTGCAATTCTGAAATTTTTTGCTTTTTCCTGCTCCTCTTAGCATGATAAAGAAGATTCAAAGAGAGTGAGATGCCAGCTCCTTTCATTCAGTCAGTAGCTTCAATCATTTCTGGACGTTTTTCAATGGCAAAAATCAATGAATATTGTAAATGCACAAACAGTAATTTCTCCGCATTGCAAGGTGCAATTCTGAAATTTTTTGCTTTTTCCTGCTCCTCTTAGCATGATAAAGAAGATTCAAAGAGAATGAGATGCCAGCTCCTTTCATTCAGTCAGTAGCTTCAATCATTTCTGGACGTTTTTCAACGGCAAAAATCAATGAATATTGTAAATGCACAAACAGTAATTTCTCCGCATTGCAAGGTGCAATTCTGAAATTTTTTGCTTTTTCCTGCTCCTCTTAGCATGATAAAGAAGATTCAAAGAGAGTGAGATGCCAGCTCCTTTCATTCAGTCAGTAGCTTCAATCATTTCTGGACGTTTTTCAATAGCAAAAATCAATGAATATTGTAAATGCACAAACAGTAATTTCTCCGCATTGCAAGGTGCAATTCTGAAATTTTTTGCTTTTTCCTGCTCCTCTTAGCATGATAAAGAAGATTCAAAGAGAGTGAGATGCCAGCTCCTTTAATTCAGTCAGTAGCTTCAATCATTTCTGGACGTTTTTCAATGGCAAAAATCAATGAATATTGTAAATGCACAAACAGTAATTTCTCCGCATTGCAAGGTGCAATTCTGAAATTTTTTGCTTTTTCCTGCTCCTCTTAGCATGATAAAGAAGATTCAAAGAGAGTGAGATGCCAGCTCCTTTCATTCAGTCAGTAGCTTCAAACATTTCTGGAATATGAATAACATGATGTTTTTCAATGGCAAAAATCAATGAATATTGTAAATGCACAAACAGTAATTTCTCCGCATTGCAAGGTGCAATTCTGAAATTTTTTGCTTTTTCCTGCTCCTCTTAGCATGATAAAGAAGATTCAAAGAGAGTGAGATGCCAGCTCCTTTCATTCAGTCAGTAGCTTCAATCATTTCTGGACGTTTTTCAATAGCAAAAATCAATGAATATTGTAAATGCACAAACAGTAATTTCTCCGCATTGCAAGGTGCAATTCTGAAATTTTTTGCTTTTTCCTGCTCCTCTTAGCATGATAAAGAAGATTCAAAGAGAATGAGATGCCAGCTCCTTTCATTCAGTCAGTAGCTTCAATCATTTCTGGACGTTTTTCAACGGCAAAAATCAATGAATATTGTAAATGCACAAACAGTAATTTCTCCGCATTGCAAGGTGCAATTCTGAAATTTTTTGCTTTTTCCTGCTCCTCTTAGCATGATAAAGAAGATTCAAAGAGAGTGAGATGCCAGCTCCTTTCATTCAGTCAGTAGCTTCAATCATTTCTGGACGTTTTTCAATAGCAAAAATCAATGAATATTGTAAATGCACAAACAGTAATTTCTCCGCATTGCAAGGTGCAATTCTGAAATTTTTTGCTTTTTCCTGCTCCTCTTAGCATGATAAAGAAGATTCAAAGAGAGTGAGATGCCAGCTCCTTTCATTCAGTCAGTAGCTTTAATCATTTCTGGACGTTTTTCAATGGCAAAAATCAATGAATATTGTAAATGCACAAACAGTAATTTCTCCGCATTGCAAGGTGCAATTCTGAAATTTTTTGCTTTTTCCTGCTCCTCTTAGCATGATAAAGAAGACTCAAAGAGAGTGAGATGCCAGCTCCTTTCATTCAGTCAGTAGCTTCAATCATTTCTGGACGTTTTTCAATGGCAAAAATCAATGAATATTGTAAATGCACAAGCAGTAATTTCTCCGCATTGCAAGGTGCAATTCTGAAATTTTTTGCTTTTTCCTGCTCCTCTTAGCATGATAAAGAAGATTCAAAGAGAGTGAGATGCCAGCTCCTTTCATTCAGTCAGTAGCTTCAATCATTTCTGGACGTTTTTCAATGGCAAAAATCAATGAATATTGTAAATGCACAAACAGTAATTTCTCCGCATTGCAAGGTGCAATTCTGAAATGTTTTGCTTTTTCCTGCTCCTCTTAGCATGAAAAAGAAGATTCAAAGAGCGTGAGATGCCAGCTCCTTTCATTCAGTCAGTAGCTTCAATCATTTCTGGTATATGAATAACATGATGTTTTTCAATGGCAAAAATCAATGAATATTGTAAATGCACAAACAGTAATTTCTCCGCATTGCAAGGTGCAATTCTGAATTTTTTTGCTTTTTCCTGCTCCTCTTAGCATGATAAAGAAGATTCAAAGAGAGTGAGATGCCAGCTCCTTTCATTCAGTCAGTAGCTTCAATCATTTCTGGACGTTTTTCAATGGCAAAAATCAATGAATATTGTAAATGCACAAACAGTAATTTCTCCGCATTGCAAGTTGCAATTCTGAAATTTTTTGCTTTTTCCTGCTCCTCTTAGCATGATAAAGAAGATTCAAAGAGAGTGAGATGCCAGCTCCTTTCAGTCAGTAGCTTCAATCATTTCTGGACATTTTTCAATGGCAAAAATCAATGAATATTGTAAATGCACAAACAGTAATTTCTCCGCATTGCAAGGTGCAATTCTGAAATTTTTTGCTTTTTCCTGCTCCTCTTAGCATGATAAAGAAGATTCAAATAGAGTGAGATGCCAGCTCCTTTCATTCAGTCAGTAGCTTCAAACATTTCTGGTATATGAATAACATGATGTTTTTCAATGGCAAAAATCAATGAATATTGTAGATGCACAAACAGTAATTTCTCCGCATTGCAAGGTGCAATTCTGAAATTTTTTGCTTTTTCCTGCTCCTCTTAGCATGATAAAGAAGATTCAAAGAGAGTGAGATGCCAGCTCCTTTCATTCAGTCAGTAGCTTCAATCATTTCTGGTATATGAATAACATGATGTTTTTCAATGGCAAAAATCAATGAATATTGTAAATGCACAAACAGTAATTTCTCCGCATTGCAAGGTGCAATTCTGAAATTTTTTGCTTTTTCCTGCTCCTCTTAGCATGATAAAGAAGATTCAAAGAGAGTGAGATGCCAGCTCCTTTCATTCAGTCAGTAGCTTCAATCATTTCTGGACGTTTTTCAATGGCAAAAATCAATGAATATTGTAAATGCACAAACAGTAATTTCTCCGCATTGCAAGGTGCAATTCTGAAATTTTTTGCTTTTTCCTGCTCCTCTTAGCATGATAAAGAAGATTCAAAGAGAGTGAGATGCCAGCTCCTTTCATTCAGTCAGTAGCTTCAAACATTTCTGGTATATGAATAACATGATGTTTTTCAATGGCAAAAATCAATGAATATTGTAAATGCACAAACAGTAATTTCTTCGCATTGCAAGGTGCAATTCTGAAATTTTTTGCTTTTTCCTGCTCCTCTTAGCATGATAAAGAAGATTCAAAGAGAGTGAGATGCCAGCTCCTTTCATTCAGTCAGTAGCTTCAAACATTTCTGGTATATGAATAACATGATGTTTTTCAATGGCAAAAATCAATGAATATTGTAAATGCACAAACAGTAATTTCTCCGCATTGCAAGGTGCAATTCTGAAATTTTTTGCTTTTTCCTGCTCCTCTTAGCATGATAAAGAAGATTCAAAGAGAGTGAGATGCCAGCTCCTTTCATTCAGTCAGTAGCTTCAATCATTTCTGGACGTTTTTCAATGGCAAAAATCAATGAATATTGTAAATGCACAAACAGTAATTTCTCCGCATTGCAAGGTGCAATTCTGAAATTTTTTGCTTTTTCCTGCTCCTCTTAGCATGATAAAGAAGATTCAAAGAGAGTGAGATGCCAGCTCCTTTCATTCAGTCAGTAGCTTCAATCATTTCTGGACGTTTTTCAATGGCAAAAATCAATGAATATTGTAAATGCACAAACAGTAATTTCTCCGCATTGCAAGGTGCAATTCTGAAATTTTTTGCTTTTTCCTGCTCCTCTTAGTATGATAAAGAAGATTCAAAGAGAGTGAGATGCCAGCTCCTTTCATTCAGTCAGTAGCTTCAAACATTTCTGGTATATGAATAACATGATGTTTTTCAATGGCAAAAATCAATGAATATTGTAAATGCACAAACAGTAATTTCTCCGCATTGCAAGGTGCAATTCTGAAATTTTTTGCTTTTTCCTGCTCCTCTTAGCATGATAAAGAAGATTCAAAGAGAGTGAGATGCCAGCTCCTTTCATTCAGTCAGTAGCTTCAATCATTTCTGGTATATGAATAACATGATGTTTTTCAATGGCAAAAATTAATGAATATTGTAAATGCACAAACAGTAATTTCTCCGCATTGCAAGGTGCAATTCTGAAATTTTTTGCTTTTTCCTGCTCCTCTTAGCATGATAAAGAAGATTCAAAGAGAGTGAGATGCCAGCTCCTTTCATTCAGTCAGTAGCTTCAATCATTTCTGGACGTTTTTCAATGGCAAAAATCAATGAATATTGTAAATGCACAAACAGTAATTTCTCCGCATTGAAGGTGCAATTCTGAAATTTTTTGCTTTTTCCTGCTCCTCTTAGCATGATAAAGAAGATTCAAAGAGAGTGAGATGCCAGCTCCTTTCATTCAGTCAGTAGCTTCAAACATTTCTGGTATATGAATAACATGATGTTTTTCAATGGCAAAAATCAATGAATATTGTAAATGCACAAACAGTAATTTCTCCGCATTGCAAGGTGCAATTCTGAAATTTTTTGCTTTTTCCTGCTCCTCTTAGCATGATAAAGAAGATTCAAAGAGAGTGAGATGAGAGCTCCTTTCATTCAGTCAGTAGCTTCAATCATTTCTGGACGTTTTTCAATGGCAAAAATCAATGAATATTGTAAATGCACAAACAGTAATTTCTCCGCATTGCAAGGTGCAATTCTGAAATTTTTTGCTTTTTCCTGCTCCTCTTAGCATGATAAAGAAGATTCAAAGAGAGTGAGATGCCAGCTCCTTTCATTCAGTCAGTAGCTTCAATCATTTCTGGACGTTTTTCAATGGCAAAAATCAATGAATATTGTAAATGCACAAACAGTAATTTCTCCGCATTGCAAGGTGCAATTCTGAAATTTTTTGCTTTTTCCTGCTCCTCTTAGCATGATAAAGAAGATTCAAAGAGAGTGAGATGCCAGCTCCTTTCATTCAGTCAGTAGCTTCAAACATTTCTGGTATATGAATAACATGATGTTTTTCAATGGCAAAAATCAATGAATATTGTAAATGCACAAACAGTAATTTCTTCGCATTGCAAGGTGCAATTCTGAAATTTTTTGCTTTTTCCTGCTCCTCTTAGCATGATAAAGAAGATTCAAAGAGAGTGAGATGCCAGCTCCTTTCATTCAGTCAGTAGCTTCAAACATTTCTGGTATATGAATAACATGATGTTTTTCAATGGCAAAAATCAATGAATATTGTAAATGCACAAACAGTAATTTCTCCGCATTGCAAGGTGCAATTCTGAAATTTTTTGCTTTTTCCTGCTCCTCTTAGCATGATAAAGAAGATTCAAAGAGAGTGAGATGCCAGCTCCTTTCATTCAGTCAGTAGCTTCAATCATTTCTGGACGTTTTTCAATGGCAAAAATCAATGAATATTGTAAATGCACAAACAGTAATTTCTCCGCATTGCAAGGTGCAATTCTGAAATTTTTTGCTTTTTCCTGCTCCTCTTAGCATGATAAAGAAGATTCAAAGAGAGTGAGATGCCAGCTCCTTTCATTCAGTCAGTAGCTTCAATCATTTCTGGACGTTTTTCAATGGCAAAAATCAATGAATATTGTAAATGCACAAACAGTAATTTCTCCGCATTGCAAGGTGCAATTCTGAAATTTTTTGCTTTTTCCTGCTCCTCTTAGTATGATAAAGAAGATTCAAAGAGAGTGAGATGCCAGCTCCTTTCATTCAGTCAGTAGCTTCAAACATTTCTGGTATATGAATAACATGATGTTTTTCAATGGCAAAAATCAATGAATATTGTAAATGCACAAACAGTAATTTCTCCGCATTGCAAGGTGCAATTCTGAAATTTTTTGCTTTTTCCTGCTCCTCTTAGCAAGATAAAGAAGATTCAAAGAGAGTGAGATGCCAGCTCCTTTCATTCAGTCAGTAGCTTCAATCATTTCTGGTATATGAATAACATGATGTTTTTCAATGGCAAAAATTAATGAATATTGTAAATGCACAAACAGTAATTTCTCCGCATTGCAAGGTGCAATTCTGAAATTTTTTGCTTTTTCCTGCTCCTCTTAGCATGATAAAGAAGATTCAAAGAGAGTGAGATGCCAGCTCCTTTCATTCAGTCAGTAGCTTCAATCATTTCTGGACGTTTTTCAATGGCAAAAATCAATGAATATTGTAAATGCACAAACAGTAATTTCTCCGCATTGAAGGTGCAATTCTGAAATTTTTTGCTTTTTCCTGCTCCTCTTAGCATGATAAAGAAGATTCAAAGAGAGTGAGATGCCAGCTCCTTTCATTCAGTCAGTAGCTTCAAACATTTCTGGTATATGAATAACATGATGTTTTTCAATGGCAAAAATCAATGAATATTGTAAATGCACAAACAGTAATTTCTCCGCATTGCAAGGTGCAATTCTGAAATTTTTTGCTTTTTCCTGCTCCTCTTAGCATGATAAAGAAGATTCAAAGAGAGTGAGATGAGAGCTCCTTTCATTCAGTCAGTAGCTTCAATCATTTCTGGACGTTTTTCAATGGCAAAAATCAATGAATATTGTAAATGCACAAACAGTAATTTCTCCGCATTGCAAGGTGCAATTCTGAAATTTTTTGCTTTTTCCTGCTCCTCTTAGCATGATAAAGAAGATTCAAAGAGAGTGAGATGCCAGCTCCTTTCATTCAGTCAGTAGCTTCAATCATTTCTGGACGTTTTTCAATGGCAAAAATCAATGAATATTGTAAATGCACAAACAGTAATTTCTCCGCATTGCAAGGTGCAATTCTGAAATTTTTTGCTTTTTCCTGCTCCTCTTAGCATGATAAAGAAGATTCAAAGAGAGTGAGATGCCAGCTCCTTTCATTCAGTCAGTAGCTTCAATCATTTCTGGTATATGAATAACATGATGTTTTTCAATGGCAAAAATCAATGAATATTGTAAATGCACAAACAGTAATTTCTCCGCATTGCAAGGTGCAATTCTGAAATTTTTTGCTTTTTCCTGCTCCTCTTAGCATGATAAAGAAGATTCAAAGAGAGTGAGATGCCAGCTCCTTTCATTCAGTCAGTAGCTTCAATCATTTCTGGACGTTTTTCAATGGCAAAAATCAATGAATATTGTAAATGCACAAACAGTAATTTCTCCGCATTGCAAGGTGCAATTCTGAAATTTTTTGCTTTTTCCTGCTCCTCTTAGCATGGTAAAGAAGATTCAAAGAGAGTGAGATGCCAGCTCCTTTCATTCAGTCAGTAGCTTCAATCATTTCTGGACGTTTTTCAACGGCAAAAATCAATGAATATTGTAGATGCACAAACAGTAATTTCTCCGCATTGCAAGGTGCAATTCTGAAATTTTTTGCTTTTTCCTGCTCCTCTTAGCATGATAAAGAAGATTCAAAGAGACTGAGATGCCAGCTCCTTTCATTCAGTCAGTAGCTTCAATCATTTCTGGACGTTTTTCAATGGCAAAAATCAATGAATATTGTAAATGCACAAACAGTAATTTCTCCGCATTGCAAGGTGCAATTCTGAAATTTTTTGCTTTTTCCTGCTCCTCTTAGCATGATAAAGAAGATTCAAAGAGAGTGAGATGCCAGCTCCTTTCATTCAGTCAGTAGCTTCAATCATTTCTGGATGTTTTTCAATGGCAAAAATCAATGAATATTGTAAATGCACAAACAGTAATTTCTCCGCATTGCAAGGTGCAATTCTGAAATTTTTTGCTTTTTCCTGCTCCTCTTAGCATGATAAAGAAGATTCAAAGAGAGTGAGATGCCAGCTCCTTTCATTCAGTCAGTAGCTTCAATCATTTCTGGACGTTTTTCAATGGCAAAAATCAATGAATATTGTAAATGCACAAACAGTAATTTCTCCGCATTGCAAGGTGCAATTCTGAAATTTTTTGCTTTTTCCTGCTCCTCTTAGCATGATAAAGAAGATTCAAAGAGAGTGAGATGCCAGCTCCTTTCATTCAGTCAGTAGCATCAAACATTTCTGGTATATGAATAACATGATGTTTTTCAATGGCAAAAATCAATGAATATTGTAAATGCACAAACAGTAATTTCTTCGCATTGCAAGGTGCAATTCTGAAATTTTTTGCTTTTTCCTGCTCCTCTTAGCATGATAAAGAAGATTCAAAGAGAGTGAGATGCCAGCTCCTTTCATTCAGTCAGTAGCTTCAAACATTTCTGGTATATGAATAACATGATGTTTTTCAATGGCGGCAAAAATCAATGAATATTGTAAATGCACAAACAGTAATTTCTCCGCATTGCAAGGTGCAATTCTGAAATTTTTTGCTTTTTCCTGCTCCTCTTAGCATGATAAAGAAGATTCAAAGAGAGTGAGATGCCAGCTCCTTTCATTCAGTCAGTAGCTTCAATCATTTCTGGACGTTTTTCAATGGCAAAAATCAATGAATATTGTAAATGCACAAACAGTAATTTCTCCGCATTGCAAGGTGCAATTCTGAAATTTTTTGCTTTTTCCTGCTCCTCTTAGCACGATAAAGAAGATTCAAAGAGAGTGAGATGCCAGCTCCTTTCATTCAGTCAGTAGCTTCAATCATTTCTGGACGTTTTTCAATGGCAAAAATCAATGAATATTGTAAATGCACAAACAGTAATTTCTCCGCATTGCAAGGTGCAATTCTGAAATTTTTTTCTTTTTCCTGCTCCTCTTAGCATGATAAAGAAGATTCAAAGAGAGTGAGATGCCAGCTCCTTTCATTCAGTCAGTAGCTTCAATCATTTCTGGACGTTTTTCAATGGCAAAAATCAATGAATATTGTAAATGCACAAACAGTAATTTCTCTGCATTGCAAGGTGCAATTCTGAAATTTTTTGCTTTTTCCTGCTCCTCTTAGCATGATAAAGAAGATTCAAAGAGAGTGAGATGCCAGCTCCTTTCATTCAGTCAGTAGCTTCAATCATTTCTGGTATATGAATAACATGATGTTTTTCAATGGCAAAAATCAATGAATATTGTAAATGCACAAACAGTAATTTCTCCGCATTGCAAGGTGCAATTCTGAAATTTTTTGCTTTTTCCTGCTCCTCTTAGCATGATAAAGAAGATTCAAAGAGAGTGAGATGCCAGCTCCTTTCATTCAGTCAGTAGCTTCAATCATTTCTGGACGTTTTTCAATGGCAAAAATCAATGAATATTGTAAATGCACAAACAGTAATTTCTCCGCATTGCAAGGTGCAATTCTGAAATTTTTTGCTTTTTCCTGCTCCTCTTAGCATGATAAAGAAGATTCAAAGAGAGTGAGATGCCAGCTCCTTTCATTCAGTCAGTAGCTTCAAACATTTCTGGTATATGAATAACATGATGTTTTTCAATGGCAAAAATCAATGAATATTGTAAATGCACAAACAGTAATTTCTTCGCATTGCAAGGTGCAATTCTGAAATTTTTTGCTTTTTCCTGCTCCTCTTAGCATGATAAAGAAGATTCAAAGAGAGTGAGATGCCAGCTCCTTTCATTCAGTCAGTAGCTTCAAACATTTCTGGTATATGAATAACATGATGTTTTTCAATGGCAAAAATTAATGAATATTGTAAATGCACAAACAGTAATTTCTCCGCATTGCAAGGTGCAATTCTGAAATTTTTTGCTTTTTCCTGCTCCTCTTAGCATGATAAAGAAGATTCAAAGAGAGTGAGATGCCAGCTCCTTTCATTCAGTCAGTAGCTTCAATCATTTCTGGACGTTTTTCAATGGCAAAAATCAATGAATATTGTAAATGCACAAACAGTAATTTCTCCGCATTGCAAGGTGCAATTCTGAAATTTTTTGCTTTTTCCTGCTCCTCTTAGCATGATAAAGAAGATTCAAAGAGAGTGAGATGCCAGCTCCTTTCATTCAGTCAGTAGCTTCAATCATTTCTGGACGTTTTTCAATGGCAAAAATCAATGAATATTGTAAATGCACAAACAGTAATTTCTCCGCATTGCAAGGTGCAATTCTGAAATTTTTTGCTTTTTCCTGCTCCTCTTAGTATGATAAAGAAGATTCAAAGAGAGTGAGATGCCAGCTCCTTTCATTCAGTCAGTAGCTTCAAACATTTCTGGTATATGAATAACATGATGTTTTTCAATGGCAAAAATCAATGAATATTGTAAATGCACAAACAGTAATTTCTCCGCATTGCAAGGTGCAATTCTGAAATTTTTTGCTTTTTCCTGCTCCTCTTAGCATGATAAAGAAGATTCAAAGAGAGTGAGATGCCAGCTCCTTTCATTCAGTCAGTAGCTTCAATCATTTCTGGTATATGAATAACATGATGTTTTTCAATGGCAAAAATTAATGAATATTGTAAATGCACAAACAGTAATTTCTCCGCATTGCAAGGTGCAATTCTGAAATTTTTTGCTTTTTCCTGCTCCTCTTAGCATGATAAAGAAGATTCAAAGAGAGTGAGATGCCAGCTCCTTTCATTCAGTCAGTAGCTTCAATCATTTCTGGACGTTTTTCAATGGCAAAAATCAATGAATATTGTAAATGCACAAACAGTAATTTCTCCGCATTGAAGGTGCAATTCTGAAATTTTTTGCTTTTTCCTGCTCCTCTTAGCATGATAAAGAAGATTCAAAGAGAGTGAGATGCCAGCTCCTTTCATTCAGTCAGTAGCTTCAAACATTTCTGGTATATGAATAACATGATGTTTTTCAATGGCAAAAATCAATGAATATTGTAAATGCACAAACAGTAATTTCTCCGCATTGCAAGGTGCAATTCTGAAATTTTTTGCTTTTTCCTGCTCCTCTTAGCATGATAAAGAAGATTCAAAGAGAGTGAGATGAGAGCTCCTTTCATTCAGTCAGTAGCTTCAATCATTTCTGGACGTTTTTCAATGGCAAAAATCAATGAATATTGTAAATGCACAAACAGTAATTTCTCCGCATTGCAAGGTGCAATTCTGAAATTTTTTGCTTTTTCCTGCTCCTCTTAGCATGATAAAGAAGATTCAAAGAGAGTGAGATGCCAGCTCCTTTCATTCAGTCAGTAGCTTCAATCATTTCTGGACGTTTTTCAATGGCAAAAATCAATGAATATTGTAAATGCACAAACAGTAATTTCTCCGCATTGCAAGGTGCAATTCTGAAATTTTTTGCTTTTTCCTGCTCCTCTTAGCATGATAAAGAAGATTCAAAGAGAGTGAGATGCCAGCTCCTTTCATTCAGTCAGTAGCTTCAATCATTTCTGGTATATGAATAACATGATGTTTTTCAATGGCAAAAATCAATGAATATTGTAAATGCACAAACAGTAATTTCTCCGCATTGCAAGGTGCAATTCTGAAATTTTTTGCTTTTTCCTGCTCCTCTTAGCATGATAAAGAAGATTCAAAGAGAGTGAGATGCCAGCTCCTTTCATTCAGTCAGTAGCTTCAATCATTTCTGGACGTTTTTCAATGGCAAAAATCAATGAATATTGTAAATGCACAAACAGTAATTTCTCCGCATTGCAAGGTGCAATTCTGAAATTTTTTGCTTTTTCCTGCTCCTCTTAGCATGGTAAAGAAGACTCAAAGAGAGTGAGATGCCAGCTCCTTTCATTCAGTCAGTAGCTTCAATCATTTCTGGACGTTTTTCAACGGCAAAAATCAATGAATATTGTAGATGCACAAACAGTAATTTCTCCGCATTGCAAGGTGCAATTCTGAAATTTTTTGCTTTTTCCTGCTCCTCTTAGCATGATAAAGAAGATTCAAAGAGACTGAGATGCCAGCTCCTTTCATTCAGTCAGTAGCTTCAATCATTTCTGGACGTTTTTCAATGGCAAAAATCAATGAATATTGTAAATGCACAAACAGTAATTTCTCCGCATTGCAAGGTGCAATTCTGAAATTTTTTGCTTTTTCCTGCTCCTCTTAGCATGATAAAGAAGATTCAAAGAGAGTGAGATGCCAGCTCCTTTCATTCAGTCAGTAGCTTCAATCATTTCTGGATGTTTTTCAATGGCAAAAATCAATGAATATTGTAAATGCACAAACAGTAATTTCTCCGCATTGCAAGGTGCAATTCTGAAATTTTTTGCTTTTTCCTGCTCCTCTTAGCATGATAAAGAAGATTCAAAGAGAGTGAGATGCCAGCTCCTTTCATTCAGTCAGTAGCTTCAATCATTTCTGGACGTTTTTCAATGGCAAAAATCAATGAATATTGTAAATGCACAAACAGTAATTTCTCCGCATTGCAAGGTGCAATTCTGAAATTTTTTGCTTTTTCCTGCTCCTCTTAGCATGATAAAGAAGATTCAAAGAGAGTGAGATGCCAGCTCCTTTCATTCAGTCAGTAGCATCAAACATTTCTGGTATATGAATAACATGATGTTTTTCAATGGCAAAAATCAATGAATATTGTAAATGCACAAACAGTAATTTCTTCGCATTGCAAGGTGCAATTCTGAAATTTTTTGCTTTATCCTGCTCCTCTTAGCATGATAAAGAAGATTCAAAGAGAGTGAGATGCCAGCTCCTTTCATTCAGTCAGTAGCTTCAAACATTTCTGGTATATGAATAACATGATGTTTTTCAATGGCGGCAAAAATCAATGAATATTGTAAATGCACAAACAGTAATTTCTCCGCATTGCAAGGTGCAATTCTGAAATTTTTTGCTTTTTCCTGCTCCTCTTAGCATGATAAAGAAGATTCAAAGAGAGTGAGATGAGAGCTCCTTTCATTCAGTCAGTAGCTTCAATCATTTCTGGACGTTTTTCAATGGCAAAAATCAATGAATATTGTAAATGCACAAACAGTAATTTCTCCGCATTGCAAGGTGCAATTCTGAAATTTTTTGCTTTTTCCTGCTCCTCTTAGCATGATAAAGAAGATTCAAAGAGAGTGAGATGCCAGCTCCTTTCATTCAGTCAGTAGCTTCAATCATTTCTGGACGTTTTTCAATGGCAAAAATCAATGAATATTGTAAATGCACAAACAGTAATTTCTCCGCATTGCAAGGTGCAATTCTGAAATTTTTTGCTTTTTCCTGCTCCTCTTAGCATGATAAAGAAGATTCAAAGAGAGTGAGATGCCAGCTCCTTTCATTCAGTCAGTAGCTTCAATCATTTCTGGTATATGAATAACATGATGTTTTTCAATGGCAAAAATCAATGAATATTGTAAATGCACAAACAGTAATTTCTCCGCATTGCAAGGTGCAATTCTGAAATTTTTTGCTTTTTCCTGCTCCTCTTAGCATGATAAAGAAGATTCAAAGAGAGTGAGATGCCAGCTCCTTTCATTCAGTCAGTAGCTTCAATCATTTCTGGACGTTTTTCAATGGCAAAAATCAATGAATATTGTAAATGCACAAACAGTAATTTCTCCGCATTGCAAGGTGCAATTCTGAAATTTTTTGCTTTTTCCTGCTCCTCTTAGCATGGTAAAGAAGACTCAAAGAGAGTGAGATGCCAGCTCCTTTCATTCAGTCAGTAGCTTCAATCATTTCTGGACGTTTTTCAACGGCAAAAATCAATGAATATTGTAGATGCACAAACAGTAATTTCTCCGCATTGCAAGGTGCAATTCTGAAATTTTTTGCTTTTTCCTGCTCCTCTTAGCATGATAAAGAAGATTCAAAGAGACTGAGATGCCAGCTCCTTTCATTCAGTCAGTAGCTTCAATCATTTCTGGACGTTTTTCAATGGCAAAAATCAATGAATATTGTAAATGCACAAACAGTAATTTCTCCGCATTGCAAGGTGCAATTCTGAAATTTTTTGCTTTTTCCTGCTCCTCTTAGCATGATAAAGAAGATTCAAAGAGAGTGAGATGCCAGCTCCTTTCATTCAGTCAGTAGCTTCAATCATTTCTGGATGTTTTTCAATGGCAAAAATCAATGAATATTGTAAATGCACAAACAGTAATTTCTCCGCATTGCAAGGTGCAATTCTGAAATTTTTTGCTTTTTCCTGCTCCTCTTAGCATGATAAAGAAGATTCAAAGAGAGTGAGATGCCAGCTCCTTTCATTCAGTCAGTAGCTTCAATCATTTCTGGACGTTTTTCAATGGCAAAAATCAATGAATATTGTAAATGCACAAACAGTAATTTCTCCGCATTGCAAGGTGCAATTCTGAAATTTTTTGCTTTTTCCTGCTCCTCTTAGCATGATAAAGAAGATTCAAAGAGAGTGAGATGCCAGCTCCTTTCATTCAGTCAGTAGCATCAAACATTTCTGGTATATGAATAACATGATGTTTTTCAATGGCAAAAATCAATGAATATTGTAAATGCACAAACAGTAATTTCTTCGCATTGCAAGGTGCAATTCTGAAATTTTTTGCTTTATCCTGCTCCTCTTAGCATGATAAAGAAGATTCAAAGAGAGTGAGATGCCAGCTCCTTTCATTCAGTCAGTAGCTTCAAACATTTCTGGTATATGAATAACATGATGTTTTTCAATGGCGGCAAAAATCAATGAATATTGTAAATGCACAAACAGTAATTTCTCCGCATTGCAAGGTGCAATTCTGAAATTTTTTGCTTTTTCCTGCTCCTCTTAGCATGATAAAGAAGATTCAAAGAGAGTGAGATGCCAGCTCCTTTCATTCAGTCAGTAGCTTCAATCATTTCTGGACGTTTTTCAATGGCAAAAATCAATGAATATTGTAAATGCAGAAACAGTAATTTCTCCGCATTGCAAGGTGCAATTCTGAAATTTTTTGCTTTTTCCTGCTCCTCTTAGCATGATAAAGAAGATTCAAAGAGAGTGAGATGCCAGCTCCTTTCATTCAGTCAGTAGCTTCAATCATTTCTGGACGTTTTTCAATGGCAAAAATCAATGAATATTGTAAATGCACAAACAGTAATTTCTCCGCATTGCAAGGTGCAATTCTGAAATTTTTTGCTTTTTCCTGCTCCTCTTAGTATGATAAAGAAGATTCAAAGAGAGTGAGATGCCAGCTCCTTTCATTCAGTCAGTAGCTTCAAACATTTCTGGTATATGAATATCATGATGTTTTTCAATGGCAAAAATCAATGAATATTGTAAATGCACAAACAGTAATTTCTCCGCATTGCAAGGTGCAATTCTGAAATTTTTTGCTTTTTCCTGCTCCTCTTAGCATGATAAAGATTCAAAGAGAGTGAGATGCCAGCTCCTTTCATTCAGTCAGTAGCTTCAATCATTTCTGGTATATGAATAACATGATGTTTTTCAATGGCAAAAATTAATGAATATTGTAAATGCACAAACAGTAATTTCTCCGCATTGCAAGGTGCAATTCTGAAATTTTTTGCTTTTTCCTGCTCCTCTTAGCATGATAAAGAAGATTCAAAGAGAGTGAGATGCCAGCTCCTTTCATTCAGTCAGTAGCTTCAATCATTTCTGGACGTTTTTCAATGGCAAAAATCAATGAATATTGTAAATGCACAAACAGTAATTTCTCCGCATTGAAGGTGCAATTCTGAAATTTTTTGCTTTTTCCTGCTCCTCTTAGCATGATAAAGAAGATTCAAAGAGAGTGAGATGCCAGCTCCTTTCATTCAGTCAGTAGCTTCAAACATTTCTGGTATATGAATAACATGATGTTTTTCAATGGCAAAAATCAATGAATATTGTAAATGCACAAACAGTAATTTCTCCGCATTGCAAGGTGCAATTCTGAAATTTTTTGCTTTTTCCTGCTCCTCTTAGCATGATAAAGAAGATTCAAAGAGAGTGAGATGAGAGCTCCTTTCATTCAGTCAGTAGCTTCAATCATTTCTGGACGTTTTTCAATGGCAAAAATCAATGAATATTGTAAATGCACAAACAGTAATTTCTCCGCATTGCAAGGTGCAATTCTGAAATTTTTTTCTTTTTCCTGCTCCTCTTAGCATGATAAAGAAGATTCAAAGAGAGTGAGATGCCAGCTCCTTTCATTCAGTCAGTAGCTTCAATCATTTCTGGTATATGAATAACATGATGTAAATCAATGAATATTGTAAATGCACAAACAGTAATATCTCCACATTGCACGGTGCAATTCTGAAATTTTTAGCTTTTTCCTGTTAATCCTAGCATGATAAAGAAGATTCAAAGAGAGTGAGATGCCAGCTCCTTTCATTCAGTCAGTAGCTTCAAACATTTCTGGTATATGAAAAACATGTTTTTCAATGGCAAAAATCAATGAATATTGTAAATGCACAAACAGTAATATCTCCACATTGCACGGTGCAATTCTGAAATTTTTAGCTTTTTCCTGTTAATCCTAGCATGATAAAGAAGATTCAAAGAGAGTGAGATGCCAGCTCCTTTCATTCAGTCAGTAGCTTCAAACATTTCTGGTATATGAAAAACATGTTTTTCAATGGCAAAAATCAATGAATATTGTAAATGCACAAACAGTAATATCTCCACATTGCAAGGTGCAATTCTGAAATTTTTTGCTTTTTCCTGCTAATCCTAGCATGATAAAGAAGATTCAAAGAGAGTGAGATGCCAGCTCCTTTCATTCAGTCAGTAGCTTCAAACATTTCTGGTATATGAAAAACATGTTTTTCAATGGCAAAAATCAATGAATATTGTAAATGCACAAACAGTAATATCTCCACATTGCACGGTGCAATTCTGAAATTTTTAGCTTTTTCCTGTTAATCCTAGCATGATAAAGAAGATTCAAAGAGAGTGAGATGCCAGCTCCTTTCATTCAGTCAGTAGCTTCAAACATTTCTGGTATATGAAAAACATGTTTTTCAACGGCAAAAATCAATGAATATTGTAAATGCACAAACAGTAATTTCTCCGCATTGCAAGGTGCAATTCTGAAATTTTTTGCTTTTTCCTGCTCCTCTTAGTATGATAAAGAAGATTCAAAGAGAGTGAGATGCCAGCTCCTTTCATTCAGTCAGTAGCTTCAAACATTTCTGGTATATGAATAACATGATGTTTTTCAATGGCAAAAATCAATGAATATTGTAAATGCACAAACAGTAATTTCTCCGCATTGCAAGGTGCAATTCTGAAATTTTTTGCTTTTTCCTGCTCCTCTTAGCATGATAAAGAAGATTCAAAGAGAGTGAGATGCCAGCTCCTTTCATTCAGTCAGTAGCTTCAATCATTTCTGGTATATGAATAACATGATGTTTTTCAATGGCAAAAATTAATGAATATTGTAAATGCACAAACAGTAATTTCTCCGCATTGCAAGGTGCAATTCTGAAATTTTTTGCTTTTTCCTGCTCCTCTTAGCATGATAAAGAAGATTCAAAGAGAGTGAGATGCCAGCTCCTTTCATTCAGTCAGTAGCTTCAATCATTTCTGGACGTTTTTCAATGGCAAAAATCAATGAATATTGTAAATGCACAAACAGTAATTTCTCCGCATTGAAGGTGCAATTCTGAAATTTTTTGCTTTTTCCTGCTCCTCTTAGCATGATAAAGAAGATTCAAAGAGAGTGAGATGCCAGCTCCTTTCATTCAGTCAGTAGCTTCAAACATTTCTGGTATATGAATAACATGATGTTTTTCAATGGCAAAAATCAATGAATATTGTAAATGCACAAACAGTAATTTCTCCGCATTGCAAGGTGCAATTCTGAAATTTTTTGCTTTTTCCTGCTCCTCTTAGCATGATAAAGAAGATTCAAAGAGAGTGAGATGAGAGCTCCTTTCATTCAGTCAGTAGCTTCAATCATTTCTGGACGTTTTTCAATGGCAAAAATCAATGAATATTGTAAATGCACAAACAGTAATTTCTCCGCATTGCAAGGTGCAATTCTGAAATTTTTTGCTTTTTCCTGCTCCTCTTAGCATGATAAAGAAGATTCAAAGAGAGTGAGATGCCAGCTCCTTTCATTCAGTCAGTAGCTTCAATCATTTCTGGACGTTTTTCAATGGCAAAAATCAATGAATATTGTAAATGCACAAACAGTAATTTCTCCGCATTGCAAGGTGCAATTCTGAAATTTTTTGCTTTTTCCTGCTCCTCTTAGCATGATAAAGAAGATTCAAAGAGAGTGAGATGCCAGCTCCTTTCATTCAGTCAGTAGCTTCAATCATTTCTGGTATATGAATAACATGATGTTTTTCAATGGCAAAAATCAATGAATATTGTAAATGCACAAACAGTAATTTCTCCGCATTGCAAGGTGCAATTCTGAAATTTTTTGCTTTTTCCTGCTCCTCTTAGCATGATAAAGAAGATTCAAAGAGAGTGAGATGCCAGCTCCTTTCATTCAGTCAGTAGCTTCAATCATTTCTGGACGTTTTTCAATGGCAAAAATCAATGAATATTGTAAATGCACAAACAGTAATTTCTCCGCATTGCAAGGTGCAATTCTGAAATTTTTTGCTTTTTCCTGCTCCTCTTAGCATGGTAAAGAAGACTCAAAGAGAGTGAGATGCCAGCTCCTTTCATTCAGTCAGTAGCTTCAATCATTTCTGGACGTTTTTCAACGGCAAAAATCAATGAATATTGTAGATGCACAAACAGTAATTTCTCCGCATTGCAAGGTGCAATTCTGAAATTTTTTGCTTTTTCCTGCTCCTCTTAGCATGATAAAGAAGATTCAAAGAGACTGAGATGCCAGCTCCTTTCATTCAGTCAGTAGCTTCAATCATTTCTGGACGTTTTTCAATGGCAAAAATCAATGAATATTGTAAATGCACAAACAGTAATTTCTCCGCATTGCAAGGTGCAATTCTGAAATTTTTTGCTTTTTCCTGCTCCTCTTAGCATGATAAAGAAGATTCAAAGAGAGTGAGATGCCAGCTCCTTTCATTCAGTCAGTAGCTTCAATCATTTCTGGATGTTTTTCAATGGCAAAAATCAATGAATATTGTAAATGCACAAACAGTAATTTCTCCGCATTGCAAGGTGCAATTCTGAAATTTTTTGCTTTTTCCTGCTCCTCTTAGCATGATAAAGAAGATTCAAAGAGAGTGAGATGCCAGCTCCTTTCATTCAGTCAGTAGCTTCAATCATTTCTGGACGTTTTTCAATGGCAAAAATCAATGAATATTGTAAATGCACAAACAGTAATTTCTCCGCATTGCAAGGTGCAATTCTGAAATTTTTTGCTTTTTCCTGCTCCTCTTAGCATGATAAAGAAGATTCAAAGAGAGTGAGATGCCAGCTCCTTTCATTCAGTCAGTAGCATCAAACATTTCTGGTATATGAATAACATGATGTTTTTCAATGGCAAAAATCAATGAATATTGTAAATGCACAAACAGTAATTTCTTCGCATTGCAAGGTGCAATTCTGAAATTTTTTGCTTTATCCTGCTCCTCTTAGCATGATAAAGAAGATTCAAAGAGAGTGAGATGCCAGCTCCTTTCATTCAGTCAGTAGCTTCAAACATTTCTGGTATATGAATAACATGATGTTTTTCAATGGCGGCAAAAATCAATGAATATTGTAAATGCACAAACAGTAATTTCTCCGCATTGCAAGGTGCAATTCTGAAATTTTTTGCTTTTTCCTGCTCCTCTTAGCATGATAAAGAAGATTCAAAGAGAGTGAGATGCCAGCTCCTTTCATTCAGTCAGTAGCTTCAATCATTTCTGGACGTTTTTCAATGGCAAAAATCAATGAATATTGTAAATGCAGAAACAGTAATTTCTCCGCATTGCAAGGTGCAATTCTGAAATTTTTTGCTTTTTCCTGCTCCTCTTAGCATGATAAAGAAGATTCAAAGAGAGTGAGATGCCAGCTCCTTTCATTCAGTCAGTAGCTTCAATCATTTCTGGACGTTTTTCAATGGCAAAAATCAATGAATATTGTAAATGCACAAACAGTAATTTCTCCGCATTGCAAGGTGCAATTCTGAAATTTTTTGCTTTTTCCTGCTCCTCTTAGTATGATAAAGAAGATTCAAAGAGAGTGAGATGCCAGCTCCTTTCATTCAGTCAGTAGCTTCAAACATTTCTGGTATATGAATATCATGATGTTTTTCAATGGCAAAAATCAATGAATATTGTAAATGCACAAACAGTAATTTCTCCGCATTGCAAGGTGCAATTCTGAAATTTTTTGCTTTTTCCTGCTCCTCTTAGCATGATAAAGATTCAAAGAGAGTGAGATGCCAGCTCCTTTCATTCAGTCAGTAGCTTCAATCATTTCTGGTATATGAATAACATGATGTTTTTCAATGGCAAAAATTAATGAATATTGTAAATGCACAAACAGTAATTTCTCCGCATTGCAAGGTGCAATTCTGAAATTTTTTGCTTTTTCCTGCTCCTCTTAGCATGATAAAGAAGATTCAAAGAGAGTGAGATGCCAGCTCCTTTCATTCAGTCAGTAGCTTCAATCATTTCTGGACGTTTTTCAATGGCAAAAATCAATGAATATTGTAAATGCACAAACAGTAATTTCTCCGCATTGAAGGTGCAATTCTGAAATTTTTTGCTTTTTCCTGCTCCTCTTAGCATGATAAAGAAGATTCAAAGAGAGTGAGATGCCAGCTCCTTTCATTCAGTCAGTAGCTTCAAACATTTCTGGTATATGAATAACATGATGTTTTTCAATGGCAAAAATCAATGAATATTGTAAATGCACAAACAGTAATTTCTCCGCATTGCAAGGTGCAATTCTGAAATTTTTTGCTTTTTCCTGCTCCTCTTAGCATGATAAAGAAGATTCAAAGAGAGTGAGATGAGAGCTCCTTTCATTCAGTCAGTAGCTTCAATCATTTCTGGACGTTTTTCAATGGCAAAAATCAATGAATATTGTAAATGCACAAACAGTAATTTCTCCGCATTGCAAGGTGCAATTCTGAAATTTTTTTCTTTTTCCTGCTCCTCTTAGCATGATAAAGAAGATTCAAAGAGAGTGAGATGCCAGCTCCTTTCATTCAGTCAGTAGCTTCAATCATTTCTGGTATATGAATAACATGATGTAAATCAATGAATATTGTAAATGCACAAACAGTAATATCTCCACATTGCACGGTGCAATTCTGAAATTTTTAGCTTTTTCCTGTTAATCCTAGCATGATAAAGAAGATTCAAAGAGAGTGAGATGCCAGCTCCTTTCATTCAGTCAGTAGCTTCAAACATTTCTGGTATATGAAAAACATGTTTTTCAATGGCAAAAATCAATGAATATTGTAAATGCACAAACAGTAATATCTCCACATTGCACGGTGCAATTCTGAAATTTTTAGCTTTTTCCTGTTAATCCTAGCATGATAAAGAAGATTCAAAGAGAGTGAGATGCCAGCTCCTTTCATTCAGTCAGTAGCTTCAAACATTTCTGGTATATGAAAAACATGTTTTTCAATGGCAAAAATCAATGAATATTGTAAATGCACAAACAGTAATATCTCCACATTGCAAGGTGCAATTCTGAAATTTTTTGCTTTTTCCTGCTAATCCTAGCATGATAAAGAAGATTCAAAGAGAGTGAGATGCCAGCTCCTTTCATTCAGTCAGTAGCTTCAAACATTTCTGGTATATGAAAAACATGTTTTTCAATGGCAAAAATCAATGAATATTGTAAATGCACAAACAGTAATATCTCCACATTGCACGGTGCAATTCTGAAATTTTTAGCTTTTTCCTGTTAATCCTAGCATGATAAAGAAGATTCAAAGAGAGTGAGATGCCAGCTCCTTTCATTCAGTCAGTAGCTTCAAACATTTCTGGTATATGAAAAACATGTTTTTCAATGGCAAAAATCAATGAATATTGTAAATGCACAAACAGTAATATCTCCACATTGCAAGGTGCAATTCTGAAATTTTTTGCTTTTTCCTGTTAATCCTAGCATGATAAAGAAGATTCAAAGAGAGTGAGATGCCAGCTCCTTTCATTCAGTCAGTAGCTTCAAACATTTCTGGTATATGAAAAACATGTTTTTCAATGGCAAAAATCAATGAATATTGTAAATGCACAAACAGTAATATCTCCACATTGCAAGGTGCAATTCTGAAATTTTTTGCTTTTTCCTGCTAATCCTAGCATGATAAACAAGATTCAAAGAGAGTGAGATGCCAGCTCCTTTCATTCAGTCAGTAGCTTCAAACATTTCTGGTATATGAAAAACATGTTTTTCAATGGCAAAAATCAATGAATATTGTAAATGCACAAACAGTAATATCTCCACATTGCACGGTGCAATTCTGAAATTTTTAGCTTTTTCCTGTTAATCCTAGCATGATAAAGAAGATTCAAAGAGAGTGAGATGCCAGCTCCTTTCATTCAGTCAGTAGCTTCAAACATTTCTGGTATATGAAAAACATGTTTTTCAATGGCAAAAATCAATGAATATTGTAAATGCACAAACAGTAATATCTCCACATTGCAAGGTGCAATTCTGAAATTTTTTGCTTTTTCCTGCTAATCCTAGCATGATAAAGAAGATTCAAAGAGAGTGAGATGCCAGCTCCTTTCATTCAGTCAGTAGCTTCAAACATTTCTGGTATATGAAAAACATGTTTTTCAATGGCAAAAATCAATGAATATTGTAAATGCACAAACAGTAATATCTCCACATTGCAAGGTGCAATTCTGAAATTTTTTGCTTTTTCCTGTTAATCCTAGCATGATAAAGAAGATTCAAAGAGAGTGAGATGCCAGCTCCTTTCATTCAGTCAGTAGCTTCAAACATTTCTGGTATATGAAAAACATGTTTTTCAATGGCAAAAATCAATGAATATTGTAAATGCACAAACAGTAATATCTCCACATTGCAAGGTGCAATTCTGAAATTTTTTGCTTTTTCCTGCTAATCCTAGCATGATAAAGAAGATTCAAAGAGAGTGAGATGCCAGCTCCTTTCATTCAGTCAGTAGCTTCAAACATTTCTGGTATATGAAAAACATGTTTTTCAATGGCAAAAATCAATGAATATTGTAAATGCACAAACAGTAATATCTCCACATTGCACGGTGCAATTCTGAAATTTTTAGCTTTTTCCTGTTAATCCTAGCATGATAAAGAAGATTCAGAGTGAGATGCCAGCTCCTTTCATTCAGTCAGTAGCTTCAAACATTTCTGGTATATGAAAAACATGTTTTTCAATGGCAAAAATCAATGAATATTGTAAATGCACAAACAGTAATATCTCCACATTGCAAGGTGCAATTCTGAAATTTTTTGCTTTTTCCTGCTAATCCTAGCATGATAAAGAAGATTCAAAGAGAGTGAGATGCCAGCTCCTTTCATTCAGTCAGTAGCTTCAAACATTTCTGGTATATGAAAAACATGTTTTTCAATGGCAAAAATCAATGAATATTGTAAATGCACAAACAGTAATATCTCCACATTGCAAGGTGCAATTCTGAAATTTTTTGCTTTTTCCTGTTAATCCTAGCATGATAAAGAAGATTCAAAGAGAGTGAGATGCCAGCTCCTTTCATTCAGTCAGTAGCTTCAAACATTTCTGGTATATGAAAAACATGTTTTTCAATGGCAAAAATCAATGAATATTGTAAATGCACAAACAGTAATATCTCCACATTGCAAGGTGCAATTCTGAAATTTTTTGCTTTTTCCTGCTAATCCTAGCATGATAAAGAAGATTCAAAGAGAGTGAGATGCCAGCTCCTTTCATTCAGTCAGTAGCTTCAAACATTTCTGGTATATGAAAAACATGTTTTTCAATGGCAAAAATCAATGAATATTGTAAATGCACAAACAGTAATATCTCCACATTGCACGGTGCAATTCTGAAATTTTTAGCTTTTTCCTGTTAATCCTAGCATGATAAAGAAGATTCAGAGTGAGATGCCAGCTCCTTTCATTCAGTCAGTAGCTTCAAACATTTCTGGTATATGAAAAACATGTTTTTCAATGGCAAAAATCAATGAATATTGTAAATGCACAAACAGTAATATCTCCACATTGCAAGGTGCAATTCTGAAATTTTTTGCTTTTTCCTGCTAATCCTAGCATGATAAAGAAGATTCAAAGAGAGTGAGATGCCAGCTCCTTTCATTCAGTCAGTAGCTTCAAACATTTCTGGTATATGAAAAACATGTTTTTCAATGGCAAAAATCAATGAATATTGTAAATGCACAAACAGTAATATCTCCACATTGCACGGTGCAATTCTGAAATTTTTAGCTTTTTCCTGTTAATCCTAGCATGATAAAGAAGATTCAAAGAGAGTGAGATGCCAGCTCCTTTCATTCAGTCAGTAGCTTCAAACATTTCTGGTATATGAAAAACATGTTTTTCAATGGCAAAAATCAATGAATATTGTAAATGCACAAACAGTAATATCTCCACATTGCAAGGTGCAATTCTGAAATTTTTTGCTTTTTCCTGCTAATCCTAGCATGATAAAGAAGATTCAAAGAGAGTGAGATGCCAGCTCCTTTCATTCAGTCAGTAGCTTCAAACATTTCTGGTATATGAAAAACATGTTTTTCAATGGCAAAAATCAATGAATATTGTAAATGCACAAACAGTAATATCTCCACATTGCACGGTGCAATTCTGAAATTTTTAGCTTTTTCCTGTTAATCCTAGCATGATAAAGAAGATTCAAAGAGAGTGAGATGCCAGCTCCTTTCATTCAGTCAGTAGCTTCAAACATTTCTGGTATATGAAAAACATGTTTTTCAATGGCAAAAATCAATGAATATTGTAAATGCACAAACAGTAATATCTCCACATTTCAAGGTGCAATTCTGAAATTTTTTGCTTTTTCCTGCTAATCCTAGCATGATAAAGAAGATTCAAAGAGAGTGAGATGCCAGCTCCTTTCATTCAGTCAGTAGCTTCAAACATTTCTGGTATATGAAAAACATGTTTTTCAATGGCAAAAATCAATGAATATTGTAAATGCACAAACAGTAATATCTCCACATTGCACGGTGCAATTCTGAAATTTTTAGCTTTTTCCTGTTAATCCTAGCATGATAAAGAAGATTCAAAGAGAGTGAGATGCCAGCTCCTTTCATTCAGTCAGTAGCTTCAAACATTTCTGGTATATGAAAAACATGTTTTTCAATGGCAAAAATCAATGAATATTGTAAATGCACAAACAGTAATATCTCCACATTGCAAGGTGCAATTCTGAAATTTTTTGCTTTTTCCTGCTAATCCTAGCATGATAAAGAAGATTCAAAGAGAGTGAGATGCCAGCTCCTTTCATTCAGTCAGTAGCTTCAAACATTTCTGGTATATGAAAAACATGTTTTTCAATGGCAAAAATCAATGAATATTGTAAATGCACAAACAGTAATATCTCCACATTGCAAGGTGCAATTCTGAAATTTTTTGCTTTTTCCTGTTAATCCTAGCATGATAAAGAAGATTCAAAGAGAGTGAGATGCCAGCTCCTTTCATTCAGTCAGTAGCTTCAAACATTTCTGGTATATGAAAAACATGTTTTTCAATGGCAAAAATCAATGAATATTGTAAATGCACAAACAGTAATATCTCCACATTGCAAGGTGCAATTCTGAAATTTTTTGCTTTTTCCTGCTAATCCTAGCATGATAAAGAAGATTCAAAGAGAGTGAGATGCCAGCTCCTTTCATTCAGTCAGTAGCTTCAAACATTTCTGGTATATGAAAAACATGTTTTTCAATGGCAAAAATCAATGAATATTGTAAATGCACAAACAGTAATATCTCCACATTGCACGGTGCAATTCTGAAATTTTTAGCTTTTTCCTGTTAATCCTAGCATGATAAAGAAGATTCAAAGAGAGTGAGATGCCAGCTCCTTTCATTCAGTCAGTAGCTTCAAACATTTCTGGTATATGAAAAACATGTTTTTCAATGGCAAAAATCAATGAATATTGTAAATGCACAAACAGTAATATCTCCACATTGCAAGGTGCAATTCTGAAATTTTTTGCTTTTTCCTGCTAATCCTAGCATGATAAAGAAGATTCAAAGAGAGTGAGATGCCAGCTCCTTTCATTCAGTCAGTAGCTTCAAACATTTCTGGTATATGAAAAACGTTTTTCAATGGCAAAAATCAATGAATATTGTAAATGCACAAACAGTAATATCTCCACATTGCACGGTGCAATTCTGAAATTTTTAGCTTTTTCCTGTTAATCCTAGCATGATAAAGAAGATTCAAAGAGAGTGAGATGCCAGCTCCTTTCATTCAGTCAGTAGCTTCAAACATTTCTGGTATATGAAAAACATGTTTTTCAATGGCAAAAATCAATGAATATTGTAAATGCACAAACAGTAATATCTCCACATTGCAAGGTGCAATTCTGAAATTTTTTGCTTTTTCCTGTTAATCCTAGCATGATAAAGAAGATTCAAAGAGAGTGAGATGCCAGCTCCTTTCATTCAGTCAGTAGCTTCAAACATTTCTGGTATATGAAAAACATGTTTTTCAATGGCAAAAATCAATGAATATTGTAAATGCACAAACAGTAATATCTCCACATTGCAAGGTGCAATTCTGAAATTTTTTGCTTTTTCCTGCTAATCCTAGCATGATAAAGAAGATTCAAAGAGAGTGAGATGCCAGCTCCTTTCATTCAGTCAGTAGCTTCAAACATTTCTGGTATATGAAAAACATGTTTTTCAATGGCAAAAATCAATGAATATTGTAAATGCACAAACAGTAATATCTCCACATTGCACGGTGCAATTCTGAAATTTTTAGCTTTTTCCTGTTAATCCTAGCATGATAAAGAAGATTCAAAGAGAGTGAGATGCCAGCTCCTTTCATTCAGTCAGTAGCTTCAAACATTTCTGGTATATGAAAAACATGTTTTTCAATGGCAAAAATCAATGAATATTGTAAATGCACAAACAGTAATATCTCCACATTGCAAGGTGCAATTCTGAAATTTTTTGCTTTTTCCTGCTAATCCTAGCATGATAAAGAAGATTCAAAGAGAGTGAGATGCCAGCTCCTTTCATTCAGTCAGTAGCTTCAAACATTTCTGGTATATGAAAAACATGTTTTTCAATGGCAAAAATCAATGAATATTGTAAATGCACAAACAGTAATATCTCCACATTGCACGGTGCAATTCTGAAATTTTTAGCTTTTTCCTGTTAATCCTAGCATGATAAAGAAGATTCAAAGAGAGTGAGATGCCAGCTCCTTTCATTCAGTCAGTAGCTTCAAACATTTCTGGTATATGAAAAACATGTTTTTCAATGGCAAAAATCAATGAATATTGTAAATGCACAAACAGTAATATCTCCACATTGCAAGGTGCAATTCTGAAATTTTTTGCTTTTTCCTGTTAATCCTAGCATGATAAAGAAGATTCAAAGAGAGTGAGATGCCAGCTCCTTTCATTCAGTCAGTAGCTTCAAACATTTCTGGTATATGAAAAACATGTTTTTCAATGGCAAAAATCAATGAATATTGTAAATGCACAAACAGTAATATCTCCACATTGCAAGGTGCAATTCTGAAATTTTTTGCTTTTTCCTGCTAATCCTAGCATGATAAAGAAGATTCAAAGAGAGTGAGATGCCAGCTCCTTTCATTCAGTCAGTAGCTTCAAACATTTCTGGTATATGAAAAACATGTTTTTCAATGGCAAAAATCAATGAATATTGTAAATGCACAAACAGTAATATCTCCACATTGCACGGTGCAATTCTGAAATTTTTAGCTTTTTCCTGTTAATCCTAGCATGATAAAGAAGATTCAAAGAGAGTGAGATGCCAGCTCCTTTCATTCAGTCAGTAGCTTCAAACATTTCTGGTATATGAAAAACATGTTTTTCAATGGCAAAAATCAATGAATATTGTAAATGCACAAACAGTAATATCTCCACATTGCAAGGTGCAATTCTGAAATTTTTTGCTTTTTCCTGCTAATCCTAGCATGATAAAGAAGATTCAAAGAGAGTGAGATGCCAGCTCCTTTCATTCAGTCAGTAGCTTCAAACATTTCTGGTATATGAAAAACATGTTTTTCAATGGCAAAAATCAATGAATATTGTAAATGCACAAACAGTAATATCTCCACATTGCAAGGTGCAATTCTGAAATTTTTTGCTTTTTCCTGCTAATCCTAGCATGATAAAGAAGATTCAAAGAGAGTGAGATGCCAGCTCCTTTCATTCAGTCAGTAGCTTCAAACATTTCTGGTATATGAAAAACATGTTTTTCAATGGCAAAAATCAATGAATATTGTAAATGCACAAACAGTAATATCTCCACATTGCACGGTGCAATTCTGAAATTTTTAGCTTTTTCCTGTTAATCCTAGCATGATAAAGAAGATTCAAAGAGAGTGAGATGCCAGCTCCTTTCATTCAGTCAGTAGCTTCAAACATTTCTGGTATATGAAAAACATGTTTTTCAATGGCAAAAATCAATGAATATTGTAAATGCACAAACAGTAATATCTCCACATTGCAAGGTGCAATTCTGAAATTTTTTGCTTTTTCCTGCTAATCCTAGCATGATAAAGAAGATTCAAAGAGAGTGAGATGCCAGCTCCTTTCATTCAGTCAGTAGCTTCAAACATTTCTGGTATATGAAAAACGTTTTTCAATGGCAAAAATCAATGAATATTGTAAATGCACAAACAGTAATATCTCCACATTGCACGGTGCAATTCTGAAATTTTTAGCTTTTTCCTGTTAATCCTAGCATGATAAAGAAGATTCAAAGAGAGTGAGATGCCAGCTCCTTTCATTCAGTCAGTAGCTTCAAACATTTCTGGTATATGAAAAACATGTTTTTCAATGGCAAAAATCAATGAATATTGTAAATGCACAAACAGTAATATCTCCACATTGCAAGGTGCAATTCTGAAATTTTTTGCTTTTTCCTGTTAATCCTAGCATGATAAAGAAGATTCAAAGAGAGTGAGATGCCAGCTCCTTTCATTCAGTCAGTAGCTTCAAACATTTCTGGTATATGAAAAACATGTTTTTCAATGGCAAAAATCAATGAATATTGTAAATGCACAAACAGTAATATCTCCACATTGCAAGGTGCAATTCTGAAGTTTTTTGCTTTTTCCTGCTAATCCTAGCATGATAAAGAAGATTCAAAGAGAGTGAGATGCCAGCTCCTTTCATTCAGTCAGTAGCTTCAAACATTTCTGGTATATGAAAAACATGTTTTTCAATGGCAAAAATCAATGAATATTGTAAATGCACAAACAGTAATATCTCCACATTGCAAGGTGCAATTCTGAAATTTTTTGCTTTTTCCTGCTAATCCTAGCATGATAAAGAAGATTCAAAGAGAGTGAGATGCCAGCTCCTTTCATTCAGTCAGTAGCTTCAAACATTTCTGGTATATGAAAAACATGTTTTTCAATGGCAAAAATCAATGAATATTGTAAATGCACAAACAGTAATATCTCCACATTGCACGGTGCAATTCTGAAATTTTTAGCTTTTTCCTGTTAATCCTAGCATGATAAAGAAGATTCAAAGAGAGTGAGATGCCAGCTCCTTTCATTCAGTCAGTAGCTTCAAACATTTCTGGTATATGAAAAACATGTTTTTCAATGGCAAAAATCAATGAATATTGTAAATGCACAAACAGTAATATCTCCACATTGCAAGGTGCAATTCTGAAATTTTTTGCTTTTTCCTGCTAATCCTAGCATGATAAAGAAGATTCAAAGAGAGTGAGATGCCAGCTCCTTTCATTCAGTCAGTAGCTTCAAACATTTCTGGTATATGAAAAACATGTTTTTCAATGGCAAAAATCAATGAATATTGTAAATGCACAAACAGTAATATCTCCACATTGCACGGTGCAATTCTGAAATTTTTAGCTTTTTCCTGTTAATCCTAGCATGATAAAGAAGATTCAAAGAGAGTGAGATGCCAGCTCCTTTCATTCAGTCAGTAGCTTCAAACATTTCTGGTATATGAAAAACATGTTTTTCAATGGCAAAAATCAATGAATATTGTAAATGCACAAACAGTAATATCTCCACATTGCAAGGTGCAATTCTGAAATTTTTTGCTTTTTCCTGTTAATCCTAGCATGATAAAGAAGATTCAAAGAGAGTGAGATGCCAGCTCCTTTCATTCAGTCAGTAGCTTCAAACATTTCTGGTATATGAAAAACATGTTTTTCAATGGCAAAAATCAATGAATATTGTAAATGCACAAACAGTAATATCTCCACATTGCAAGGTGCAATTCTGAAATTTTTTGCTTTTTCCTGCTAATCCTAGCATGATAAAGAAGATTCAAAGAGAGTGAGATGCCAGCTCCTTTCATTCAGTCAGTAGCTTCAAACATTTCTGGTATATGAAAAACATGTTTTTCAATGGCAAAAATCAATGAATATTGTAAATGCACAAACAGTAATATCTCCACATTGCACGGTGCAATTCTGAAATTTTTAGCTTTTTCCTGTTAATCCTAGCATGATAAAGAAGATTCAAAGAGAGTGAGATGCCAGCTCCTTTCATTCAGTCAGTAGCTTCAAACATTTCTGGTATATGAAAAACATGTTTTTCAATGGCAAAAATCAATGAATATTGTAAATGCACAAACAGTAATATCTCCACATTGAAAGGTGCAATTCTGAAATTTTTTGCTTTTTCCTGTTAATCCTAGCATGATAAAGAAGATTCAAAGAGAGTGAGATGCCAGCTCCTTTCATTCAGTCAGTAGCTTCAAACATTTCTGGTATATGAAAAACATGTTTTTCAATGGCAAAAATCAATGAATATTGTAAATGCACAAACAGTAATATCTCCACATTGCAAGGTGCAATTCTGAAATTTTTTGCTTTTTCCTGCTAATCCTAGCATGATAAAGAAGATTCAAAGAGAGTGAGATGCCAGCTCCTTTCATTCAGTCAGTAGCTTCAAACATTTCTGGTATATGAAAAACGTTTTTCAATGGCAAAAATCAATGAATATTGTAAATGCACAAACAGTAATATCTCCACATTGCACGGTGCAATTCTGAAATTTTTAGCTTTTTCCTGTTAATCCTAGCATGATAAAGAAGATTCAAAGAGAGTGAGATGCCAGCTCCTTTCATTCAGTCAGTAGCTTCAAACATTTCTGGTATATGAAAAACATGTTTTTCAATGGCAAAAATCAATGAATATTGTAAATGCACAAACAGTAATATCTCCACATTGCAAGGTGCAATTCTGAAATTTTTTGCTTTTTCCTGTTAATCCTAGCATGATAAAGAAGATTAAAAGAGAGTGAGATGCCAGCTCCTTTCATTCAGTCAGTAGCTTCAAACATTTCTGGTATATGAAAAACATGTTTTTCAATGGCAAAAATCAATGAATATTGTAAATGCACAAACAGTAATATCTCCACATTGCAAGGTGCAATTCTGATATTTTTTGCTTTTTCCTGCTAATCCTAGCATGATAAAGAAGATTCAAAGAGAGTGAGATGCCAGCTCCTTTCATTCAGTCAGTAGCTTCAAACATTTCTGGTATATGAAAAACATGTTTTTCAATGGCAAAAATCAATGAATATTGTAAATGCACAAACAGTAATATCTCCACATTGCACGGTGCAATTCTGAAATTTTTAGCTTTTTCCTGTTAATCCTAGCATGATAAAGAAGATTCAAAGAGAGTGAGATGCCAGCTCCTTTCATTCAGTCAGTAGCTTCAAACATTTCTGGTATATGAAAAACATGTTTTTCAATGGCAAAAATCAATGAATATTGTAAATGCACAAACAGTAATATCTCCACATTGCAAGGTGCAATTCTGAAATTTTTTGCTTTTTCCTGCTAATCCTAGCATGATAAAGAAGATTCAAAGAGAGTGAGATGCCAGCTCCTTTCATTCAGTCATTAGCTTCAAACATTTCTGGTATATGAAAAACATGTTTTTCAATGGCAAAAATCAATGAATATTGTAAATGCACAAACAGTAATATCTCCACATTGCACGGTGCAATTCTGAAATTTTTAGCTTTTTCCTGTTAATCCTAGCATGATAAAGAAGATTCAAAGAGAGTGAGATGCCAGCTCCTTTCATTCAGTCAGTAGCTTCAAACATTTCTGGTATATGAAAAACATGTTTTTCAATGGCAAAAATCAATGAATATTGTAAATGCACAAACAGTAATATCTCCACATTGCAAGGTGCAATTCTGAAATTTTTTGCTTTTTCCTGTTAATCCTAGCATGATAAAGAAGATTCAAAGAGAGTGAGATGCCAGCTCCTTTCATTCAGTCAGTAGCTTCAAACATTTCTGGTATATGAAAAACATGTTTTTCAATGGCAAAAATCAATGAATATTGTAAATGCACAAACAGTAATATCTCCACATTGCAAGGTGCAATTCTGAAATTTTTTGCTTTTTCCTGCTAATCCTAGCATGATAAAGAAGATTCAAAGAGAGTGAGATGCCAGCTCCTTTCATTCAGTCAGTAGCTTCAAACATTTCTGGTATATGAAAAACATGTTTTTCAATGGCAAAAATCAATGAATATTGTAAATGCACAAACAGTAATATCTCCACATTGCACGGTGCAATTCTGAAATTTTTAGCTTTTTCCTGTTAATCCTAGCATGATAAAGAAGATTCAAAGAGAGTGAGATGCCAGCTCCTTTCATTCAGTCAGTAGCTTCAAACATTTCTGGTATATGAAAAACATGTTTTTCAATGGCAAAAATCAATGAATATTGTAAATGCACAAACAGTAATATCTCCACATTGCAAGGTGCAATTCTGAAATTTTTTGCTTTTTCCTGCTAATCCTAGCATGATAAAGAAGATTCAAAGAGAGTGAGATGCCAGCTCCTTTCATTCAGTCAGTAGCTTCAAACATTTCTGGTATATGAAAAACATGTTTTTCAATGGCAAAAATCAATGAATATTGTAAATGCACAAACAGTAATATCTCCACATTGCAAGGTGCAATTCTGAAATTTTTTGCTTTTTCCTGCTAATCCTAGCATGATAAAGAAGATTCAAAGAGAGTGAGATGCCAGCTCCTTTCATTCAGTCAGTAGCTTCAAACATTTCTGGTATATGAAAAACATGTTTTTCAATGGCAAAAATCAATGAATATTGTAAATGCACAAACAGTAATATCTCCACATTGCACGGTGCAATTCTGAAATTTTTAGCTTTTTCCTGTTAATCCTAGCATGATAAAGAAGATTCAAAGAGAGTGAGATGCCAGCTCCTTTCATTCAGTCAGTAGCTTCAAACATTTCTGGTATATGAAAAACATGTTTTTCAATGGCAAAAATCAATGAATATTGTAAATGCACAAACAGTAATATCTCCACATTGCAAGGTGCAATTCTGAAATTTTTTGCTTTTTCCTGCTAATCCTAGCATGATAAAGAAGATTCAAAGAGAGTGAGATGCCAGCTCCTTTCATTCAGTCAGTAGCTTCAAACATTTCTGGTATATGAAAAACGTTTTTCAATGGCAAAAATCAATGAATATTGTAAATGCACAAACAGTAATATCTCCACATTGCACGGTGCAATTCTGAAATTTTTAGCTTTTTCCTGTTAATCCTAGCATGATAAAGAAGATTCAAAGAGAGTGAGATGCCAGCTCCTTTCATTCAGTCAGTAGCTTCAAACATTTCTGGTATATGAAAAACATGTTTTTCAATGGCAAAAATCAATGAATATTGTAAATGCACAAACAGTAATATCTCCACATTGCAAGGTGCAATTCTGAAATTTTTTGCTTTTTCCTGTTAATCCTAGCATGATAAAGAAGATTCAAAGAGAGTGAGATGCCAGCTCCTTTCATTCAGTCAGTAGCTTCAAACATTTCTGGTATATGAAAAACATGTTTTTCAATGGCAAAAATCAATGAATATTGTAAATGCACAAACAGTAATATCTCCACATTGCAAGGTGCAATTCTGAAATTTTTTGCTTTTTCCTGCTAATCCTAGCATGATAAAGAAGATTCAAAGAGAGTGAGATGCCAGCTCCTTTCATTCAGTCAGTAGCTTCAAACATTTCTGGTATATGAAAAACATGTTTTTCAATGGCAAAAATCAATGAATATTGTAAATGCACAAACAGTAATATCTCCACATTGCACGGTGCAATTCTGAAATTTTTAGCTTTTTCCTGTTAATCCTAGCATGATAAAGAAGATTCAAAGAGAGTGAGATGCCAGCTCCTTTCATTCAGTCAGTAGCTTCAAACATTTCTGGTATATGAAAAACATGTTTTTCAATGGCAAAAATCAATGAATATTGTAAATGCACAAACAGTAATATCTCCACATTGCAAGGTGCAATTCTGAAATTTTTTGCTTTTTCCTGCTAATCCTAGCATGATAAAGAAGATTCAAAGAGAGTGAGATGCCAGCTCCTTTCATTCAGTCATTAGCTTCAAACATTTCTGGTATTTGAAAAACATGTTTTTCAATGGCAAAAATCAATGAATATTGTAAATGCACAAACAGTAATATCTCCACATTGCACGGTGCAATTCTGAAATTTTTAGCTTTTTCCTGTTAATCCTAGCATGATAAAGAAGATTCAAAGAGAGTGAGATGCCAGCTCCTTTCATTCAGTCAGTAGCTTCAAACATTTCTGGTATATGAAAAACATGTTTTTCAATGGCAAAAATCAATGAATATTGTAAATGCACAAACAGTAATATCTCCACATTGCAAGGTGCAATTCTGAAATTTTTTGCTTTTTCCTGTTAATCCTAGCATGATAAAGAAGATTCAAAGAGAGTGAGATGCCAGCTCCTTTCATTCAGTCAGTAGCTTCAAACATTTCTGGTATATGAAAAACATGTTTTTCAATGGCAAAAATCAATGAATATTGTAAATGCACAAACAGTAATATCTCCACATTGCAAGGTGCAATTCTGAAATTTTTTGCTTTTTCCTGCTAATCCTAGCATGATAAAGAAGATTCAAAGAGAGTGAGATGCCAGCTCCTTTCATTCAGTCAGTAGCTTCAAACATTTCTGGTATATGAAAAACGTTTTTCAATGGCAAAAATCAATGAATATTGTAAATGCACAAACAGTAATATCTCCACATTGCACGGTGCAATTCTGAAATTTTTAGCTTTTTCCTGTTAATCCTAGCATGATAAAGATTCAAAGAGAGTGAGATGCCAGCTCCTTTCATTCAGTCAGTAGCTTCAAACATTTCTGGTATATGAAAAACATGTTTTTCAATGGCAAAAATCAATGAATATTGTAAATGCACAAACAGTAATATCTCCACATTGCAAGGTGCAATTCTGAAATTTTTTGCTTTTTCCTGTTAATCCTAGCATGATAAAGAAGATTCAATGAGAGTGAGATGCCAGCTCCTTTCATTCAGTCAGTAGCTTCAAACATTTCTGGTATATGAAAAACATGTTTTTCAATGGCAAAAATCAATGAATATTGTAAATGCACAAACAGTAATATCTCCACATTGCAAGGTGCAATTCTGAAATTTTTTGCTTTTTCCTGCTAATCCTAGCATGATAAAGAAGATTCAAAGAGAGTGAGATGCCAGCTCCTTTCATTCAGTCAGTAGCTTCAAACATTTCTGGTATATGAAAAACATGTTTTTCAATGGCAAAAATCAATGAATATTGTAAATGCACAAACAGTAATATCTCCACATTGCACGGTGCAATTCTGAAATTTTTAGCTTTTTCCTGTTAATCCTAGCATGATAAAGAAGATTCAAAGAGAGTGAGATGCCAGCTCCTTTCATTCAGTCAGTAGCTTCAAACATTTCTGGTATATGAAAAACATGTTTTTCAATGGCAAAAATCAATGAATATTGTAAATGCACAAACAGTAATATCTCCACATTGCAAGGTGCAATTCTGAAATTTTTTGCTTTTTCCTGCTAATCCTAGCATGATAAAGAAGATTCAAAGAGAGTGAGATGCCAGCTCCTTTCATTCAGTCAGTAGCTTCAAACATTTCTGGTATATGAAAAACATGTTTTTCAATGGCAAAAATCAATGAATATTGTAAATGCACAAACAGTAATATCTCCACATTGCACGGTGCAATTCTGAAATTTTTAGCTTTTTCCTGTTAATCCTAGCATGATAAAGAAGATTCAAAGAGAGTGAGATGCCAGCTCCTTTCATTCAGTCATTAGCTTCAAACATTTCTGGTATATGAAAAACATGTTTTTCAATGGCAAAAATCAATGAATATTGTAAATGCACAAACAGTAATATCTCCACATTGCACGGTGCAATTCTGAAATTTTTAGCTTTTTCCTGTTAATCCTAGCATGATAAAGAAGATTCAAAGAGAGTGAGATGCCAGCTCCTTTCATTCAGTCAGTAGCTTCAAACATTTCTGGTATATGAAAAACATGTTTTTCAATGGCAAAAATCAATGAATATTGTAAATGCACAAACAGTAATATCTCCACATTGCAAGGTGCAATTCTGAAATTTTTTGCTTTTTCCTGTTAATCCTAGCATGATAAAGAAGATTCAAAGAGAGTGAGATGCCAGCTCCTTTCATTCAGTCAGTAGCTTCAAACATTTCTGGTATATGAAAAACATGTTTTTCAATGGCAAAAATCAATGAATATTGTAAATGCACAAACAGTAATATCTCCACATTGCAAGGTGCAATTCTGAATTTTTTTGCTTTTTCCTGCTAATCCTAGCATGATAAAGAAGATTCAAAGAGAGTGATATGCCAGCTCCTTTCATTCAGTCAGTAGCTTCAAACATTTCTGGTATATGAAAAACATGTTTTTCAATGGCAAAAATCAATGAATATTGTAAATGCACAAACAGTAATATCTCCACATTGCACGGTGCAATTCTGAAATTTTTAGCTTTTTCCTGTTAATCCTAGCATGATAAAGAAGATTCAAAGAGAGTGAGATGCCAGCTCCTTTCATTCAGTCAGTAGCTTCAATCATTTCTGGACGTTTTTCAATGGCAAAAATCAATGAATATTGTAAATGCACAAACAGTAATTTCTCCGCATTGCAAGGTGCAATTCTGAAATTTTTTGCTTTTTCCTGCTCCTCTTAGCATGATAAAGAAGATTCAAAGAGAGTGAGATGCCAGCTCCTTTCATTCAGTCAGTAGCATCAAACATTTCTGGTATATGAATAACATGATGTTTTTCAATGGCAAAAATCAATGAATATTGTAAATGCACAAACAGTAATTTCTTTGCATTGCAAGGTGCAATTCTGAAATTTTTTGCTTTTTCCTGCTCCTCTTAGCATGATAAAGAAGATTCAAAGAGAGTGAGATGCCAGCTCCTTTCATTCAGTCAGTAGCTTCAATCATTTCTGGACGTTTTTCAATGGCAAAAATCAATGAATATTGTAAATGCACAAACAGTAATTTCTCCGCATTGCAAGGTGCAATTCTGAAATTTTTTGCTTTTTCCTGCTCCTCTTAGCATGATAAAGAAGATTCAAAGAGAGTGAGATGCCAGCTCCTTTCATTCAGTCAGTAGCTTCAATCATTTCTGGACGTTTTTCAATGGCAAAAATCAATGAATATTGTAAATGCACAAACAGTAATTTCTCCGCATTGCAAGGTGCAATTCTGAAATTTTTTGCTTTTTCCTGCTCCTCTTAGTATGATAAAGAAGATTCAAAGAGAGTGAGATGCCAGCTCCTTTCATTCAGTCAGTAGCTTCAAACATTTCTGGTATATGAATAACATGATGTTTTTCAAAGGCAAAAATCAATGAATATTGTAAATGCACAAACAGTAATTTCTCCGCATTGCAAGGTGCAATTCTGAAATTTTTTGCTTTTTCCTGCTCCTCTTAGCATGATAAAGAAGATTCAAAGAGAGTGAGATGCCAGCTCCTTTCATTCAGTCAGTAGCTTCAATCATTTCTGGTATATGAATAACATGATGTTTTTCAATGGCAAAAATTAATGAATATTGTAAATGCACAAACAGTAATTTCTCCGCATTGCAAGGTGCAATTCTGAAATTTTTTGCTTTTTCCTGCTCCTCTTAGCATGATAAAGAAGATTCAAAGAGAGTGAGATGCCAGCTCCTTTCATTCAGTCAGTAGCTTCAATCATTTCTGGACGTTTTTCAATGGCAAAAATCAATGAATATTGTAAATGCACAAACAGTAATTTCTCCGCATTGAAGGTGCAATTCTGAAATTTTTTGCTTTTTCCTGCTCCTCTTAGCATGATAAAGAAGATTCAAAGAGAGTGAGATGCCAGCTCCTTTCATTCAGTCAGTAGCTTCAAACATTTCTGGTATATGAATAACATGATGTTTTTCAATGGCAAAAATCAATGAATATTGTAAATGCACAAACAGTAATTTCTCCGCATTGCAAGGTGCAATTCTGAAATTTTTTGCTTTTTCCTGCTCCTCTTAGCATGATAAAGAAGATTCAAAGAGAGTGAGATGAGAGCTCCTTTCATTCAGTCAGTAGCTTCAATCATTTCTGGACGTTTTTCAATGGCAAAAATCAATGAATATTGTAAATGCACAAACAGTAATTTCTCCGCATTGCAAGGTGCAATTCTGAAATTTTTTGCTTTTTCCTGCTAATTCTAGCATGATAAAGAAGATTCAAAGAGAGTGAGATGCCAGCTCCTTTCATTCAGTCAGTAGCTTCAAACATTTCTGGTATATGAAAAACGTTTTTCAATGGCAAAAATCAATGAATATTGTAAATGCACAAACAGTAATATCTCCACATTGCACGGTGCAATTCTGAAATTTTTAGCTTTTTCCTGTTAATCCTAGCATGATAAAGAAGATTCAAAGAGAGTGAGATGCCAGCTCCTTTCATTCAGTCAGTAGCTTCAAACATTTCTGGTATATGAAAAACATGTTTTTCAATGGCAAAAATCAATGAATATTGTAAATGCACAAACAGTAATATCTCCACATTGCAAGGTGCAATTCTGAAATTTTTTGCTTTTTCCTGTTAATCCTAGCATGATAAAGAAGATTCAAAGAGAGTGAGATGCCAGCTCCTTTCATTCAGTCAGTAGCTTCAAACATTTCTGGTATATGAAAAACATGTTTTTCAATGGCAAAAATCAATGAATATTGTAAATGCACAAACAGTAATATCTCCACATTGCAAGGTGCAATTCTGAAATTTTTTGCTTTTTCCTGCTAATCCTAGCATGATAAAGAAGATTCAAAGAGAGTGAGATGCCAGCTCCTTTCATTCAGTCAGTAGCTTCAAACATTTCTGGTATATGAAAAACATGTTTTTCAATGGCAAAAATCAATGAATATTGTAAATGCACAAACAGTAATATCTCCACATTGCACGGTGCAATTCTGAAATTTTTAGCTTTTTCCTGTTAATCCTAGCATGATAAAGAAGATTCAAAGAGAGTGAGATGCCAGCTCCTTTCATTCAGTCAGTAGCTTCAAACATTTCTGGTATATGAAAAACATGTTTTTCAATGGCAAAAATCAATGAATATTGTAAATGCACAAACAGTAATATCTCCACATTGCAAGGTGCAATTCTGAAATTTTTTGCTTTTTCCTGCTAATCCTAGCATGATAAAGAAGATTCAAAGAGAGTGAGATGCCAGCTCCTTTCATTCAGTCATTAGCTTCAAACATTTCTGGTATATGAAAAACATGTTTTTCAATGGCAAAAATCAATGAATATTGTAAATGCACAAACAGTAATATCTCCACATTGCACGGTGCAATTCTGAAATTTTTAGCTTTTTCCTGTTAATCCTAGCATGATAAAGAAGATTCAAAGAGAGTGAGATGCCAGCTCCTTTCATTCAGTCAGTAGCTTCAAACATTTCTGGTATATGAAAAACATGTTTTTCAATGGCAAAAATCAATGAATATTGTAAATGCACAAACAGTAATATCTCCACATTGCACGGTGCAATTCTGAAATTTTTAGCTTTTTCCTGTTAATCCTAGCATGATAAAGAAGATTCAAAGAGAGTGAGATGCCAGCTCCTTTCATTCAGTCAGTAGCTTCAAACATTTCTGGTATATGAAAAACATGTTTTTCAATGGCAAAAATCAATGAATATTGTAAATGCACAAAGAGTAATATCTCCACATTGCAAGGTGCAATTCTGAAATTTTTTGCTTTTTCCTGTTAATCCTAGCATGATAAAGAAGATTCAAAGAGAGTGAGATGCCAGCTCCTTTCATTCAGTCAGTAGCTTCAAACATTTCTGGTATATGAAAAACATGTTTTTCAATGGCAAAAATCAATGAATATTGTAAATGCACAAACAGTAATATCTCCACATTGCAAGGTGCAATTCTGAAATTTTTTGCTTTTTCCTGCTAATCCTAGCATGATAAAGAAGATTCAAAGAGAGTGAGATGCCAGCTCCTTTCATTCAGTCAGTAGCTTCAAACATTTCTGGTATATGAAAAACATGTTTTTCAATGGCAAAAATCAATGAATATTGTAAATGCACAAACAGTAATATCTCCACATTGCACGGTGCAATTCTGAAATTTTTAGCTTTTTCCTGTTAATCCTAGCATGATAAAGAAGATTCAAAGAGAGTGAGATGCCAGCTCCTTTCATTCAGTCAGTAGCTTCAAACATTTCTGGTATATGAAAAACATGTTTTTCAATGGCAAAAATCAATGAATATTGTAAATGCACAAACAGTAATATCTCCACATTGCAAGGTGCAATTCTGAAATTTTTTGCTTTTTCCTGCTAATCCTAGCATGATAAAGAAGATTCAAAGAGAGTGAGATGCCAGCTCCTTTCATTCAGTCAGTAGCTTCAAACATTTCTGGTATATGAAAAACATGTTTTTCAATGGCAAAAATCAATGAATATTGTAAATGCACAAACAGTAATATCTCCACATTGCAAGGTGCAATTCTGAAATTTTTTGCTTTTTCCTGCTAATCCTAGCATGATAAAGAAGATTCAAAGAGAGTGAGATGCCAGCTCCTTTCATTCAGTCAGTAGCTTCAAACATTTCTGGTATATGAAAAACATGTTTTTCAATGGCAAAAATCAATGAATATTGTAAATGCACAAACAGTAATATCTCCACATTGCACGGTGCAATTCTGAAATTTTTAGCTTTTTCCTGTTAATCCTAGCATGATAAAGAAGATTCAAAGAGAGTGAGATGCCAGCTCCTTTCATTCAGTCAGTAGCTTCAAACATTTCTGGTATATGAAAAACATGTTTTTCAATGGCAAAAATCAATGAATATTGTAAATGCACAAACAGTAATATCTCCACATTGCAAGGTGCAATTCTGAAATTTTTTGCTTTTTCCTGCTAATCCTAGCATGATAAAGAAGATTCAAAGAGAGTGAGATGCCAGCTCCTTTCATTCAGTCAGTAGCTTCAAACATTTCTGGTATATGAAAAACGTTTTTCAATGGCAAAAATCAATGAATATTGTAAATGCACAAACAGTAATATCTCCACATTGCACGGTGCAATTCTGAAATTTTTAGCTTTTTCCTGTTAATCCTAGCATGATAAAGAAGATTCAAAGAGAGTGAGATGCCAGCTCCTTTCATTCAGTCAGTAGCTTCAAACATTTCTGGTATATGAAAAACATGTTTTTCAATGGCAAAAATCAATGAATATTGTAAATGCACAAACAGTAATATCTCCACATTGCAAGGTGCAATTCTGAAATTTTTTGCTTTTTCCTGCTAATCCTAGCATGATAAAGAAGATTCAAAGAGAGTGAGATGCCAGCTCCTTTAATTCAGTCATTAGCTTCAAACATTTCTGGTATATGAAAAACATGTTTTTCAATGGCAAAAATCAATGAATATTGTAAATGCACAAACAGTAATATCTCCACATTGCACGGTGCAATTCTGAAATTTTTAGCTTTTTCCTGTTAATCCTAGCATGATAAAGAAGATTCAAAGAGAGTGAGATGCCAGCTCCTTTCATTCAGTCAGTAGCTTCAAACATTTCTGGTATATGAAAAACATGTTTTTCAATGGCAAAAATCAATGAATATTGTAAATGCACAAACAGTAATATCTCCACATTGCAAGGTGCAATTCTGAAATTTTTTGCTTTTTCCTGTTAATCCTAGCATGATAAAGAAGATTCAAAGAGAGTGAGATGCCAGCTCCTTTCATTCAGTCAGTAGCTTCAAACATTTCTGGTATATGAAAAACATGTTTTTCAATGGCAAAAATCAATGAATATTGTAAATGCACAAACAGTAATATCTCCACATTGCAAGGTGCAATTCTGAAATTTTTTGCTTTTTCCTGCTAATCCTAGCATGATAAAGAAGATTCAAAGAGAGTGATATGCCAGCTCCTTTCATTCAGTCAGTAGCTTCAAACATTTCTGGTATATGAAAAACGTTTTTCAATGGCAAAAATCAATGAATATTGTAAATGCACAAACAGTAATATCTCCACATTGCACGGTGCAATTCTGAAATTTTTAGCTTTTTCCTGTTAATCCTAGCATGATAAAGATTCAAAGAGAGTGAGATGCCAGCTCCTTTCATTCAGTCAGTAGCTTCAAACATTTCTGGTATATGAAAAACATGTTTTTCAATGGCAAAAATCAATGAATATTGTAAATGCACAAACAGTAATATCTCCACATTGCAAGGTGCAATTCTGAAATTTTTTGCTTTTTCCTGTTAATCCTAGCATGATAAAGAAGATTCAAAGAGAGTGAGATGCCAGCTCCTTTCATTCAGTCAGTAGCTTCAAACATTTCTGGTATATGAAAAACATGTTTTTCAATGGCAAAAATCAATGAATATTGTAAATGCACAAACAGTAATATCTCCACATTGCAAGGTGCAATTCTGAAATTTTTTGCTTTTTCCTGCTAACCTAGCATGATAAAGAAGATTCAAAGAGAGTGAGATGCCAGCTCCTTTCATTCAGTCAGTAGCTTCAAACATTTCTGGTATATGAAAAACATGTTTTTCAATGGCAAAAATCAATGAATATTGTAAATGCACAAACAGTAATATCTCCACATTGCAAGGTGCAATTCTGAAATTTTTTGCTTTTTCCTGCTAATCCTAGCATGATAAAGAAGATTCAAAGAGAGTGAGATGCCAGCTCCTTTCATTCAGTCAGTAGCTTCAAACATTTCTGGTATATGAAAAACATGTTTTTCAATGGCAAAAATCAATGAATATTGTAAATGCACAAACAGTAATATCTCCACATTGCACGGTGCAATTCTGAAATTTTTAGCTTTTTCCTGTTAATCCTAGCATGATAAAGAAGATTAAAAGAGAGTGAGATGCCAGCTCCTTTCATTCAGTCAGTAGCTTCAAACATTTCTGGTATATGAAAAACATGTTTTTCAATGGCAAAAATCAATGAATATTGTAAATGCACAAACAGTAATATCTCCACATTGCAAGGTGCAATTCTGAAATTTTTTGCTTTTTCCTGCTAATCCTAGCATGATAAAGAAGATTCAAAGAGAGTGAGATGCCAGCTCCTTTCATTCAGTCAGTAGCTTCAAACATTTCTGGTATATGAAAAACATGTTTTTCAATGGCAAAAATCAATGAATATTGTAAATGCACAAACAGTAATATCTCCACATTGCACGGTGCAATTCTGAAATTTTTAGCTTTTTCCTGTTAATCCTAGCATGATAAAGAAGATTCAAAGAGAGTGAGATGCCAGCTCCTTTCATTCAGTCATTAGCTTCAAACATTTCTGGTATATGAAAAACATGTTTTTCAATGGCAAAAATCAATGAATATTGTAAATGCACAAACAGTAATATCTCCACATTGCACGGTGCAATTCTGAAATTTTTAGCTTTTTCCTGTTAATCCTAGCATGATAAAGAAGATTCAAAGAGAGTGAGATGCCAGCTCCTTTCATTCAGTCAGTAGCTTCAAACATTTCTGGTATATGAAAAACATGTTTTTCAATGGCAAAAATCAATGAATATTGTAAATGCACAAACAGTAATATCTCCACATTGCAAGGTGCAATTCTGAAATTTTTTGCTTTTTCCTGTTAATCCTAGCATGATAAAGAAGATTCAAAGAGAGTGAGATGCCAGCTCCTTTCATTCAGTCAGTAGCTTCAAACATTTCTGGTATATGAAAAACATGTTTTTCAATGGCAAAAATCAATGAATATTGTAAATGCACAAACAGTAATATCTCCACATTGCAAGGTGCAATTCTGAATTTTTTTGCTTTTTCCTGCTAATCCTAGCATGATAAAGAAGATTCAAAGAGAGTGAGATGCCAGCTCCTTTCATTCAGTCAGTAGCTTCAAACATTTCTGGTATATGAAAAACATGTTTTTCAATGGCAAAAATCAATGAATATTGTAAATGCACAAACAGTAATATCTCCACATTGCACGGTGCAATTCTGAAATTTTTAGCTTTTTCCTGTTAATCCTAGCATGATAAAGAAGATTCAAAGAGAGTGAGATGCCAGCTCCTTTCATTCAGTCAGTAGCTTCAATCATTTCTGGACGTTTTTCAATGGCAAAAATCAATGAATATTGTAAATGCACAAACAGTAATTTCTCCGCATTGCAAGGTGCAATTCTGAAATTTTTTGCTTTTTCCTGCTCCTCTTAGCATGATAAAGAAGATTCAAAGAGAGTGAGATGCCAGCTCCTTTCATTCAGTCAGTAGCATCAAACATTTCTGGTATATGAATAACATGATGTTTTTCAATGGCAAAAATCAATGAATATTGTAAATGCACAAACAGTAATTTCTTCGCATTGCAAGGTGCAATTCTGAAATTTTTTGCTTTTTCCTGCTCCTCTTAGCATGATAAAGAAGATTCAAAGAGAGTGAGATGCCAGCTCCTTTCATTCAGTCAGTAGCTTCAATCATTTCTGGACGTTTTTCAATGGCAAAAATCAATGAATATTGTAAATGCACAAACAGTAATTTCTCCGCATTGCAAGGTGCAATTCTGAAATTTTTTGCTTTTTCCTGCTCCTCTTAGCATGATAAAGAAGATTCAAAGAGAGTGAGATGCCAGCTCCTTTCATTCAGTCAGTAGCTTCAATCATTTCTGGACGTTTTTCAATGGCAAAAATCAATGAATATTGTAAATGCACAAACAGTAATTTCTCCGCATTGCAAGGTGCAATTCTGAAATTTTTTGCTTTTTCCTGCTCCTCTTAGTATGATAAAGAAGATTCAAAGAGAGTGAGATGCCAGCTCCTTTCATTCAGTCAGTAGCTTCAAACATTTCTGGTATATGAATAACATGATGTTTTTCAATGGCAAAAATCAATGAATATTGTAAATGCACAAACAGTAATTTCTCCGCATTGCAAGGTGCAATTCTGAAATTTTTTGCTTTTTCCTGCTCCTCTTAGCATGATAAAGAAGATTCAAAGAGAGTGAGATGCCAGCTCCTTTCATTCAGTCAGTAGCTTCAATCATTTCTGGTATATGAATAACATGATGTTTTTCAATGGCAAAAATTAATGAATATTGTAAATGCACAAACAGTAATTTCTCCGCATTGCAAGGTGCAATTCTGAAATTTTTTGCTTTTTCCTGCTCCTCTTAGCATGATAAAGAAGATTCAAAGAGAGTGAGATGCCAGCTCCTTTCATTCAGTCAGTAGCTTCAATCATTTCTGGACGTTTTTCAATGGCAAAAATCAATGAATATTGTAAATGCACAAACAGTAATTTCTCCGCATTGAAGGTGCAATTCTGAAATTTTTTGCTTTTTCCTGCTCCTCTTAGCATGATAAAGAAGATTCAAAGAGAGTGAGATGCCAGCTCCTTTCATTCAGTCAGTAGCTTCAAACATTTCTGGTATATGAATAACATGATGTTTTTCAATGGCAAAAATCAATGAATATTGTAAATGCACAAACAGTAATTTCTCCGCATTGCAAGGTGCAATTCTGAAATTTTTTGCTTTTTCCTGCTCCTCTTAGCATGATAAAGAAGATTCAAAGAGAGTGAGATGAGAGCTCCTTTCATTCAGTCAGTAGCTTCAATCATTTCTGGACGTTTTTCAATGGCAAAAATCAATGAATATTGTAAATGCACAAACAGTAATTTCTCCGCATTGCAAGGTGCAATTCTGAAATTTTTTGCTTTTTCCTGCTCCTCTTAGCATGATAAAGAAGATTCAAAGAGAGTGAGATGCCAGCTCCTTTCATTCAGTCAGTAGCTTCAATCATTTCTGGTATATGAATAACATGATGTTTTTCAATAGAAAAAATCAATGAATATTGTAAATGCACAAACAGTAATATCTCCACATTGCACGGTGCAATTCTGAAATTTTTAGCTTTTTCCTGTTAATCCTAGCATGATAAAGAAGATTCAAAGAGAGTGAGATGCCAGCTCCTTTCATTCAGTCAGTAGCTTCAAACATTTCTGGTATATGAAAAACATGTTTTTCAATGGCAAAAATCAATGAATATTGTAAATGCACAAACAGTAATATCTCCACATTGCACGGTGCAATTCTGAAATTTTTAGCTTTTTCCTGTTAATCCTAGCATGATAAAGAAGATTCAAAGAGAGTGAGATGCCAGCTCCTTTCATTCAGTCAGTAGCTTCAAACATTTCTGGTATATGAAAAACATGTTTTTCAATGGCAAAAATCAATGAATATTGTAAATGCACAAACAGTAATATCTCCACATTGCACGGTGCAATTCTGAAATTTTTAGCTTTTTCCTGTTAATCCTAGCATGATAAAGAAGATTCAAAGAGAGTGAGATGCCAGCTCCTTTCATTCAGTCAGTAGCTTCAAACATTTCTGGTATATGAAAAACATGTTTTTCAATGGCAAAAATCAATGAATATTGTAAATGCACAAACAGTAATATCTCCACATTGCAAGGTGCAATTCTGAAATTTTTTGCTTTTTTCCTGCTAATCCTAGCATGATAAAGAAGATTCAAAGAGAGTGAGATGCCAGCTCCTTTCATTCAGTCAGTAGCTTCAAACATTTCTGGTATATGAAAAACATGTTTTTCAATGGCAAAAATCAATGAATATTGTAAATGCACAAACAGTAATATCTCCACATTGCAAGGTGCAATTCTGAAATTTTTTGCTTTTTCCTGTTAATCCTAGCATGATAAAGAAGATTCAAAGAGAGTGAGATGCCAGCTCCTTTCATTCAGTCAGTAGCTTCAAACATTTCTGGTATATGAAAAACATGTTTTTCAATGGCAAAAATCAATGAATATTGTAAATGCACAAACAGTAATATCTCCACATTGCAAGGTGCAATTCTGAAATTTTTTGCTTTTTCCTGCTAATCCTAGCATGATAAAGAAGATTCAAAGAGAGTGAGATGCCAGCTCCTTTCATTCAGTCAGTAGCTTCAAACATTTCTGGTATATGAAAAACATGTTTTTCAATGGCAAAAATCAATGAATATTGTAAATGCACAAACAGTAATATCTCCACATTGCACGGTGCAATTCTGAAATTTTTAGCTTTTTCCTGTTAATCCTAGCATGATAAAGAAGATTCAAAGAGAGTGAGATGCCAGCTCCTTTCATTCAGTCAGTAGCTTCAAACATTTCTGGTATATGAAAAACATGTTTTTCAATGGCAAAAATCAATGAATATTGTAAATGCACAAACAGTAATATCTCCACATTGCAAGGTGCAATTCTGAAATTTTTTGCTTTTTCCTGCTAATCCTAGGATGATAAAGAAGATTCAAAGAGAGTGAGATGCCAGCTCCTTTCATTCAGTCAGTAGCTTCAAACATTTCTGGTATATGAAAAACATGTTTTTCAATGGCAAAAATCAATGAATATTGTAAATGCACAAACAGTAATATCTCCACATTGCACAGTGCAATTCTGAAATTTTTAGCTTTTTCCTGTTAATCCTAGCATGATAAAGAAGATTCAAAGAGAGTGAGATGCCAGCTCCTTTCATTCAGTCAGTAGCTTCAAACATTTCTGGTATATGAAAAACATGTTTTTCAATGGCAAAAATCAATGAATATTGTAAATGCACAAACAGTAATATCTCCACATTGCAAGGTGCAATTCTGACATTTTTTGCTTTTTCCTGCTAATCCTAGCATGATAAAGAAGATTCAAAGAGAGTGAGATGCCAGCTCCTTTCATTCAGTCAGTAGCTTCAAACATTTCTGGTATATGAAAAACATGTTTTTCAATGGCAAAAATCAATGAATATTGTAAATGCACAAACAGTAATATCTCCACATTGCAAGGTGCAATTCTGAAATTTTTTGCTTTTTCCTGTTAATCCTAGCATGATAAAGAAGATTCAAAGAGAGTGAGATGCCAGCTCCTTTCATTCAGTCAGTAGCTTCAAACATTTCTGGTATATGAAAAACATGTTTTTCAATGGCAAAAATCAATGAATATTGTAAATGCACAAACAGTAATATCTCCACATTGCAAGGTGCAATTCTGAAATTTTTTGCTTTTTCCTGCTAATCCTAGCATGATAAAGAAGATTCAAAGAGAGTGAGATGCCAGCTCCTTTCATTCAGTCAGTAGCTTCAAACATTTCTGGTATATGAAAAACATGTTTTTCAATGGCAAAAATCAATGAATATTGTAAATGCACAAACAGTAATATCTCCACATTGCACGGTGCAATTCTGAAATTTTTTGCTTTTTCCTGCTAATCCTAGCATGATAAAGAAGATTCAAAGAGAGTGAGATGCCAGCTCCTTTCATTCAGTCAGTAGCTTCAAACATTTCTGGTATATGAAAAACATGTTTTTCAATGGCAAAAATCAATGAATATTGTAAATGCACAAACAGTAATATCTCCACATTGCAAGGTGCAATTCTGAAATTTTTTGCTTTTTCCTGCTAATCCTAGCATGATAAAGAAGATTCAAAGAGAGTGAGATGCCAGCTCCTTTCATTCAGTCAGTAGCTTCAAACATTTCTGGTATATGAAAAACATGTTTTTCAATGGCAAAAATCAATGAATATTGTAAATGCACAAACAGTAATATCTCCACATTGCACAGTGCAATTCTGAAATTTTTAGCTTTTTCCTGTTAATCCTAGCATGATAAAGAAGATTCAAAGAGAGTGAGATGCCAGCTCCTTTCATTCAGTCAGTAGCTTCAAACATTTCTGGTATATGAAAAACATGTTTTTCAATGGCAAAAATCAATGAATATTGTAAATGCACAAACAGTAATATCTCCACATTGCAAGGTGCAATTCTGAAATTTTTTGCTTTTTCCTGTTAATCCTAGCATGATAAAGAAGATTCAAAGAGAGTGAGATGCCAGCTCCTTTCATTCAGTCAGTAGCTTCAAACATTTCTGGTATATGAAAAACATGTTTTTCAATGGCAAAAATCAATGAATATTGTAAATGCACAAACAGTAATATCTCCACATTGCAAGGTGCAATTCTGAAATTTTTTGCTTTTTCCTGCTAATCCTAGCATGATAAAGAAGATTCAAAGAGAGTGAGATGCCAGCTCCTTTCATTCAGTCAGTAGCTTCAAACATTTCTGGTATATGAAAAACATGTTTTTCAATGGCAAAAATCAATGAATATTGTAAATGCACAAAACAGTAATATCTCCACATTGCACGGTGCAATTCTGAAATTTTTAGCTTTTTCCTGTTAATCCTAGCATGATAAAGAAGATTCAAAGAGAGTGAGATGCCAGCTCCTTTCATTCAGTCAGTAGCTTCAAACATTTCTGGTATATGAAAAACATGTTTTTCAATGGCAAAAATCAATGAATATTGTAAATGCACAAACAGTAATATCTCCACATTGCAAGGTGCAATTCTGAAATTTTTTGCTTTTTCCTGCTAATCCTAGCATGATAAAGAAGATTCAAAGAGAGTGAGATGCCAGCTCCTTTCATTCAGTCAGTAGCTTCAAACATTTCTGGTATATGAAAAACATGTTTTTCAATGGCAAAAATCAATGAATATTGTAAATGCACAAACAGTAATATCTCCACATTGCACGGTGCAATTCTGAAATTTTTAGCTTTTTCCTGTTAATCCTAGCATGATAAAGAAGATTCAAAGAGAGTGAGATGCCAGCTCCTTTCATTCAGTCAGTAGCTTCAAACATTTCTGGTATATGAAAAACATGTTTTTCAATGGCAAAAATCAATGAATATTGTAAATGCACAAACAGTAATATCTCCACATTGCAAGGTGCAATTCTGAAATTTTTTGCTTTTTCCTGCTAATCCTAGCATGATAAAGAAGATTCAAAGAGAGTGAGATGCCAGCTCCTTTCATTCAGTCAGTAGCTTCAAACATTTCTGGTATATGAAAAACATGTTTTTCAATGGCAAAAATCAATGAATATTGTAAATGCACAAACAGTAATATCTCCACATTGCACGGTGCAATTCTGAAATTTTTAGCTTTTTCCTGTTAATCCTAGCATGATAAAGAAGATTCAAAGAGAGTGAGATGCCAGCTCCTTTCATTCAGTCAGTAGCTTTAAACATTTCTGGTATATGAAAAACATGTTTTTCAATGGCAAAAATCAATGAATATTGTAAATGCACAAACAGTAATATCTCCACATTGCAAGGTGCAATTCTGAAATTTTTTGCTTTTTCCTGTTAATCCTAGCATGATAAAGAAGATTCAAAGAGAGTGAGATGCCAGCTCCTTTCATTCAGTCAGTAGCTTCAAACATTTCTGGTATATGAAAAACATGTTTTTCAATGGCAAAAATCAATGAATATTGTAAATGCACAAACAGTAATATCTCCACATTGCAAGGTGCAATTCTGAAATTTTTTGCTTTTTCCTGCTAATCCTAGCATGATAAAGAAGATTCAAAGAGAGTGAGATGCCAGCTCCTTTCATTCAGTCAGTAGCTTCAAACATTTCTGGTATATGAAAAACATGTTTTTCAATGGCAAAAATCAATGAATATTGTAAATGCACAAACAGTAATATCTCCACATTGCACGGTGCAATTCTGAAATTTTTAGCTTTTTCCTGTTAATCCTAGCATGATAAAGAAGATTCAAAGAGAGTGAGATGCCAGCTCCTTTCATTCAGTCAGTAGCTTCAAACATTTCTGGTATATGAAAAACATGTTTTTCAATGGCAAAAATCAATGAATATTGTAAATGCACAAACAGTAATATCTCCACATTGCAAGGTGCAATTCTGAAATTTTTTGCTTTTTCCTGCTAATCATAGCATGATAAAGAAGATTCAAAGAGAGTGAGATGCCAGCTCCTTTCATTCAGTCAGTAGCTTCAAACATTTCTGGTATATGAAAAACATGTTTTTCAATGGCAAAAATCAATGAATATTGTAAATGCACAAACAGTAATATCTCCACATTGCAAGGTGCAATTCTGAAATTTTTTGCTTTTTCCTGTTAATCCTAGCATGATAAAGAAGATTCAAAGAGAGTGAGATGCCAGCTCCTTTCATTCAGTCAGTAGCTTCAAACATTTCTGGTATATGAAAAACATGTTTTTCAATGGCAAAAATCAATGAATATTGTAAATGCACAAACAGTAATATCTCCACATTGCAAGGTGCAATTCTGAAATTTTTTGCTTTTTCCTGCTAATCCTAGCATGATAAAGAAGATTCAAAGAGAGTGAGATGCCAGCTCCTTTCATTCAGTCAGTAGCTTCAAACATTTCTGGTATATGAAAAACATGTTTTTCATGGCAAAAATCAATGAATATTGTAAATGCACAAACAGTAATATCTCCACATTGCACGGTGCAATTCTGAAATTTTTAGCTTTTTCCTGTTAATCCTAGCATGATAAAGAAGATTCAAAGAGAGTGAGATGCCAGCTCCTTTCATTCAGTCAGTAGCTTCAAACATTTCTGGTATATGAAAAACATGTTTTTCAATGGCAAAAATCAATGAATATTGTAAATGCACAAACAGTAATATCTCCACATTGCAAGGTGCAATTCTGAAATTTTTTGCTTTTTCCTGCTAATCCTAGCATGATAAAGAAGATTCAAAGAGAGTGAGATGCCAGCTCCTTTCATTCAGTCAGTAGCTTCAAACATTTCTGGTATATGAAAAACATGTTTTTCAATGGCAAAAATCAATGAATATTGTAAATGCACAAACAGTAATATCTCCACATTGCACAGTGCAATTCTGAAATTTTTAGCTTTTTCCTGTTAATCCTAGCATGATAAAAAAGATTCAAAGAGAGTGAGATGCCAGCTCCTTTCATTCAGTCAGTAGCTTCAAACATTTCTGGTATATGAAAAACATGTTTTTCAATGGCAAAAATCAATGAATATTGTAAATGCACAAACAGTAATATCTCCACATTGCAAGGTGCAATTCTGAAATTTTTTGCTTTTTCCTGTTAATCCTAGCATGATAAAGAAGATTCAAAGAGAGTGAGATGCCAGCTCCTTTCATTCAGTCAGTAGCTTCAAACATTTCTGGTATATGAAAAACATGTTTTTCAATGGCAAAAATCAATGAATATTGTAAATGCACAAACAGTAATATCTCCACATTGCAAGGTGCAATTCTGAAATTTTTTGCTTTTTCCTGTTAATCCTAGCATGATAAAGAAGATTCAAAGAGAGTGAGATGCCAGCTCCTTTCATTCAGTCAGTAGCTTCAAACATTTCTGGTATATGAAAAACATGTTTTTCAATGGCAAAAATCAATGAATATTGTAAATGCACAAACAGTAATATCTCCACATTGCACGGTGCAATTCTGAAATTTTTTGCTTTTTCCTGCTAATCCTAGCATGATAAAGAAGATTCAAAGAGAGTGAGATGCCAGCTCCTTTCATTCAGTCAGTAGCTTCAAACATTTCTGGTATATGAAAAACATGTTTTTCAATGGCAAAAATCAATGAATATTGTAAATGCACAAACAGTAATATCTCCACATTGCACGGTGCAATTCTGAAATTTTTAGCTTTTTCCTGTTAATCCTAGCATGATAAAGAAGATTCAAAGAGAGTGAGATGCCAGCTCCTTTCATTCAGTCAGTAGCTTCAAACATTTCTGGTATATGAAAAACATGTTTTTCAATGGCAAAAATCAATGAATATTGTAAATGCACAAACAGTAATATCTCCACATTGCACGGTGCAATTCTGAAATTTTTGCTTTTTCCTGTTAATCCTAGCATGATAAAGAAGATTCAAAGAGAGTGAGATGCCAGCTCCTTTCATTCAGTCAGTAGCTTCAAACATTTCTGGTATATGAAAAACATGTTTTTCAATGGCAAAAATCAATGAATATTGTAAATGCACAAACAGTAATATCTCCACATTGCAAGGTGCAATTCTGAAATTTTTTGCTTTTTCCTGCTAATCCTAGCATGATAAAGAAGATTCAAAGAGAGTGAGATGCCAGCTCCTTTCATTCAGTCAGTAGCTTCAAACATTTCTGGTATATGAAAAACATGTTTTTCAATGGCAAAAATCAATGAATATTGTAAATGCACAAACAGTAATATCTCCACATTGCACGGTGCAATTCTGAAATTTTTAGCTTTTTCCTGTTAATCCTAGCATGATAAAGAAGATTCAAAGAGAGTGAGATGCCAGCTCCTTTCATTCAGTCAGTAGCTTCAAACATTTCTGGTATATGAAAAACATGTTTTTCAATGGCAAAAATCAATGAATATTGTAAATGCACAAACAGTAATATCTCCACATTGCAAGGTGCAATTCTGAAATTTTTTGCTTTTTCCTGTTAATCCTAGCATGATAAAGAAGATTCAAAGAGAGTGAGATGCCAGCTCCTTTCATTCAGTCAGTAGCTTCAAACATTTCTGGTATATGAAAAACATGTTTTTCAATGGCAAAAATCAATGAATATTGTAAATGCACAAACAGTAATATCTCCACATTGCAAGGTGCAATTCTGAAATTTTTTGCTTTTTCCTGTTAATCCTAGCATGATAAAGAAGATTCAAAGAGAGTGAGATGCCAGCTCCTTTCATTCAGTCAGTAGCTTCAAACATTTCTGGTATATGAAAAACATGTTTTTCAATGGCAAAAATCAATGAATATTGTAAATGCACAAACAGTAATATCTCCACATTGCACGGTGCAATTCTGAAATTTTTAGCTTTTTCCTGTTAATCCTAGCATGATAAAGAAGATTCAAAGAGAGTGAGATGCCAGCTCCTTTCATTCAGTCAGTAGCTTCAAACATTTCTGGTATATGAAAAACATGTTTTTCAATGGCAAAAATCAATGAATATTGTAAATGCACAAACAGTAATATCTCCACATTGCAAGGTGCAATTCTGAAATTTTTTGCTTTTTCCTGCTAATCCTAGCATGATAAAGAAGATTCAAAGAGAGTGAGATGCCAGCTCCTTTCATTCAGTCAGTAGCTTCAAACATTTCTGGTATATGAAAAACATGTTTTTCAATGGCAAAAATCAATGAATATTGTAAATGCACAAACAGTAATATCTCCACATTGCACGGTGCAATTCTGAAATTTTTAGCTTTTTCCTGTTAATCCTAGCATGATAAAGAAGATTCAAAGAGAGTGAGATGCCAGCTCCTTTCATTCAGTCAGTAGCTTCAAACATTTCTGGTATATGAAAAACATGTTTTTCAATGGCAAAAATCAATGAATATTGTAAATGCACAAACAGTAATATCTCCACATTGCACGGTGCAATTCTGAAATTTTTTAGCTTTTTCCTGTTAATCCTAGCATGATAAAGAAGATTCAAAGAGAGTGAGATGCCAGCTCCTTTCATTCAGTCAGTAGCTTCAAACATTTCTGGTATATGAAAAACATGTTTTTCAATGGCAAAAATCAATGAATATTGTAAATGCACAAACAGTAATATCTCCACATTGCAAGGTGCAATTCTGAAATTTTTTGCTTTTTCCTGTTAATCCTAGCATGATAAAGAAGATTCAAAGAGAGTGAGATGCCAGCTCCTTTCATTCAGTCAGTAGCTTCAAACATTTCTGGTATATGAAAAACATGTTTTTCAATGGCAAAAATCAATGAATATTGTAAATGCACAAACAGTAATATCTCCACATTGCAAGGTGCAATTCTGAAATTTTTTGCTTTTTCCTGCTAATCCTAGCATGATAAAGAAGATTCAAAGAGAGTGAGATGCCAGCTCCTTTCATTCAGTCAGTAGCTTCAAACATTTCTGGTATATGAAAAACATGTTTTTCAATGGCAAAAATCAATGAATATTGTAAATGCACAAACAGTAATATCTCCACATTGCACGGTGCAATTCTGAAATTTTTAGCTTTTTCCTGTTAATCCTAGCATGATAAAGAAGATTCAAAGAGAGTGAGATGCCAGCTCCTTTCATTCAGTCAGTAGCTTCAAACATTTCTGGTATATGAAAAACATGTTTTTCAATGGCAAAAATCAATGAATATTGTAAATGCACAAACAGTAATATCTCCACATTGCACGGTGCAATTCTGAAATTTTTAGCTTTTTCCTGTTAATCCTAGCATGATAAAGAAGATTCAAAGAGAGTGAGATGCCAGCTCCTTTCATTCAGTCAGTAGCTTCAAACATTTCTGGTATATGAAAAACATGTTTTTCAATGGCAAAAATCAATGAATATTGTAAATGCACAAACAGTAATATCTCCACATTGCAAGGTGCAATTCTGAAATTTTTTGCTTTTTCCTGTTAATCCTAGCATGATAAAGAAGATTCAAAGAGAGTGAGATGCCAGCTCCTTTCATTCAGTCAGTAGCTTCAAACATTTCTGGTATATGAAAAACATGTTTTTCAATGGCAAAAATCAATGAATATTGTAAATGCACAAACAGTAATATCTCCACATTGCACGGTGCAATTCTGAAATTTTTTGCTTTTTCCTGCTAATCCTAGCATGATAAAGAAGATTCAAAGAGAGTGAGATGCCAGCTCCTTTCATTCAGTCAGTAGCTTCAAACATTTCTGGTATATGAAAAACATGTTTTTCAATGGCAAAAATCAATGAATATTGTAAATGCACAAACAGTAATATCTCCACATTGCACGGTGCAATTCTGAAATTTTTAGCTTTTTCCTGTTAATCCTAGCATGATAAAGAAGATTCAAAGAGAGTGAGATGCCAGCTCCTTTCATTCAGTCAGTAGCTTCAAACATTTCTGGTATATGAAAAACATGTTTTTCAATGGCAAAAATCAATGAATATTGTAAATGGCACAAACAGTAATATCTCCACATTGCAAGGTGCAATTCTGAAATTTTTTGCTTTTTCCTGTTAATCCTAGCATGATAAAGAAGATTCAAAGAGAGTGAGATGCCAGCTCCTTTCATTCAGTCAGTAGCTTCAAACATTTCTGGTATATGAAAAACATGTTTTTCAATGGCAAAAATCAATGAATATTGTAAATGCACAAACAGTAATATCTCCACATTGCACGGTGCAATTCTGAAATTTTTAGCTTTTTCCTGTTAATCCTAGCATGATAAAGAAGATTCAAAGAATCTCCTAGAGTGAGATGCCAGCTCCTTTCATTCAGTCAGTAGCTTCAAACATTTCTGGTATATGAAAAACATGTTTTTCAATGGCAAAAATCAATGAATATTGTAAATGCACAAACAGTAATATCTCCACATTGCAAGGTGCAATTCTGAAATTTTTTGCTTTTTCCTGTTAATCCTAGCATGATAAAGAAGATTCAAAGAGAGTGAGATGCCAGCTCCTTTCATTCAGTCAGTAGCTTCAAACATTTCTGGTATATGAAAAACATGTTTTTCAATGGCAAAAATCAATGAATATTGTAAATGCACAAACAGTAATATCTCCACATTGCAAGGTGCAATTCTGAAATTTTTTGCTTTTTCCTGCTAATCCTAGCATGATAAAGAAGATTCAAAGAGAGTGAGATGCCAGCTCCTTTCATTCAGTCAGTAGCTTCAAACATTTCTGGTATATGAAAAACATGTTTTTCAATGGCAAAATCAATGAATATTGTAAATGCACAAACAGTAATATCTCCACATTGCACGGTGCAATTCTGAAATTTTTAGCTTTTTCCTGTTAATCCTAGCATGATAAAGAAGATTCAAAGAGAGTGAGATGCCAGCTCCTTTCATTCAGTCAGTAGCTTCAAACATTTCTGGTATATGAAAAACATGTTTTTCAATGGCAAAAATCAATGAATATTGTAAATGCACAAACAGTAATATCTCCACATTGCAAGGTGCAATTCTGAAATTTTTTGCTTTTTCCTGCTAATCCTAGCATGATAAAGAAGATTCAAAGAGAGTGAGATGCCAGCGCTCTTCATTCAGTCAGTAGCTTCAAACATTTCTGGTATATGAAAAACATGTTTTTCAATGGCAAAAATCAATGAATATTGTAAATGCACAAACAGTAATATCTCCACATTGCACGGTGCAATTCTGAAATTTTTAGCTTTTTCCTGTTAATCCTAGCATGATAAAGAAGATTCAAAGACTGATCAGTAATATCTCCACATTGCACGGTGCAATTCTGAAATTTTTAGCTTTTTCCTGTTAATCCTAGCATGATAAAGAAGATTCAAAGA